>NC_054401.1:650000-950000 GCF_017976425.1 Toxotes jaculatrix | reverse complement strand
GACTACTGGGAGGAGCTTATACTGGAGACAGACCTCTGAACTCCTCAGTAACACCTTTATAAACATTTAATCACTGAGTTTTTCAGCTTTTTGTTTCTCTGTGTCCAAAGATTCTTCAGCAGGCTCCAGGCGTCCTTCGGGGGGTTCATCAGTTCTTGCCAGTTTTTAGGGTTCAGGGATGTGTGTGACAAACCTCAACAACGAATAAACCAGATACTCGTGTGACCTCTGTTTTAACCTCTGCATGTGACGTGTGGGAAGATTCTTTTCTTTGTTTTTTTATTGTACGTGTGGAAGATCAGATTCACAGTTTATGATCTCATGAGACTCGTTTTCCTCAAATCTCACACGATCAGCACATTTCCAGTTTGTCATCCAGTGTCACGGAAAAGAAAAAAGTCACAGCAAAGCTTTGGACACTGCTGAGTGTCTCTGGTTCACCAGGATATTAGTTCATCCAGGTCCACAACCACACACACACACACAGGGGTGTAACCTCCTGCTGTTTGGACGTATATGTCTGTCCACTGCTCTTCCTGAAATAAATTCACACACCTGAGGATCTTTGACCTGAGTCGTGTCCATTTCTGTCGCCCCAAACAGGTTCAGAGGCCTGAGCCTGCATCCTAACCGTTGTTTGATTGTCTGGGTTCGAAGGTTCTTGGCTGGGCTGAAGCTGTTCAGAAGCTGTTCAGGCTCTCCTGAGAGTTTCAGGAGTTCGAGGGGTTTCCATGATCTTTTAGGGACCTGTGGAATATCTTACAGGATTTTAAGAATCGACAGAGGCCTCAAAGCTTCCAGAGGTCAACGTTAAAATAAGCGGTTACATCATTTAATTTGTTAAAAAAATATCTGTGCAAGTACAAGTATTAAGGCTCAGGACCACAACACTACTGCACAGACAGACTTTCTCTTTGACCTTTGGTCCCTGACAGGTTTTCAGTTTAAACACTTAAAAGATAAAGATCCATAAAAAGATGCATTTACTGGCGTTTGAGTGATTCGTGAGACCATGTGTCAGAAATCTGCAGAATATTAACTTTGTGTAACCTGCTGTTTGTAGCCTGTGACAGACCGACGGAGGGTTTCTGACCTCTGACCGCTTGTGAATAAGTGATGAAAAGTGACGGACACATTGTTCCAGGATCCGTGATCAGTTACGGGATCGGCGGCTCATCTGCCACTCACTCACTCACTCACCCCCCAACAGGAGCAGCAGGAAGTTAGACAAAACACGGCCGGAAAAACAGACGATTTCACCATCAAAATAAAGGCATGACGTATCAACTCAAACCTGCAGTAAATTTTAATTTAATAAATGATTTGTAACGAACTATAATGTAACGTAACAGTTATAGAGGCTGCTCTGTGAGCAAATAATGAACAGCACAGTCAAACAGCTGGAATAATATACAATATGTTTCACAGGAAAATTATTAAACCCAAAAAATGTCTTTATGGCTACACACAACTACACTGTAGTGTGTCATAACCCATTTACTAAATGTGTTCAGATTATAAAGTCTTACTAAGTCTCACAGTTTAACTGAGTTAAGAAAAAAAGAATTAATTTAATTTGTCTAAACATACAATTCCATACATGTGGGGAATAAAGTTACTGAAGATATAAAGATGTAGTGAATATTTATTTAAACTACTTCTTTACAAAAGATTCTCATAGAAACAAATGAGAAGAATCTGAGGAAACTTCTCAGGACGTTGCAGTGAAAATGAGGCTGTGACTGACTGATTCTCAAAATGGTGGCAAATGAGCCCAGAAAGCTTTTATTTTGAAAAGAGGAAGCGTGCGGCGTTATTGTGTTGAACTTGACAGCAGCTTGATCATAAAGCGACATCAGCTGATGGGAACTGACTCACCACTTCCCGGACAACATGTAAGCTGATCGAGCTGCTTCATCGAAGGAAAAAAAAAAACCTAAATCCGGATTTTACTCATCTGACTCCAACAGAACCGGGTTGTACCGAGGAGGATCCGTTTAATCCGTCATCAGGTAGGACCGAAGACCCGGTGCCGAGCGGAGAGCCGGAGCACGGACACGTCAGAGCGGGTTCGAAGTTTCAGCAAAGTTTCCAGGTTTACGGAGAGTCCGTGCGGTGCTTCCCCCGCCGGCTGCTGCTCTCAGAGCCGAGCCGATCGCGACGGTCGGGTTTTAATTCCACTGCCCTGTTGGAAAATTCAGCTTGACCCGGTCAGAGGTGGAAAATAAACACAGACATTCATCAGATCCATCAGTTTACTGATTGTTAGCTAATAAAAATAAAGTGTAAGAAGTGACGTGAAGCTTTGCTGCTTTCTGTGTTTCCTCTGTTAAACTTTTTTATATTCAGGTATTTTTCCCCTACGCGTCTGTTTCCGGTTCATCTGTCCCTCTCCGGCCTGTGTCTCTGATTCTGTCTTTAAAACCTGGACGTGTGAACATGTCACCGTTTCCATGGCGCAGTCACCACGTGATTGACGGTGTGACAGGTCTCTGGACTCCTGAGGATGTTAGTGTCTGAGACAACATCTGTGTTCGAGTCCGGACTCTGAGCTAAAGTCTTTTCACTGCTGAGTTTCCAAACTGTTAAATCAGTGCTTTGGCTGTTTGTGCTGTCTGTGCTCCGCTCTCTGCAGAACACTGTGTCCCAGCTGCAGTGACAGTCACACTTTATTTACAGAGGAGCGGATTTTATTTCCTCATCTCCAATAAATATGCTGAAGTTTTTTCTTTAATTCTCACATATTCATCCTTTCACTCATGCCTCGCTTCCCTGTCCTCCACACGTTAAATGATGTCCATTACCACCGAGACACAAAACGCTGTAAAAGCAGAAACAGAGAAAAAAGTCAAACAGATTTCAGATCTACGTCTTTTCTGTCTCACATCAGGAGGAGCCTTGTTACGAGTCGTCCTCCGAGGACCATGAATGTCTCGGTGCGGATCAGCATTCCTGAGTTTTAGGAATGAACACAGACAGATAACTTAAGCTTTTGTAGCACTGAGGTCAAGGGTCAGAGGTCACAACATTTCAGATATTAGATGAAACATGTCTGTCATGAGGTTTTACCCGTGTTGTGTTTTCTGTGTCTGACAGACTCTCGTCTCCTGTGTGAATCCATGGCGCGAGTTTGAGATCTGAGAAGGTGCAGAGGAACCAGATCAAAGATGTCCTTCAAAGGCAGAGTGTCCTCTTCTGTCCTCATGTCTCCGGGGAGGGACACTATGGTGCTGCAGGTCAACCCGGCCGATGTCCCCGCCCTGGAGATCAAACTGGGAGCGCTGGCGGTCCTGCTGTCCATCACTCTGCTGTTTGGATTCGCCCCTCTCTGCATCGTTCGGGGGACAGGGCGCTGCAGCGTGGACCCAGGTGAGGCACCATGGGAAACTGCTCTCAGTGCAGGAGAGAGCTTCGGTTCTCACGGTGTGCGCACCGTGTCTGCAGCTGATCCCAGTTCTCGGTCTTGCAGATTTGCGGCGCAGGCTGCTGAGTCTGATCAGCTGTTTCTCTGGGGGAGTTTTCTTCGCCACCTGCCTGTTGGACCTGCTGCCAGACTACCTGCAGGGCATCGGCGAGGCCTTCAGCAACGCAGGCATCACAGTAAGACCTCAGAAGGCCAGACTTTAGACTGCTAGTCCTCTATAACGCACATACAGCAACATGAACACGTGGGCCATCGTTCACATGTCAGACGACCATAAACTGACACGATGCTGAGCTGAGACTCGTAAAGACTCACATCTCTTGGCGACTGGTTACAGGTCAATGACTTTGAATTTCCCTCCGCCTCTTCAGTCAGTCGCTTGGTTTACGTTTCTGATAAAACCACTGACGCACTGAACCGTTAATCTGTGACATGTTAAAACATGGCGTCAGAGAGAGGAGAGTCAGAAAACTGGTTCTGTAACACAGCATGATCAACATCAGCGACCACGAGCTCCTGGTCATACCAGACGGCTTCAGGCTGAGAGGAATTAGCTCAGTGAGGATCTGTTTTACTGAGTCTAAATTTAGATTTTCTGTTCCAGGAGGAGAATTGATGAAACTTCTCCTTTCAACAGTCACACAGTTCTGGCTTTAAAGTTCAGTAGGACACCCTCGGGAGAGAGAGAGAGAGAGAGAGGTGAATTAATATCCCTCTTCTGTTTATGAGTTCTCTCAAATTCATTTGCCATAAAATATAAATGTTTCCAAGGCAACATGAACCTCTCCAACACCTCCGGTCTTTGTTAAAGAATCAGGAACAAAAAGGAGAAGAACAGTCAGTGTTTCCTACGACAGTGTCAGTGTTCGTGACCAAGTTCAGCCGAACACTCATTCCTTTTTCCTGCTTTCCTGTTCAGCTGCTCAGATTTCTCTCTGGATGAAAAGGCATGAAGCTATTAACAATGTGTTAACTCAGATACACAAATGTCAGCCTCATGGTGGCGCCAGAGGAACATTCAGAGGATCAGCAGGGTCATTATGATTCATCCTCTGGGCTCTGTTGGTATCTGTAACAGGGTTCAGGGTCGTCCTGGACCAAGATGGCGGACTAACAGACGCTGCTGTCCGTGGAGCCTCAGCGTCAGCGGGACTGAAAAGGTTTCAGACTGTCACAGTTTTAGAAAGAAGGTCGATGTAGGTCAAAAGAGATGCTGCCAGAGAGAGAGAGAGAGAGAGAGAGAGAGAGACAGTCTCCCTCCCTTTTCTTCACGTACTTCCTGCCTCACAACACACAGTGTGTTTTTATGCTGCCTTTCGGTACTTGCCATTTTTCAAGAGGCATTAAAATGTTTTTTGGGGAATGTAATTTGGGGAAAAAATAATCTGTTAAGGTTTTTGAAAGGTTAAGGTAATTGTTTTTTTATATTAACACTCAGTGAAAGGTACGGAAGAGGATTAGGGACACGTAGAAAAATTCTGAGTTTAAAGTCAGAATTCTGATTTTCTGTTTTTTCCCACATGGCCCTGATCCTCATCCATAAGAAGGAGTTGTCTTTAATCCACAGAGAACTGTCCTCAGCTTTGCAGCCCTTTGGAGCCTTTTAGCCTCTTTTAGCTCCTTGTTTTGGTTTTGTAGTACATTTCCTGTCTGGCAGCAGCAGATGTTTTCAGAGAAACAGCTGTAAAAACCTCTGTCGATGAGACCGTCGAGACCGCAGTCAGACTCAGTCAAAGAGCAGCTGGGGATGAACGTGGCGCAGCATTTAGCAGCTAACGAGCCAGATATTTCCCTCAGGAGCTGGTGGAGACCAAACACAGAGCTAAAAGAGAGGGAACGCTGGACTCAGACTCATCAGGTGGACTCACCACTTCAGATGGAGGAGCTTGTTGCTCTGTGGTCTGTCCACTTTATAAGACAGTACAATGTCAGAGGTTTGGGTTTGCCAAAAAATCATTAATACAACTTTGAGTAATTAATTGATAAACAATTGAAGAAAAATTGGAACATACTGTTCAAACAATCTGTATCTGGAGTGTTCATATGTTGGGCAACAAGTCAACATGAGATTAAAGTGGCTGCGTTTCCGTCTGTGAGGTTTTTCTTCGTCCTTATCTCTGATCTGAATCTCCTCCACGTCTGCTGGTTTTCACTCTTCAGCAGTTTGTCGTCCTGTGTTGATAGAGATAGTGACGGTTCATCAGTCTTTGAAACTTAACAGACAGAAAGAGGGAAATTCAGAAAACCGCAGTGTGCTATAATTTTGAAGTCTGCATGGGAGTGTGCCATATCACAGAGGGTGCTAAAAAAAGTCCTGCAGTTTGCAGTGACTCACTGAATCACTGGCAGGGGAAATACATGACTTTTTCATTTTAGATTGTGTATTTCATTCATTTAAGCAAGTATTTTTAAGCAGGCTGATTTTCACTTCTTCAGCTCCAACATAACGTCTTTTCTTTGTCTCATCTTACCGTAACACAAATCTTTTTTTCCACACATGAAATTGTTTGATTTGTGTTCAGCAGCATGAAGGTGGTGGTGAGAGTTAAAGCTGAGCTCCAGCCTTCAGAAGCCCGTGTGAAACCACACACACGCCGCTCAGCTTCCTCTCCTGTCTGGGATACACCTGGTCTGACCTCTGCTCTTCCTCCCTCCTCACAGCTCCAGTTCCCTCTGCCTGAGTTCATTGTGGCTATGGGCTTCTTCTTAGTCCTGGTCCTGGAGCAGGTTGTCCTGGCCTTCAAGGACCAATCGTCCTTATTCTCTGAGGAGCGTCGGTCTCTGCTGGTGGACTCCAGTGTCCAGGCAAATGACAGGAATGGGTTTCATCACTCCCATCACCGCCATCATGGATCAGAGGAGGCTGAAGGCGGGCACTTCCACGTGGACTTCAGCTCTCAGTCCGCCCTGCGTGCCTTCATCCTGGTCTTCTCTCTGTCTCTGCACTCTGTGTTTGAGGGTTTGGCGGTGGGATTGCAGGAGGAGGGGAAGGAGGTGCTGGAGATCTGCCTGGCGCTGATGATACACAAGAGCATCATCTCCTTCAGCCTGGCCTTCAAGCTGTGTCAGACCCGGCTGCGGCGGTCCGTGGTGGCCGGCTGCCTGCTGCTGTTCGCTGTCATGTCCCCGCTGGGCATCGGCCTGGGTATCGGCCTCACTGAGACCAAGGCGCACCCTCAGCACCAGCTGGCCCGCTGTACGCTGGAGGGGCTTGCAGCAGGAACCTTCATCTACATCACCTTCATGGAGATCCTGCCGCACGAGCTCAGCTCCCCCAGGCACCGCATCCCCAAGGTGGCCATGCTGCTGGTGGGCTTCGCCGTGGTCACTGGCGTGCTCTTCATCAAACTGTAACCATGGTGACACAGAGATCTGGCAAGGAAGTCTGCCGAGTTCACGCGCTGGACAACGAGCTGGTGTCAGATTGTTTTTGAACAAGGTAACAAACCTGTGGCTGCTCACTGACACAGACCTGAGAACAGGCTGGGATAACCAACCCGTCCCGTCAGGTCGGGTTCGTTATCCCAGCGAATAATTTAAAGGTTTTATAAATATACACTGAGCAAAGCAGGCAACTGCCCAAAAGCCCCAGATTTCCTCCACATCATTTGGATCATTATCATTTAATTAACCACGTATTAGAAGTAGATTATCAGCTGGAACGGGTCCTCCGGCCTCCAGCCTCCGGCCTCCAGCCCCAGTCTTATAGGAGGACTTAGTTTTAAGACCTGAACTGGTTCAGTTTATATCGTGGCCCTTTGATGCAAAGTGTTTAATCAAATCCTTCTTTTTTTCATGAGTAATTAACACAGAAAACTTCGAGCAAAGTCGTACTATTCCGTTCTGATACACCTGACCGTTATGTTCTCTAACAGCTGATTGATCATTGAATAAAACGGCAGGAAAAGGCATCGTTGTTCCTTGAAGCCCGAGTTAACACAAGTCAACGCCCAGAAATGTTCTGCTTAATATCAGAAAACTGAGAAACTAACAAATATTCACAGTGAGTTTTTGGAATTTTTGCTTAAAAAAAAACACTTAACGATTCATCAGTTATCAAAATTGTTGCCGATTATTTTTTTTTTGTCAGCGAGCTAATTGATTAATCAACCAGTCGTCTCAGCTGGTGGCCTCTGATTCAGCAGCTGCAGCCAGAGTCCGAACATCAAAGGGAACTTTTCCGATCAGCCCTGAAACTTTTTCACTTGGTTCCAAATAGTTTGGGTTTTGCCAACAAATGGATAAATACACTACTCCAGGAAAACGTGAACATGTGGGACGGACAGCAGAGAAGTGGGTCATGCAGAAATGGTTAAAGATGCTTCAATGATTTTGTTTTGACACTTTCTAAAGCCGGACGTTTGGACAGTTCAGAGTCCAGGTTTCCACCAGGAGACATCAGACTTTACACAGGTTTGAGGTTTGATTCCTCTTTAAACAAACCAACAGGATCTGATGTTTTGAGCAACTCTGAGCAGAAAGTTGCCTTCAGATGGTCGACAGTGCAATAATTACTTTCATTGTTTTCATTGAAGTCAAAAATATCCATTATAGCTTCAGAGAGCACAGAGAGACGTCCTCAAATGTCTCATTTTGTCCAACCAGCAATGTGAAACCCACAGAGATTCACAAGAGCAGCAAATGTGTATGTTTGAGAAGCTGGAAGCAGACGATGTTTTTCATGTTTGATCAATCACTGAAATGATTTGGATCGTGTGTAACTGTTAACCTTTGTCAAACATCAGTTATGTTGTCTTTGTAGACAGGAGGAAAATGTAGAAACAGTCAGAGATCCCCTCCAGTACGACGTCTGACCACAGACACTGGTCAACAGACATGTCACATGATCAGATTCGTGTTTTTACGAATCGAAAACGACAAAAATCTGCAACTGGAAACGACAATGTCCAGTTTGTAGCTGTGAATTTGAGGATTTTCTTTTTCTTCAGAGGCAGAAACAGAAAACACTGCTCTGAGCTTGTTGCTCCGTCACTGACAATTTACAGCAGGACACTGAAATGTCAACACTAATGGGTGGAAAGCTTTTATCAGCTGTTTAAGACGGCTTTGATTTATGTTTGCTTGCTTTAAATGGATTGAATGAGCGAAAGAAGAGATGAAAACGCTCAGTGAATCAGAGAATGAGGCCTTGATGCTCTGACAGTGAAAGGTTTCAGGAAATGTATTTTTGTAATATTATCACCAAAGTCATTTAAGGACCACAATATTTTAATCATTGTGTTGAATGTATGAAATGTGTGTTATATTTTGTATCGTGATGAGAAACTGAATCAAGCGTAAAATAGTTTTTCAGATCATACAGTGACTGAGATTCTGAGCTTTTTGTAAAATCTGCATCTTATTTTGAGAGTGAACGTTTAATGTTAATGTTGGAAACAGTGTTTTAACCCTCCCACGCCCCCCTCACAAAAACAACCAATCAGTAAACCAAATGTAATAAATGATTTATAACACAATAACACAGTTCTAAGGAGATCATGTGTTTTTAATGTACAGTATTGAATTTCTTCTATGAAAACATATTTAATATTATTACAGTTGTCTTTTATTATCTTATCATTCATTCTCTGTTCATACACCAGCCTCCTCAGCCACGGCTGTTGACAGGTTAATAAACATCTGCAACCTGAGTACAAAACAGTAAACAGTTATAACAGCAGTATTTACATAGCTGCCAGTTTCTCTTTACCTTTTTCATCCAGGTGTGACAGAGCAGCCAAACTCTGCTGCTGATGAAAACCTGTGGTAATGTGGTTAAAAGCTCAGGAAAAAAGAAGTAAGTGCACCTTGAGTTGTCACACTTTTCTATTTTTGGCCTAAAAGTCAAATTTGAAGGTAGTGAGCCTCTATTGGAATATTAAATATCCACCACTGACCTAAAATGTCAGTCCCATAAAATATGCAGAGGACGTGACCTCAGTGTTCCTGATCACTAAGGCCCCGATGTCCTGGGCCTTGACAAGAAAGCCGTGGGTTGATTACTGAACGGGCCCACGGGGCACAGGGTGTGAACGCTGAGCCTCCGTACGAAGGGATCGTGATTATTTCTCTTGTGAAAGTCTCAGTTAAAACGTACAAAATGATCCCAGAGAGAGAGAACAATGACTACAAAGAGACACAAAAGGACCACATACACTAAAAATAAACACAGAGACACAAAACCAGCAGAGGTGAGGGGTTACCATTTAGAAAAACCAGCATCTTTTCTTTTTTTAAACCGGTCTCCTGAGTTTACTCACAGCCCTCCCCTGCTCTCAGGCTGAATCAGCCCACACCTTCACTCCAGGAAATTCATTTGTTTTCTGTCTTAACCACAGATTGAATTCTCCACTCGTCAGTTCTTGACCTCTGACCTTGCTGTAGCTAAGGTGGACCACTTCAAAACAAAAAGTCTCAGCGTGTGTTTCTGAAGAATTAGATTTTAATCTCACACCATAATTAACTCAGGAAGTTGCCTCCTGCGGTTTGAGCAGTTCGCGGTGCAGTGGCTGAGATCTGCCGGCAGGTGGCGCGCTGCCACTTTCTCCCAGAAGTCAAAGCTTGTCTGTGTTCGACAGGATGACTCACTCCGTGCGGTAAAATGCTAAACAGACGTGTTTTCTGGAGGTGGGCGTTCACTCCTCCCCATGCTCCTTGTTCTTATTTGACCTCAGACACACGCTGCATGTGAAAAGACGTTACCATGGAGACCAAATTATACAGACCAAACAAATTCGTTGTTCCCTGATATTTCTGTTCCAGGTGTGTTTTTTGAAACCCTGCACCATTTTTAACCGATCTAAAGTGATTATACACTAAACTGATATATTCATTTTTATATTTGACTATTTTGGCAGGTAGTACGTAGCAAGGTATTTTTATTACAAAGAAGAAATGATGCAAGGTGTGTACTGACTGACACAATATCGTCACAATATTTCAATTATATATTTTATTCAATTTGTAATGGCAAATAATAAAATAACAATAACAAATATATTTTTTAAATGTTATATTTATTTGTACTTATTTTAAAAATTAAAAAAACTTTAATTTAATTATATATATATAATTTAACTAAGCTAACTAACAACTTAACTAAGTGTTCTCAGCCTGAAATTATGATGTGGACACACCTCGGCGCACACTAGCTGACGTTTCTGGTCCCCGGAAGTAGCTGCAGAGTGAGAGCTCTTCCCTTTGTCGCCCCTCTTTGGTGAAAATCATTCCACTACGTCAAGTCGTCCCGTCCGTTCGGTGAAGATGTCTGCGACGGGTACAGGCGGCTGTGGACCCGGACCCGGACCCACGTCGGGCGCCGGGTCCGGGGCTTCAAACCCCAGGAAGTTTAGCGAGAAGATAGCGCTGCATACCCAGCGGCAGGCCGAGGAGACAGCCGCCTTTCAGGAGGTTATGATGGACATCACCTCGACCAGGGTAAGTCTGAGACGGAGGCAGGAGGAGGAGAGCTGCCCGGAGGAAGAGAGGCCTTCCCTGGGCTTGTCAGGCTCCAAGATAACGTTATCTGCTGCCCCTACGTGGCGCTCTGCTTGGATTTGATGCGTTTATAGCAAATATCAACTTAAGACGACAAAGTCTGTAGTTTTAGTTAGATATAAACTGTCAGCAGAAAAAGTTGTTGCCTCTTGTTGTCCATTTCCGATACGTAGTTAGCGTAGTTAGCAAGCATTAGCTACGACGGCTAACTTGGCTTGTTTACTATGTTACGTGAACGTCGCTGTCACCCTGCTAGCCCCGATACGTTCGGTTCACCGCGGAGAGAACGTCCCGCCGAACTCCGCTCAAAAATCCGACACTTCAGTGAGCCGTTACTCACTGTCACACACATATTTAACAAGTAGAACGCAAAACGATATATTTTGCAAATCGTGATGTTCTTCTGGTAAATTCGGCGTTTAATTGAGACTCGTAATAGCAGCTCATCTCATGACAATCAGAGCTAACTTTCAGAACTGCATACGCCTCTCCTCGTGTAGCTAACTGTTAACGTTAACTACACCCAGTTGAAAAGTACATGTTTTTTTAATTGAACGGTCCCGTTTTGAATAAGAGACTCTAACGTTGTCGCGTATCCTTACAAACAATGCTTACTGTATATGGTCTCTTTTTTTCAATGGAGTATGGCGGGACGGTTTTTGCACGCAAGTTAGGACGTGATTATCATTTATCTTAACTGTCGTCAATTCAAGTCCGTCAGCTTACATTTGGCATCAGTCAGCAGTGTAAACACCGAGTACTCGGCAGCTGGGATCTAAGTCGGTTAAACCAGGATGCGAAAAGGTGGACTCCGTTGAAGCCGGAGTCGGACTTTAATTATTTATTTACGGCACCGCTGACTTAATCAAGACTTAATCAACTTTTGAAAAGTAGACACCGGGGGAGTATGTCAAAGCCCGACTGTCCGGGTAAAAGGTGAAGTTAGGACAAGCAACAAAAAGTCCAGACCGGATCTGATCTTTGGTGCAATGTTTTCTATCTTTAAAGGAGAACAGTTAGGAACGTGGACTGTAAATCTAGCTGTGTATGTATTAGTAATGATATTTAATTTTTGTATCAGTTAAAAACTAAACTAAATTTGAAAGTTAGAGCGTTTTCCTGTCAGTGTGAATGGATTGCTTTGGACATTAGGTCAGTGTGTGGACATTAGGTGGACATTAGGTCAATGTGTTTGACATTTTACAGAGTCAGTGATGAAACATTTCAACGACCGGCTTAAAGTGAGTCAAACGGTGATTTGAGTGTGTTTTCTGGTGTTTTCTCCGAGCTTTACACAACAGTGGTGAACATGGGTTAGTGCTGCTGTGTGGGTCTTTATAGGATCATAAGATCATTTACGTCTGAACAGCACTGCATGAATGAATTCTAACTGAATCCACAGACTCTTGTCAGGTGATAGCTGTCTTTCGCGATGTCGCATCAATTGGACAGGTAAACTCTAGGACCAATCACAGCGTGTGTTTACTTCATCTCACTGTGACCACCTGCTGTCTGTTTCCCAAACACAGATTTGGCTTCAGGCAAGAGATTTCACTACACAGACGACAGACACGTAGCCCAGCATAATCCTTTTTGCATGGATACTTATTTGGATTAATAGTACTGAGTTTGATGTTATTTATATTTAGCTTAGAAGGCACTGCGGTTGAGTGATATGATTTTGTTGCTCTGTTTTTAAAGCGATAACTCTCCCTCTGAAATCTCTGGGTGTATTTGAGCATTGTGCTTTTTGGCAGTGCTGGATTTTGATATGATCTTTGCGTCAGTATGATAAAGTACTTTGATGTGTCAGGTTGTTGATTCCTTTTTTTCAGTAATAGTCAACAGGAAATTAATCATTGTAATAACTTTTTTTTTTTAAACATTGCCGGTTGCTGGAGTTTGACAGATCCGCTGTATTTCTTTGCAGTGAGTGTAAACGGAGTGTCTTTGGCTCTGGACTTTTATACAACTAGCACATAACCACAAGCATTTTCACTGGTAACTGACGTTTTATTGATAAAACGATTTATTGAGAAAAGAATCTCCACATTTATCAATAAGGATACTGATCATTAGTTACAGCACTGAGGCATAAGACCAGCTGACACGATAAGACTTTAAATCTAGTTTAAAGACCTTCGTTAATTTAATTCAGTGATTGTATGATTCCTGAATGAAAGTGTTTATCACCGCACATCAAACCTGAAGCCAGGGTGCACGTGTTACACAAACAGAGGGGTGAGTTAGGGCCAAGCAGTCCAGTTTTGCCCCTGGGGCAAACTAGCAGGCACTTAGCTTATCTGATCAAAGAATAAGTAAACATGACCGAGAATCTGGCTGAGCGTTCAGCACCAACTTCCAGCACTTCCACTGTTTTCACTGCTCGGTGCTACAGACGGTCAGTGCTCCTCAGCGCTGCTCATACGTGTTTGTGATCTGAGTGTGAAGGAAATGATCTGAGTTATTGTTTTAGTCATAAACCATAAACCGTGCGGCTGAGCCTCTGGAACACGTGTGTCGTAGTTTCGGACGACAGGAAGACAAACGCTCAGGAGTTCCACTGATGTTCAGCACTTCCTAAATGAGTTGAGTTGTATCAGCAGGTGAAAAAGCAGCAACTTATCTTCATTAATCTGTGTTAATGATGCAGAACTGACACTGCACACACACACACACACACACACACACACACACAGGATTGACCTCGGTGTGACATGATTTACACCAGAGCTGGGTGATTTGGCTGAAATCAATACTACACCATTAATAAAGACAGTTTCCTCTTTGCTGCTGTAACGAATGTAATTTCCTTTATCTTATCTTAATACTGATATACGGTCCACAGAGTGGGCAGTTTATTAAGTACACTAAGTGCATAAAACTAATGCTGTCTAATCCAACAACCCTGTGATAAATCCTACCTTCATGCATGATGGTCAGTTTTTGGTGAAAGTGTTTCTGAGGTGTTTCCCGTGTTGTTCATCGTGTCAAACATTCTCTGGTTTCTGCTCAGTCACATGTCAGTAAACTGAACAACCAGCAGCACACAACACGGTGAAACAGCAGCACAGACGCCAGCCTCCAGAATTTCTGTGAAGTTGAATCCACTCCTTTCTGAAAAGTTTCAGTGGAAACCGAAGGTTAGAAACTTCAGTAAAGCATAAATATACATTTACTGGTACAGGTCCAGCTGTTCAGTGTTCAGTGACTTTAACTTGGTGGCCAGGTTAATCAATAATGTAAATATTGATTAATAAGACTGCATTAGCTGCAGCCTTAATGCATAGGTTAATAAAAATGATTCACGTCAGGCACAGTCTTATTTCAGGTTCAGCGACTGAAGGGACTTTTGACACATGCACCACCTCCTCCTCCGTTTACTGACAATACCACCGTTCTCAGCTCTGTCTTTTCTGGGAATTCGTCTTTGCCCCTGTCCTTTACACACACACACACACACACACAGACACACACAGCAGCAACAGGAGGAGTGTGTGGGTGGTCCAATCAGCTAATAGCATCAGGGTGTGTGTGTTGGTGGCAGCAGCAGCTCCACGTCGAAGCTGTTCAGTATTGATATGCAGTTTCTCTCAGACTGAAACATCACAGTTTTTATTTTCTGTTGGAAAGGACAGAAATCAGACACACACATTCAGTGTGTGTGTAATGTGTGAGGAAAGCGTGTGGACGTATGACGGCTTCATCAGGACGTCTGTCCTCGCACTGGTTTAAATAAGTGATGTGTTTTGTGTCCAGCGACTGTTTTTCATCACAGTCCTTCTTGTTTTTATCAGACGTTGAGATCGTGGTGATTAAGCAGAGTTTTTAAAAGGTGTTTGTCTTGTTTTGGTTCCAAAACCTAGACGTGTTCAGTTTCCAGTGATCTAGAACAGGAGAAGCTGGAAGTTAGGAAAATAATAACTGATTCATTTGCTTTCAATAGATTAATCGACTGAGGTCTAGTTTAAATGTCAGTGAATGTTCATGTACTCTCTGTTCTGTCATCTATGATGATAAAGTTTGTTGTTTTATTTTTTTATTCAGATATGTCACAGAATGTTTATTTATGTCGTGTGTGTTTGAGTCTGGATGGTTTTTCTGATGATTTTCAGAAGGTTGATGTTGTTAATGGAGGTAAAAACACTACGCACCGAACACTGTGGTCAGAGAGCAGGTCACTCGCTCTGATACTCTGCTGAGCACCCAAACATTTGCAGACGGAGGTTTCCCTGGTCCGGTGAACGGGGATCGAACACGTTGCCCAGTTCGTGCTGACGGAAACCGTCCGTGACCTGTAACGGCTCTGTTGATCCGGGGAAGGTTGGCCTTCTGAATGGTGTCACAATGGGAGCCGACCAGTACGACCACATCGTGCAGGTCCCTCACCCCAGACGACAGGAGGGTACCGGCTCGGTTGAGTCAGTTAAAGTGTTCGGAAAAAAACCTGAGCTGGGGGGGGGGGGCACCTCTGTGGGGGTGTGCTGTTTCATATACTGCTGAGATGGCAGAACACACACACACATACAGCGGTGTGTAATACTCACAGGCAGGGAAGTTGTCACGGTGACGACTGTTTCATCCTCCGTCAGGATGATCTTGAGATACAGTGTCCAGGTTGATCCAGGTTCATCTGTTAGAATTTATTTATTTAACGTGTTAATCTTTCCATCCATTCATCCATTCATCCACACGTTTGGCTGCTGATCCAGGTCCAAGTTGTGCTTAAAGACCAATTAATGCTATAATCAGGATTTATTGTTATACACAACACTGTGATGTAAATGTCTGTGAATTCATCGTCTGTGTAAATATAGCTGCAGGTTTTCTACAGATCAGAGGCTGCAGCTGTCCGCTGTGTTCTCACTGTGGCTGAATAATCAGTTGTTTGGTGTTTGTCACTGTCAAAGTATTGTGTTGCCGCACGCAAACAGTGGTTACTGTCTGTGTTTGGAGTGAACAGTTCGTAGGTAGTGGGGTTTGAATGAGTCACCGCGAGTTTTGTTTTTTTAGGAAAGTCACGCTCTTACAGTTCAGCGTTTCCTCTTCGTCTCACCTCTGCAGTGGCCTTTTATCATCTTCACTTCAGTTGGACGGATCTTAATGAAGTGTTTTCTGGAGCTGGTGTAAGAAAATAAAAGCGTGGACGCTCTGACTTTGGAGCTGAGATGTTGTGGCGCTCTGAATGAGCTCGTGACAGCTGGAAGACGTGCAGGCGAGTGAATTTCCAGCCTGCAGTGTAGACGGTGGAGCCCTTCAGAGAATGACTCAGCTCCAGTGATTTGTCAGTCTCTCCTGTCATATCAGAGCTCTGAGTCGGCACTTTCTGTGAGTCCTACGTCCTCTCTCAGAGCGGCTCTACAACCAAAGGTTTTTCTTTTTCTGTGAAGATGATGATTAAACCTAAACTTGGCTGAAGCTGAAGCCCATCAGTCGTCCACCGGTTCACTCTGCAAATGATTCTCGTCTCTGGGCAATGATTAGCACCACTTCACCTGCAGGGCTCACACACATTATTCCGATTTTTCTCTGATGGCTGCTGCATTCACTTTTTCCATTGAAACATCAGAGCTGGTAATTTTGAGTTTATTAAGTTTACGGAGGTTCTGTGATGTTTTCCAGTGCTTTTGATTTACAGGGTTTTGCAAAGCACCAAGGACATGAAGAGATAGAGAACAAGGACAGGAGGAGATTAAAAGAGTTCATCGCACTCTCCAAGAAACTGGGCCAGAGCCTCTGCGTGTGTGTGTGTGTGTGTGTGTGCGTGTGTGTGTGTGTGTGTGTGTGTGTGTGTGTGCGTGTGTGTGTGTGCGTGTGTGTGTGTGTGCGTGTGTGTGTGTGTGCGTGTGTGTGTGTGTGCGTGTGTGTGTGTGTGCGCGTGTGTGTGTGTGTGCGCGTGTGTGTGTGTGTGTGTTTGTGTGCGTGTGTGTGTGTGTGTGTGTGTGTGTGTGTGTGTGTGTGTGTGTGCGCGCGTGCGTGTGTGTGTGTGTGCGTGTGTGTGTGTGTGTGTGTGTGTGTGTGTGTGCAGTTCTTTAATGTGAATCTGGCTCATGGCAGAAAAAAGGAAATGAAACCACACAGCATTACGTTACATGGACGGCTTCATCATACAAGTCACAGAGTCCGTTCTACTCCTCAGTGTTGTGATTGTCGCTCCACCTCTCCTCTGATCACAGTCATTGATGATGCAGATCCAGCCGTCCATAGTAGACAGGTCATTGATGGGAGAATTCTGAAAGTGGAATCATTCCTCAGACCTGATTGGCCTAAGTTCCAACAGTTGATTATTATCACGGCTCTGTGACCTCTGACCTTTGGCTTCTGGGTATTTTCCCATTAATATAAACCGTTGTTAGTTATGTGATCTGTGGACGAGATGGCGTCCTGTGACTTACGTGTTGAATTGTTTGCCTGGATCTGACGTCCCCTGGAGCGGTGGCTGACGTGTCATCTCTCTGTCAGCTGCTCGGATGAAAGCTACGTCATCAGGCGGCTAAAAAGTGAGCGATTCCAGGAGAATCATTTACGTGCAGCTACGCACGGCGGTCTGATCTTTACTGTCCTGAAGTCCACAGCAGTCTCTTTGGTTTTCCCCACGCTGAGGAACACATTGTTGTCCTTGCACCACGGGACCAGTTGGCTTCATCATGGTCGGTGATGAGGCCCACTATGTGGTTGGTGCTGTAGCTGGGCACACAGTCGTGGGTCAGCAGGGTGAAGAGCAGGGGCTCCCGTGTCACCACGCACAGAGACAGTATTAACAGTTCTTGTTCTTGGTAAAGCTCTGATTGACTGTGTCCTTAATGTTCAAACTGTTAATGTCCGTTGTTTCCTCTGGTCTGTCTCTGTCGTGTCAGCTCCAGGCTCAGAAGCTCCGCCTTGCCAGGAGTCAGGGGCCGTACTACGGCGGCTCATTACCCAACGTCAACCAGATCGGCAGGAACCCTCAGGACTTCCAGGTGACAACTAGCACACTCCCACTCCATGTCCTCACCTCCCATCTGGATTTATTTAGTTTCTACTTTTATTTTTTTTCTGTTCTTCTATCGGTACTGTATCTTTCACTACCACTGTTTTTTCTACTACTGCGGCCACAACTGGTACCACAACTACAACTACAGGTCATACTACTGCTGTTAGCACAGCTGCTGCTGCTTCTACTACTCTCAGTAATTCACACTGCTAAGGCCTCTGATACTTCTTTTACTGGTACCACTGTTCCCACTTCAGTAGCACTTGGAGTGATTTGGTAACTGATGCTTCTGTAATGAAGCCATTGTGGAAAAATCAGTTGCTGTGTTTTGGATTTGAAGCGGAGATGTTCTGAGGACTCTGCTGTGTCACCACCGTCTGCAGCCTGCAGATCTTCACCTCTGAGTCATCAGTCTTTCCCGGCAGCTCTGCAGAGCCAAACTCATTCTGTAATGGAAGTTTTTCATCAATATCATCGCCTCTCCCTGTCTGTCCTCCACCGATATCACAGCTGACTCCCAGCCTCCATTCGTCTGCCTTCCTCCTCCTCTGTCTGTGAGGTCAGACCAAGATGAATCTGACAGCAGGTAGTCGGATGTTTTTGGCTGCTCGGCTCCACTGAGCAGAGGAATTTGGGAGGCCGAAGCCTCCAGAATGTGTTAGTGCGTTTCTCCCAGGTTGTGATTTTCCAGGAAAATAGTTAGTGAAAGTGACACTGTTCAGGAGCAGACATGGAAGAATGCTGCAGATGTTGGATTTTCAACGGCACACGAATGCAACGTTTGAGATTCTGGTCCTGTGGAGTATGTCTCCAACAAGTTTCAAACAAAACTGATGGATTTTTATTCATCTCACTAACAGTGAGAATATAAACTCTTAATGCTCTAATACAACTTTCTAGTCACCTGGAAAATTAAAAAACTGCTGGAAAACAATGAATTGTCTTTTTCCAGTGAATATGTGGCAAATCAGTTCAAGAACAAGATATGAATCAAACTGGAGCTAACAGGTCTCTGAAGATGTCCTCCACACTACATTCTGAAAAACAGAGGCAGATCTTAGCATTTCATTTCTCCAGTGAGGGAGATTAGAAATGTGAAATAAATGTCTGATCCCTTTCTCCGTCTCTCTGTCAGGGCTCCTTCCCCTCCGCTTTGGAGTCCAACCGGTCGACTCGGCATCATGGCCTGGTGGAGCGAGTCCAGAGGGACCGCCGTTTCATCTCGCCGGTCCGACCGTACCGCAACCGACAAGTATCCTTTAGTTTTTCTTCAAAGTGAAAAGAAAACTGAAAAAGAGCAAAACCAGCAGCGAGTGAGAGCATCTCTCAGCACTCTGTAACTTCCCTCCTCCGTCTGTGGCTCTCCGCTCTCAGCCCATTGGCTCCCACTGAAGATGTAAATCTTTAAAAACAAATAAACAGTTTCATCTCTTTTTTAAAAAAGGGTCAGAAGTTTCATGAACAGCTGCTCGCTGTAGTTTTTAATCAGACAAACAGAAGGAAACGGTGACTGTGTTGGGGACTATTTTCTGCAGTGGATTAATCCATATTTGGTGCTGTAGTGAGTATTTGGGGCAGCGGGATAGTGTGTGTGTGGGACTGAGTCAGAATGAACTACAGTGTGTGTGTGTGTGTGTGTGTGTGTGTGTGTGTGTGTGTGTGTGTGTGTGTGTGTGTGTGTGTGTGTGCGCTCATGGTGATGAAGGAACATGTCACCAGGTTTAACAGTGTGAGAATGCAACTTGCAGAGAAGAAGAAACTTACAGAATCCCTCAGACAGCTGGGGCTTTGACGGCTCCACAGCCTGTGAATTCCCCTGTCAGTTCCATCTAAATCAGCACACGCTGCACTGCTGTGGAGCTTCATACAGAGATGTTCTTTTATCACGTGTGATGTTTGCTTTATGACATGTTGTCAGGACTGTTATCTGCTCTGAGGTCACGGCGACAACACGACGTCTCTTTGTTGCGGACTCCTCATTCATCTGAACTCAACTTATTTCCTGTATAAGCTGAATCTTAAGGAGGCAGCAGCTGTGATAGTGATGTTTATCACTGAGTGGAGTTTTTTTATGCCTTCAAGCAAGACACACATAAGGAAACGTCAGTGGAATTGAAATTGAAAGCCGTCTCCAGGTTCAGTTGGTGTTAATGGGATGGGAATATGATTTTTTTGTCTTTGGCTGTTTTGAAACCATGTAGTTATTACAGATGAATCTCACAGGACAGTGTCAGAGAGACCTGTAGATCTGCAGCTGTGGAAAATCGAGCTTTAAAACAAACTCTGTCTGTTGGATTTTTTTTTTTACAGAGCAGAGTTTTAGCTGCAGGAAAAAATGACTCAAGTAACAAGTAAAGACCTGAAAGCAACAGGATCCGAACAAACAGTCAGTAAACATGATTGTCTGCTTTTCATCCACTTATTACACTTATTACTCCAGAGGCCTCCAGTGGTCCTGGTGGTTTGCCACCTATCAGTTGGTGTGTGGTACTTAATTTAATTTTGTGAATCTGACCACTGAAGCATGATAGCTGCCAGTGTCGGATGAGTCCTGGTTTGTTTTCAGTCTGAGGTCCAGTCATTGTCTGTTGTACAACCACTGACTTCACTCACCTGCCAGGAAGACCATGAAAGTGATAAGTAACAGTGCCTTATCACTGATGGTGTCTATGCAAAGCGCCCTGGTTTGTAAAATACAATGGAAACACAAATGAAGAACCACATGCCAAAGCCTCACATGGTTCTGAGGAAATCCCAGGTTAGAGGATGTGAGGAAGGGATTTCAGCAGCTCTGACACCAAATGAAATAGAACTGTTGTCTTGATTGAAGCACAGTAGGTCAGTGAGAGTCGACATTTAAAGGAAGGGAAAGCAAACAATTTAAGAAAAAATCTCAAATCACGCTGAACACGTGGCTCAGACACCACGTCTGCTCCGTAGAGCTGCAGGAGACGTGTGAACATGTGGCACTGGGAACAGTTAGCGTGTGAAGCTGTGCAGTCGGTGCTGAAAACTGCTTTCAGAGGAAAGAACGGCTGATTATTTTCAGCTACCACTTATTTTTCACTAGAACTCAGTAAAGAAGAAACAGAAAAAATGAGAAGTCATACTGAAACATGCAGCCACAGGCCATCATATCAAAGGGAAACAGAAACTATGAAAAACATAATATGTCGTGTGTTGTTGTTGTTTCCTTAACCAGTCGTCTCCTCAGGTGGACAGCTCACCGTATAACTCCGCCTACCTGTCCCCGCCCCCCGACCCCAGCTGGAGAAGGTACTGTCCCCTAACCGCCTCCATCCCCCTACCCCCACTTCTGCTCTCTCCACGTCTGTCTCCGTGGAGACGTGGCCGTCTGCGGGGACGCTTGTTTGTTATTTCCAAAGCATCTTGTCAGAGTCTTCTCTGCTCCCACTGCTCCCAAACCTTTCTGAAGCCTTTGTCACACCTCAGACGGTTTAGAAGGTGAAAACATGGGTTTGTGCGTGCACCAAAAAAAAATGATGACAAAACCTTAAAACTTCTCCTCGGGTAAAATAAAGCTTCACAGATCACAGAGGTCTTATAGTCTCCATACTCTGTCTCACAGATCAATCTAGAGCAGATCAGTGGAATAGTCTGCTTCCATAGACACAGTGATACATAATCCACAGTTTAACCTGAGTTTACCTGAGTTTTTGTTATTAATCTGTTGAAGTGTAAATCTTTAGCATCTTAGGCTACGTGTTGTTCGTAGCTTATTGTCCTCTCTGTGTTTATATGTTTGTTTTATTAACATGTGGTGTTGCAGGGTTTTCTGTTTAACTCTCCACAGGTGATATTTTATTCCATGTTTCTGTGGTATAGGATCTCACATGTTTGACTTCATGGAACCTGTAGAATCCATGTGTTCTGTATGACATCATCTTTATTTAACTACGCTTCAGAATCAAAATGCAGATGTTTGTCCTTCAGCCTAATCCCCCCGCTCACTCCATCCCGATGAGGTGTCATTGAGCAAGGCACTGAATCCCCAGCAGCCTCACATGAGGTGACACCGAGGCTTCACAAAGGTTTTTCCGGGTCCGGCTGAGGCCGCTGCTTCGGTTCATTTAACTCTCCAGCAGCTGCACTAACCTCTGCACAGCTAACAGGAAACTGAGTTGACTTTAGCCGGCATCTCTCCTAACTCGAGTTGGTTTTGAAGAGCCCTCAGTCCTTTTGTCCTCTTCTGTTTTGTTTTTCTTTTTTTTTTCCCTTTCGCCTTCTGGGAATCTCTTTCTTCTCTTTTGGCTTTTTCTCCTGTTTTCTGCTCCGTTCCAGCCGTTTAATTTTCGCCTGCCTGCGTTCTTTCTGGTTTTCTTCTAACAAGACAACAACTACCCTTCAGAGAGAGACTGGCCTCGGTCTTCAGCCAGAGAAGGTCCACTGCACATCACACATGCACACACACACACACACACACACACACACAGCTCCAGCCGTCACTTTGTCAGGTCGCCAGCCACCAGTTGGAGTTTTTATAAACATAAAGTTTTCAGCTGAGTTGTTGGAAAGTTTGAGAGAAATCCCACCTGCACTTTGTCTTTGTTGGTTTGTGTGGAAAACATTTTTGTTTCAGGTTCATTTAGTCCGCCTGATTTTAAGAGGAGCAGAGTTTGTAGACAAAAAGTCAGAAGGAGCTTTGTTGATTCAGCGGAGATTTGTTAACCGCTCGTCCTCCCACGTTTCTTCTGTGGTGCTCATCCAGACTAAACAGCATAAGTCTGGAGTTATTCCATAGTTTTCTTAATTATAAACAAACACCATGAAAAGACCAAACCCAACAAAGTGTTGGTCCGTCTCTCAGTAAGTCCTGTGACTTCCCAACATTACCCAGGACAGCTGGTGAATATGAGTTGGTCTTACAGGGAGCATGTAAGAGTTGTAGTGTTTTCATTAGCTTATAATAAGCACAAGCAAAAGGCTTTTGGCAGAGCAGCGGTTTGGAAAGTGACTGCAGGTGAACACGTATCTCAGTCGGCTGCGTTTTCACACATTGACCACACAGTAGGCTTTGACACCTGTAACCTGTTTGAACGCACACACAAACTCTGCACTGGCTTAACGAGCCTTCACCTGTCACGCCAGGTGACGAGCCAGCCTCCCTCTGTCCTTCGCTCGCTGCCTTCATGTTCCTCCCTTCTTCGCTTGCGTTTGTTTTCCGAGCCCACGCTCTTCTTTTTTTTTTTCTTCCCCCCATCTTTTTTTCCTTCCTTTTGATGTTCTTGATCGGTGGAGGATAATAACTTTTTGTTCTTGTCGATCACGAAAAGGAATTGGTCCGGAAACTTCCCGGGGGATAAAAGCCAGTTGTTTCGTCTCCCCTCCGCTGCACTCAACAGGTGAATCCTCCTCATCCTCTTCTTCCTTCTTCTCTTCCCTCTGCTGGTCGTCCTCCAGCTCCCACCCTGAGAGTGGCGGGACGATTCTTATACCGAATGAAAATATGTGGGTGAAAATGAGAATGTGTCTAATCAGACTTTTTCTTTGGAAGTTATTTCTTCTTTCTTTGACTTACTTAATAAAAAGGTCGAACCTTTTCTTCGTTTTGGACCCATCATAAATCCTGATCCCTGTCCTGTAACTTTCTACATCTCTGTTCATTCTTCCCTCCTCCTCTCTGCCTCCTTTATTCTTCCATGTCTCCTTTTACACTTTGATCATTCAGTGTCTCTGTTAGCTTCTGTTTAGTCCACTCTCTTTTACATGGAATACCTGAGCTGTTAAATAAATATTTCTGTAAAGTCCAAGACACACCAAAAGTACAATCAGGCACGTCAGTTATCGGCTCACTTCAACAGACCAAAGAGGTCATTTTCTGTACCAGAGTCCAACCAGAAACAGCTGTGTGTCCGCGCTGCCTGGGTTTCTGCTGTAGGTGCATGAAACAGTTCATTCTATTTCAAAATGTGCATATGAGCTGCTTTTGGTGGGTGCGGGCAACACGTGAGAGCTTAAATATTCTGTAATCTCACCTGGTGTTAGGAAAAAATCTTGGGAAGATGAAATGTCCTGTTCTCGTAGGTGAAAAGAAACAAACGTCTGTGGGCTTTTATCTCTGCCGTGCAGCTGTGGCTGCTATTTTCTCTTGTAATGGAGTGTTTTACCTTGATATCTGACTGTGTGGGAGGCTGAAGACTCACCTGACCTTCAACGTCGAAAGCGCTTTTTCTTTCTTTTTATTTTGTTCACTTCTCTCTCTCTCTCTCTCTCTCTCTCTCTCTCTCTCTCTCTCTCTCTCTCTCTCTCTCCCCACGTCCCTTAACACTGTGTGTGTGTGTGTGTGTGTGTGTCTCTGGGCCCTCAGGACCAACTCCGACTCAGCCCTCCACACCAGTGTAATGAACCCTCCCACAGGAGACCCCTTCACCACAGGAGGACCCACCTTCACGCCGCAGAGCACCAGACGCACAGGTGAGAGAGCACCTCAGAACAATAACACAAATACTCAACACGCTGCACAGCAGGATTAAAATCTACAGGCTGAAACATGCTGATCAAATTTAGATGCTGAGATGTGGGAATTTATCTTATATTAAATTTTAAAGGCAGAACAATGACGTCCAAGTCCTGATCCCTGTGGGGGACGCCACAGCCGCTCACATCTTGCAGGCTCTGTATTTGAATAACTCATCGATTGTTTTTAGGTGATGACGTGACTCCCTGCCTTTCACAAACTCACAAACTTTGTTATTAACTTTTAAACGTACATATTCTGCTCATAGAATGAAACAGTAAAACAGCTGTTAAAAATCAGAGGCAAAGAGCAGTGGAAGCCCAGCAGGTGCCCTGTCCGTCCTGTCAGGAGCAGGAAGAGCTTGTGTTGACTGAATGAAAAGTCTGTCACCTGCTGTCGTCTCGCTCATGCTGATTCATATGGGGCCTTTTAAAACCACAATGACGGAAGTGAAAACGGTGCGATGTCTTGAGAAACTCAGTGAGCCCAAGATGTTGTTGTTTTGCTTTGATGTTGGTGCAGTGACCTGCTCATTGTTACACTGACTTTTCTGGGTTGACTGAGCGGCTCACAGTCCCTCAGGATAAAGATCTGAGTCCAAACAGCAGCAGAGTCAGGATGTTCTGAGTGTAAACTGAAGACAGTATTTCCAACTCAGTTAAACCTGATCTGTCTGTCTCTCTGTCTCTGTCTGTCTCTCTGTCTGTCTCTCTGTCTGTCTGTCTGATCCTTCAGGTCAGAGCGATGGAGAGGGCAGAAGAAGTGAGTTATATTCAGTTTCCCTTCATTGTCAGACTCAAATTTCTGAAACAAACAAACAAACATACAAAGTCTCATGGACATGTTATTCATGGCAGATATGTATAAGTGTTTTATGCTAACTGTGTTCATGGTCCCAGCTTTGGTAGAACGTGTGTGGGCTCAAACAGGAGTCAGCAACATTCTGAGCTGGTGAAATGATGTTCAGAAGGAATTTCAAAGCCTGTGGCTTTTCAATCTTTAAACACACACACACAGACACACACAGACACACACAGACACACACACACACACAGACACACACACACACACACACACACACACACACACACACACACACACACACACACCTCTGTGAGAGTGTTTCAGATTTGTCTGTGTTTAGAAAAGATTTGTATTTGTAGAGAAAAATGAGAAAAGTCAGAATATAAAAGCTGCTTTTGTGAACATTTCAGTATAAAACTGAGTCACGATGTTTCACACACATTTAAGTTAAAGTTGTTGTCTTATTATTGAGCTTCTTGAAACTTCAGTGTGTGCGTGTGTGTAACGTTGGTGTCACATTGTGGGAACTTTGAGTTTCATATGGTTCACAAACGTGAGCTATATAAATAAAGTTGAATTGCATTGAATATACAACCACAGAGTTTCTTCTGAACTTCAGTTCACAAGCTCAGAATCTTATTTGAGCCAGTAACTGACCTTCTCATACACTCTGTATAAAGGAGCTTAAATACTTGTATATGTAAATGTATGTTCTGATTAAACCTGCATCCTTTTGTCCGTCAGTGTTCCCGTATCCGGTTCCTCCCATTGAGGAGAACGTGCTGGACGAGGGAAAAGTGCTCAAACCCTGGGACAGCAAGAATGTAAAGTCATAAACATTACATTTATTTTTGCTTTATTATGTCCTGTCTTTAACTGGTTTGCATTAATATAAACGTGTGTTATTTGTCAAACTACAAAACCAAAACAACATTTAATCCATCTTCTGCAAAAATTTAACATTTAACTTTAAATTTATCAAATGAAGGCAGAACTGATTTTGCTTTTCTGTCTCTAGTTGCCTCTCTTGTCATCTCGACCCAAGTCCTGTGAAGTTCCTGGCATCAAGTGAGTCCAGCGCAACATACACACTCTGTTCATACAGCACATCACACATTGCATTATGTCATAACCACTTCTGCAGATTTCTCTGGTGTGGCCTGAAATTGGATTAGACCTGAAAAAGAGTTGTGTCAAAGACGGGATTCTTTCACTTCTGAGTCCCTGCAGGCAGTAATCAGTTCCTCTACGGCTGCTGTGGCTTTTGTTTCTCTTCTTTAACTCGAAAGCCGCCAGAAAACCAAACAGTGTCAAATATCAAACCTTCAGCCTGGAACCAAAGAGAATCGTAGTACAGACGACACTTGGAGGCGTGGAAACGTGCCTGTGTCGGTGTGTAAAACTGAAGACGATAGATGTTTAATGATGATGGAGCTGCTGTCACTAGAGTGACTGCAACTAGATGGAGCAGCAAGTTACATTAAACTGCTGCCTGTGATATTATTACAGAAATTAGTAAATCATGTCACATCTCAATCATCGTTTCCCAGGAAGTCCTCAACCCCGTCTGTGTCTCTTGCCCCCTCCCCAGTATCTTTACGTCCCCGGAGCAGCCGTCCACGCCGGCTCACGGGGTCCCCTCGGCTCTCAACACTGGCGGCTCGCTGCCCGACCTGTCCAGCCTCCACTTTCCTTCCCCGCTGCCCACGCCGCTGGACCAGGATGAGCCTGGCTACCCGGGATCCTCCTCTCTGAGCGGAGGGAGCAGCACTGGGAACCTGGCCTCCACCCTTACCCAGCTGGGCATCAATGCCGCCAATGCACAGGGAGGCAACGGCAACTTCCACCACCACACCACAGGTAAATACAGTCTGCAGTATAATAGATGTTTTCATAACGTATATGTATGAAACAACAGCATGAAAGGAGTCAGAGGTGGAGGTGAACCTCTGAGCTCTCAGAGCGTCGTGTTCAGCCAGATGTTTTCAGAGAAACAGCTGTAAAAAGCCTCTGTCTGTCTGTGAACTGGTGAACACAGTGGAGCATTCAGCAGGTAAGGAGCCAGGAGCTGGTAGAGACCAAACCCGGAGCTAAAAGAGAGGGACAGCTGGACTCAGGCTCACCAGGTGGACTCAGACACCACTCACCATGAAGGACCTTGATGATCTGTAACTGCTGGGTGTGGAAATAATCAGCTGTTCAACCAAAACGGTGATGAGATAATGTTTTTGTTTCCGCTGCCCCCTAGTGGTGAAAAAGTCGGTTACTGCCTCCTGATACTCTTCTGTTATTGTTTTTATTTTTACGGCTGGAACTGAGATTGGCAGCTTCACATGGATTCGTGACTTTAACCATAGTTACTCACTTCTGAGTTTTCTTTCATCCTCATATCTTTCCCCACCCTCAGGTGTTGTTGAACTGATTGGTGTTGGTTGTCGTAGGCAGGTTGCAGACCTGCAGAGTTCTTCGAAGGCCTCATACTCCCAGAGTTTAGGAAGTGGTATTAATGGACAGTTGTTTTCAAAGTCAGTCTTTTCTCTCAGTAATAATAACACGGTCCTCACAGTGTGAATATCAGTGGTCGTGGTCACAGCACAGAAACAGTCAGTGACACAGGTTGAAAACAAATCGACAGTTTAGGAAAAGTTGAAAGAGAAAATGAAGACGAACAGTAACGTTAGCACCAGAGCTGTTTACAGACCCACTTCCTGTGCTTGCTGTAGGTGTGTGCGGTTTTCCAGTGCACTGAGGGATTATTGCTCAGTTATGGTGTGCTCACTTTCACCGTGCTCTTCATATAAAGTATAAACTTAAAATTGGAATTATTTCTAATCAAAACGCCAAAAATAAGGCCCATGTTCGAATAACTCGGTCCACCCTCGCAGTAGTGCGCAGTACCTTTCACCCAGCTACATCGTGAGGCTTATTCCATGTTTTTAAAATAGTTGGACCTGCAGAGGAGCTGCGTCACACTGTGGTTACACAGACAGTGTTTTAATAAATTCAGTCATATTCTGTATGATGATAACCCTCATTAATGTAGCTTTCTGTCACTTAAATATTAACTTGGACTTGATAAAGAGACCAGTAGACCCCTGTTGAGAAACTGTCCCATAGCCAGAAGGTGGTGGTTCGGTCGTAGTAACAGTTCTCTGCCAAAGTGCCCTGGGGCACGACTCTGAGCTGCCTGCCTGTGCAGTTGTTGTAAATCTGCCTGGATGAAAGCCTCAGCTAAGTGACTAATGTGAGAGGAAGTATGTGGGTGAGAGCGGGCCGAACGAAACAAAGGGGGATGTACGGCGGGGCGGCGCTCCAAATTTAGCCACAGAGAGAGAGAGAGAAGAGAGAGAGGGGTTTTTTTCGTGGGTGCAGCCGGAAAGTGTAGCCGTGCTTTATCGTTTGTGAGGTGACTGTACAGACCACAGGTAGGAAGCTGCTGTCAGCTCAGCCTCAGGCTGCAGCTCGCCTCTCCCAGCCTGAGTCTGGATCAGCATGTTGTCTTTATAAGGCTGTAAACGGGACGGTCAGTCATAGTGTCACTTTCAAATCAGATTCACCAGTAACATTCATGCTCCTCAGAGGATCTCTGTCCATGCTGGTCATCTTAAACCTTCCTCCAGCTCCACCTGCAGGACAAGTCGTCGTACACAATCTGGTCAGATCATCGTGGAATTTGCCAGGGACGTGTACGCTTCCCAGCGGGCGAACCTGGGAGATTTTTGGTAACCTCGTTGCTTCTTCTGTGGCATCAGTCCGGACCCAAAGTTCATACCAGGACAGGAGGATGACAAACTGTCTTCACCTGGCTGAGGAACAGCAGACATTTAATGGATAAAAATGGTGTTCTGCTCTGTGAGGATGAGACAGGAAGAAAACAAAAAACTTTTTCTATATTGATTCATTTCTTTTATTTCCCTGCCAGCCACGGGTCTGTAGGCTCATTCATCCAAATCGGTGTGACAGGTACGCCGGTAGAAATAGGAGCAAATCTGACAAATGACAGATGTGTAAAACAGAAACCTGCAAAAATGAACATGGTTCATTCTGTGCTAAATTAGGCCCCTGAAGACCTGAGCAGGCAGCAGAAGGTTGTCCCTCTGTCCTGGTCAGAGACGTGTCTTCCTGTTTGTTTTCTTTCTGCAGAATGTGATCGTTGAGCTCAGGTGACATTTCAGGCTCATTATATTGTTATAAAATTAAATTACAGATCTTTAATGATCTTTGGTTTGTGTGTCTTGATCCTGGTTTTTCACTTTAACCAAGAACTACACAGAAACACAGAGTGTGGGTGGACCTGACCTACTGAGGATATAAAAAGAAGCAAGATAGTAGGCGGGGTGGGGGGGGGGGGGGGGGGGGGTTAGTAAGGTAAGGCGGTGTGGAAGGAGGGGAAGTGAGTGAAAATAGGAAGGCATGTTTGGGGACAGAGCTGATGTTTTCACCTGCTGTAATCACCTGGGGGAGGAGCTCAGGTGAAAACAGGCCGTCGTGTCCCTGTGGTGCTGATTCCCTGAACAGGTTTATTTTAAGCTGAGGCCACGGTGACAAAGTTTGTACAGATAAAGTTCTTGTTGCTTCGTAAAGATTCACGTGAAGAGTTTTGTCGTTTTTTTTATATTGACGTTTTTGTTCATTTGGAAACCTGCTGCTGCAGTGAAAGGTGACTAATGGATTTTTAATGACCTTATCATTTTGAATGGTTGTCACTGTAACACATCACAGGTTTGTTTTTCCTTGAACGTGAATCGTGGATTTCTTTTTCTGACGCTCCATCAGCATATTTTCATTGATCGTTCAGCTGGACGTCGTTGTGCAGGGATGTTGTTCATTAATCAAAAGAATTTACAGATTTATCAATCAGTTAAAATAATAGTTGAGAGACACGGACAAAGCACTCTGCTGGCCAAAGAATCTGTCTTTTCATTTTGAGGATATGTGTGGACTCGTCGTTTCTTGTTTTGTTCTCCTTCCTCAGGTCTCCTGGCGTCTTTACAGAGCACGCTCAGTAACCCCTCCTTGCAGTCGTCACTAAGCAACCCCAACATCCAGTCATCACTCAGCAGCCACTCCTTTTCCAACTCTCTGAGCTCTGCCTCTCTGCACTCGTCGCTCAGCAACCCCTCGCTGCAGTCGTCCCTCAGCTCCTCCCCCTCCCTGCCGTCCTCACTCAGCAGCCAGTCACTGCACTCCTCCCTCAGTAACTCCTCCCTCCAGTCGGCGTCCAGCGGTAACCCCAGCTACAGCAGCGGAGTGGGCAGCTCCAGCTCCTGCTCGTCCTCCTACTCGCCGCTGCTCAGTGGACAGGGTCAGCCGTCGCTCAGCACGTCGCCACGGAGACGAGCGCAGCTGTCCCCCCTCATCCTGCCGATGGGAGGGGAGTCACGGAGGCATCACTCCAAACAGTTCTCCCCCACTATCTCCCCCACCCTGTCCTCCATCACACAGGTAACACACACCTGTTACCAGACTTACTGCTGCTCTCACAGTAAACACACAAACTAAAGTGATTTACCTAAACTTGCTGGTTTTAATCTTTGCAAACACAAGTTCAGCACAGAAGAAAAACTTCCTGTGTTCAGGTTAAGACTGTTGCTAACGCCTCACCTCCGTCCACAGGGCGTCCCTCTGGACACCAGCAGATTGCCTCTGGACCAGAGGCTTCCTCCGTACCCGCTCAGTCAGTCCCACCAGCACCAGCCGGGCTCCCACCAGTCTCTCCCCGGTCTGGCTGGCTCCCAGCCCGGCCAGCAGCCTCCTACGCTGGGTCAGCACCACCACCAACAGCTGCACCGTCTCCAGCAGCCACGGCCCAACCCCCAACAGCAGCAGCTCCACCTGCAGAACCTACGCAACCAGCACATGCAGCAGCACTTTGGAACAGTAAGATTAGTCCAGATGAATAGATTACACAGATTACATCAAAATAAAGAAAGATAAGGGACTGATGAATGTTCTTATCATTTCCATAACGTGCAACACATACTCGCCTGCAGCAGCAGAGGCCGATGGGAACGCACGCGAACACAACCAACGCATCGCCCATTAAGAACGAGAGGGCTTTGGATCAGTGCACCCAGAGCTCGTCGTCCTCTCAGTGTCAGGTCAAACAGGAAGCTGATCAGCAGGCGGAGCAGCAGAGAGTCGGTCTCCCACAGCTCCAGCAGATCAGCCACAACCTGGCCACAGACCTGTACAACGTGAGTAAGGCGTAGTTACACCTGTAACGGGTTCGACCATCTCAGCTCCACTGAAACAGCGACTGGGCAATCCGTGAAAAAGTAGCAACAGGAAGAGATTTATAATTCATTCACACCAGCCTGCTTAACTCTAGTTGCCCCTGGGGTAAATACTGACCACCGTCCACGACTTTGTATGAATTACAGTAGATTTAAATCTTATTATTCATCAGCTGTTTTTAAAACAGCGAATGTGTTTGTGACGTGTGTCTCTGGTGCTGTGTGTTCGTCCCGGCCCTTCGTGTACAGAACTTCATGACGTTGCTTAATAAGCAGCTTCAGTGTGTTTTGGAAACCACGGTCATTTGAAGAAGCCTGTGCACTATTTTTAGTGAATGAAAATGTCTCATCGGATTGAACTGATTGAATTGCTTTGGTTCCTGTGGCCGTGCTCCGTGTTACCGCTCGGCCTGCTCTGTCGAAGAAGCACACACCGGTTCAGTTGTGTAACTGCACATAATCATTTCTTATTTATTTCACCTTTCCTGCGTTTGCTGTTGATGTGTTGTTGTTGTTGTTGTGCCTGGTAGATGTCATACATATTTATAGACCAGTATTTACACAACGACGGGCTTGTGTGTGCCACTTACTGACATGAGCACATGTTCTAATTTAGTCTGATCTCCTCTCAGACTCTGAATGTCACTGCAAAGTAAAAAATATATAAAATGCTTCATATTAAAGGCTCCGTTTTAAAGCTGGGCTGATGAACGGGTTGTTGCTCTTATCTCTGAGGATCACCGATGCTGCAGGTGAACCACGGGCTGCCTGTAACCTGAGGTGTCCTCAGTCACCAGCCCCCTACCAACATCACATCCCACACATTTACCAGATAATTACAAACCTATATACAGATTATACAAGCAAACAGTTATTACTGGGAACCACGTGGGCAGCTCTGAAAATAATGTCCAACCACTGTGGACAGCAGGAAACTACATACTGAATAATCATCTGTGGTAGCTGCAGGAAAGGAGACAGACACGGTTCCTGGACTGGACACTGGGCACAGGACACTGGACACTTACTGTGAAAGTCCAGTGAACTTGACAATGAAGTAAAAATGTTTTTATATTCCATATACTAACGGCCCAGACATGACGTCAGTCACACGTATGTGTAGAAGTGCTGTAGAAATTGTTATGCTGGGTTTATTTACAGATGTCCTATAGTAACAACTGAGGTACTTGTGAGTTGGTGTGATGGACACTGAGTTCATGTTGTCTGTGTGTGTGTGTGTGTGTGTGTCTCTGTGAGTCCGCTCATTTAAAAACTACAGAATAATAATGGGTGAAAACAGACGCCGTCAACAAACATGCCAGTGAGAGAAAGGGAGGCTTCGGTGTCCGTCAGGATCCATGTAACCAAGACTCGTTTTATTTTTTTTCCCAGGATGCCTTGTTCAACTCCCTGCTGGACGAACCGTACCTGAGTCTGCAGCTCACAGGCAAATCCAACCAGCAGGTAGCAGCTTGCTTTCACACGCTGTCACCTGAAACCGTGATGAATGACTGAAGGGAGGCTGGACGTTCACCTGGACTGGGCTAACTGGGAGCTCTGATGGCTTCTGTAGTGGCTCAGGGTTTACTTTGGACCATCAGAGTTATTTGTCTGATACCTGAGAATCGACCTTAATATCAGAGTCTCATTCCCTCAGTGTGTCTCATGAATCCCACATAAACACAAGGCCAGCGTGGCGTCTGATGATTGTCTGATGATTCTTCAGCCACACATCAGTGCGTGTTCACATCCATGTGCATTCTCCTGTCTCACCTTTGAATCTGTTCTGTCAGTTCACAGCCGAGACCCAAGGAGACGGTCTGTCCCTGAACCACAGCGGTCTGAGCTGCGGCAGCACGGACAAGAACCAGTTCCCCTCCAACACCCAGGGGCCCCTGGGCCTGCAGGACCCCGGCGACCAGCAGCTCCTCAACAACCAGAACCAGAACTACAGCGGTGGGGAAGGACGACACAACGTGCCCAACATCATCCTCACTGGTCAGTATGAACTAGTCTCTGTGAGACCAGCTGATGTTTAATGTGTCTGGATACAGGCGGGAAAATGAAACGATTGATATCAGGAGACGTCTGATCGAAGAGAAACAAAAAACAAAGGGGGGGTGCAGTGGATCCCTGTCTCTGCTGTGTCTGTGTATGAATCATCAGGGTCAAAGACTCGTTTGTTGCTTCTGTTGACTTCTCGTCTTTCCAGAGTTATTTCTGTAAAAGTTTCACCGTGTCCACCGTCCCTCCCTCCCTCCCTGCAGGAGACTCTCCGCCAGGTCTGTCCAAAGAGATTGCCAGTGCTCTTTCCCATGTCCCCGGCTTTGAGATGGACCCTTTCTCCCTGGACGACCCGCTCAGGATGGACTCCCTGGCGCTGGACATGCTTGACAGTGACCTAATGCTCGCCGACCCGGCTGTGGAGGACTCCTTCCGATCCGACCGGTTGAAGTGATCCCACCGCCCCTCCCCTCCAGGAGCTCGGTGGGAATCCGGCAAAGAGACGGACGCCTGGACAGGGGTGGAGAGGACGCCGCCCACTCACCACTCCTCCAACGAGACGGTCTGCAGAGCGAGGTTTGGACGTAACTTGGGAATCTCTTCGTCGTTCGGTCGATGGAGGGGGAGCTTTTCCGTCGAAGGCACTTAACTGAAATCGCTCTTGCAATGCTTGAAGTCAAGAAAACCAAGTTGCTTCTCTTTTTAGGCATTAGCTTGTACGAGTCTTATCTGCATGTTAATGAAAAATGCACTCACGTAAATGCAGAAGTAAAACGCTCACGTGACGTCGGCTTTGTGTAAGAACCCGTCTGTAAAAACCAGCAACGCTTGGAAGATCTTGAAAAGCATTATGCATCTTGACAGACCTTCTCTCGAGCTTTCTGTTTCCTGTTGTCTGTTCCACCCAGCAGCCATGTCGGCCGTTACTCCACGGGGAAGACGACGTGTGATTGGTTTGGATTATTTTACCCCAAACTGCCATTAGGTTAGGAAATAACCACCATTCAGAGGCCAATACGTTGGCTTTCTGTGCTCTATCAGCCACTTTGACAGGAACTCAGCCATGATGTCGATGTCAGTTTAACAGCCTGAAAGAGGCTGTGAGATTCTCCTCAGGCCAAACTGGTCTGTTCTCATTTACAGAAATGAGTGAGTTAATGTGAAGCAGTGAAAGGTTTGGGATGAAACCCCCTCAGGAGCTGCTTCAGACCCCCAACATGCTGCTTCTGTTCAATGTTTCACTCCTTTTTACAGCAGCTTCGAATCCTGAAATCACTGTGATCACGTCGGGCGCTTCCTGGAACACGCCGAGCTTTTTCTGAAAAAATTCCCTTTTTTTAAATTTGATCCTTTACATTTAAATTTGTACGTATCACTTGAACTGTGTCAGTGTTCAGCCTCTTCGGTCTGCAGCTAGAGCAGAGAGTAACGGTCGAGTCTGAGACCAAGATCAGGACCTGGATCTGAGTGGACTCGAGTGCTGCAGCAGCCAGAAGGACGTTAATGCTCCTCGTGTCCTGTAAGCGCCCGATCTGATCACAGACAGTTTCACTTCCAGTAAAACCAGTGTCATTGTTAAAACTTCACCAGAGCCCAGAGACTTCACTGAGCTGCAGTCTGAGGCCTGAAACAGGCAGCTGAAAGCCAGGCTGTGCACGAGGCTGTGCACGAGGCTGTGCACGAGGCTGTGCACGAGGCTGCGCACGAGGCTGTGCACGAGGCTGCGCACGATAACAGAAGGTAAAGAAAACCTTCAGAAGTCAGGGCCTGAGCTTGAATCCTCCTGTTCTCAGAGTCAGATGTTCAGATGAACATCAGCCCTTCAAACTGCCCCGAGTCTCTCTGCGTCCTAAAGATGCAAAGACGTCTTCGTGCAGCTCTGCAGCCTCGTGTCTCAGTCTTCAGCCGGCGACCAGTGTTTCTGATCTGTAGCTGTGGATTCACTGTTTCAGCCTCATGTGCCTGCTGCCTCTGTCTGTCTGTCTGTCTGTATCTCTGTCTGTCTCTGTCTGTCTGTCTCTCTGTCTCTCTGTCTGTCTCTGTCCATCTGTCAGATTCCACGTTCCACATTCCCTCTAACAGAGAAGAATGAGTGTCCTGCCGAGGACGAATGCTCTGACAGTACATCGATGCACTTGCCTGTAGTTATAAATGGATCGGCTGCATTTTTAATATTATGCATTGCAGTGATGAAAATGAATGTGTGGAGTGAATCAGCTGCAGATGGGAGGCAGGGTTGCTTTGCACCTCGTGAGATGCCGAGTGCGTCGTGACGAGCTCCGGCTGAACCCTGACCTGTCCCGTCTGTCTGGACCACAGCTTTAACACAGTCGCCCTTCAGGCTTAAAGCTTTATTTCCCTGTCAGCTCAGATTTTTAAAGGACAATTCCACCAAGACATAGATAAGACTTTACTGATCCCACAGCGTAGGACTTCACCTTCCTGTATGAAGGTGTAGAGAGTCCTGACATCACATCTGGTCCAGGATCTGTTCCCGTTTCTGTAACTCGTCACAGCCTCTCGTTCGGCCTTTCATCCTTTCATCGGTGTGTGAAGAGGTGGTTTATTCCACCGCAGCAGCTTCTACACGAACGCGAAGCCTCGGTGATTCCCCTCGTAGTTAAACTGTGACGGGAAAGTAAAGTTTCAGCAGCTGCAGGTCTTTGTTTTATCTGCCATGAGTTGAGTTTTGTTGCTGTTTACGAGGCTGATGAGATCAACTCCAGATCTCACAAAATAAAAAATAACTTGCGTCTCGAGGCTTTGTACAGAAAGATGCACAAATGCAGTTTTGGTGGCCTTGTCCTTTAAGCCCAGTCACTGTGATTGACAGCCCTCAGCCCCGCCCTCTCCGCCTGCACCTGCTGCACCTGTGTTTCGGCCGCGCCGCGGGCCACAGCCGAGCGTAGTAACGTATTTTTGTGTAACAAAGGTAAAAAATATTAATATTAATATTCTGACTATAAAGAAGTTTTATTTTTTAATCCGACGTGGTCTGAACCTGTATGTACATAATTTCTCAGATAATATCTTTTTAAAAAAACAGTATATTTAAGATGAGAGAAAAAGAAAAAAGCAGCTTCAAGTCGGATTCGCTCAGAGAGTGTTTGAACAACAGCTTGTGAAATTAGCTGCATGTGTTTTCTGTAAGGATTTACAGCCCCCACCCCGTGGCCCCCACCCCGTGGCCCCCCACCCCGTGGCCCCCCACCCCGTGGCCCCCCACCCCATGGCCCCCACCCCGTGGCCCCCCCACCCCACCTCCAGTCTTTTGGTTGTTGTTTGGTGTCAGTCTTTCTCTCTCAGAACTTCCCGGTGGTTCAGAGGTTTATCAGCGACTTTCCTTCAGTATCAGAGTCGGTTCAGGTTCAGGTCTGGACCCGGTTCAGGCTCAGGTCTGGATCCGGTTCAGGTTCAGGTCTGGATCCAGTTCAGGTTCAGGCAGCAGCGCAGGAGAAGCCGCTGGTTTAAAGGAAGTTTTCTAAAAGTCACAGTGAGACGATGAAACTGGTTCTGCTCAGTACGTCTGTGCACTCTCTGTTTTTTCTAACGTCACATTCAAAGTTTCTGCTTCTCGACTGAGAAGTGAAGCGACGTCCATCTCTGCCATCGCCGTGACCTTTCCCTCACGGCTGACCTCTGCCAGGTGGAGGGTGATCCTTCCTTCACAGAGGTGGCTCAGTATCAGGGCCACGTATCTATTACTGGAAACGATTCAGTCCAAGTTCGTTTTTTGTTTTTTTTTACAAAGTTTCTGATAAGTGAAAAAACTGAATTCAGTTTTTACCTTTTTGTTTTTAGGGAAAAGTTCACTGATGGGAAATGTTACACTGGCCATCGGCAGTGCCATTATTTTGAAAAGCAGTTCCTGTGAAGGTCTGAAAACCAGATTTAGGTCTGAGAAGTTTGGAGCAGAATGTTGGAGACGGAGCAGTGATGGAGAACTAAAGGTTCATGGATGGATTTTAGCTTCGGTGCCTTTAAACAGTCAGGTTTTATTTTTCAGGTGAAATGATTCATGTGCCTGAAAAACGCTGAGCTGCTGCAGCTCAGAGCGAGCGGACGTGAGAGTGTTTCCTGTGTGGATGCTGGTGATGGTGATGATGATGAAGAGGAGGAGGATTTAGAAATGACAATCAGAGCCTGAGAGTGAGGAGAGGACAGCTCCCCCTGCAGGTCAGTCCAGGTGCTGCTGTTACGGGCCGGTGGAGGAGGGGGCAGGTCCGGGGTGGAGAGCAGGGCTGTCGGCTGCTGGCAGCCGGCGAGACTGGAGTCAGAGGTGGAGGTGTAGAAGCAGGAGCTGATGGAAACGTCGCTGCGCTTTGTTTCACTCAGTCACAGGTTAAACGTGAAGAGTTTGTTATTTCAGGAGGTTAAATGAGTGTTTGGAGCTTTGATCGTTTCTGAACTGATTTTTTTACAGATGTGTTTTTTCATGTTCATGATCGTTTCATCTGTTTGGTTTGTGTCTTTGGCCCCTGAGAAAAAAAAGTTAGAAACCTTTTGCTTGTGTCGGTGAGCTTCTGAAACCAGCCCAGACCTTCGTTGAACGGTTTTCTTGAACCAGGGTCATTTAAAACCAGCAGAGGCTGATTCCCTTTCTCTCTCCACTCATTTGGTTCCGTTCGGTTTTTTCTTGAACTCCAGTGATTTTAGTTTCAGGAGCTCCGTGGATTCACAGAAACACACTGATTAAAGTCTGATGAAAAACCTGGTTTAAGTCTGAGTTCAGCTCAAGTTTATTTTCTCCTCCACACAAAACATCACACACGTGTTTTCTCACACCCCATATGTAGGACTGACCAGGACCAGGACTAACCAGGTCCAGGACTAACCAGGACCAGTAACCTGACCTTAGTGTGTGAGGTCTGGTATGATGTGGCTCCTTCTTTCTCCTTTTTAGAGATTTGTCCATGAATTTCTGTCTCCTGAAAGTCAGAGCGCCCGCGGTATGACTGGGTCAATATTCTGTGTGTGTTCCTGACCTGTCCACCACATCGAGTCCACCGCGTCCTGTCCACACCTGAGACAGGCAGAATCTGCACCGGAAACAAAGGGAGTTAAATGGATCCTTACTGGATTTTCTCTCTTTGCAGTGATCGTTCAGTTCCGGGTTCGTCCCTGAAATCCGTCGGATCAGACCCGATGTGGTTTGTTTTCCTGTGACACCGACCGACAGAACAAATGAGTGAAAACAGCTTTCGTCTCTGTTTCTCCTGTAAAATCAGCTGATCTTTGTTTTAAAGGCGACGTCGTTTTATTTTTCCTCTCAGTCGTTTTTCTGAGATCAGGTGTCGCTCAAGGTCAAGAAAAAAAAAATCATCCCAGAATCCACCTGTGTCTGTTCCCCTGTGTTTGTATCACCCTCTCCACCCTCCACCTGTGTGTGTGTGCGTGTGCGTGCGCGCGCAGCGTCTTGCCGTTGTTATGCAATAACCCTGTGAGTTAACATGCAGTTCCAGACTCTGCCAGTAGGGGGAGCTGTTGACCAGCGAGGTTTTTTGTGTGTGTGCGCGCGCAGATTAGGGATCAGTTAAAGGCCATATTTCATATTTTTTCATATTTTTTATTGATGTATAATATTAATTGCTCTCATATTATTAATGTTATTGTTAGTATTTTTTTTTTGTTTGTTTGTTTGTTTGTTTCTCGTGTTTTTAGGCTCCAGAGAATAAACTGAGCGCTCTGCGTCTTTTGCTTTGTATTTGAATAATAAATTGGACTTTTGTTGTATTCAGATTTTTATTTGAACCTTGTAATAACCAGGGAATGTTGAGTGTGTTGTACATATTCATGTGTTTTCAAACCAGAGGTGCTTCTGAAGCTAACAGGAGAGATTTTTAAAGAGACTGTACCTTCACATTATTTTCCAGAAAATAAAGGAATGAAACCTGGAACAGCTGCAGACTCTGTGATTCATGCGTCACATGTGAAGAACATTTCAGAGGAAAATACTCAACGTTTCACTGAGCTACGTTCATGAAGCAGCTTTACCTAATATTTACTGTGCAGGTAAGATTTTGCTTAAGCAGAAGAATGATGAGCTTCTCTCATGGTTTCATCTAAATAAATGTTCAAATGATTCAGTGTTTCCCCAAAAATACATCAAAGGTTAGATAAAGGTCCAAAAACCAGAGGCAGGTTCAGATCTTTGTTTCTTCTTCTTTCCTGTTAGATTCAGTTTTTTTTCAAACAGAACGAAGCAGGTTTTACCTGCCGTGGTTTTTCCTCCTGTTCAGTTCGACCATTAAAGCATTATTTCCTACATTTCAGTGTAAGTCAAAGTCAAAGTCAACTTTATTGTCAAAACCATATGTACAGGTCATACACAGGTTTTGAAATTGCAGTGCTCCCTAGGCCCGCAGTGTTACGGTAAAAAAATAAAATTAGAAACAGTATAAACATAAACAACATAAATAAACTAAAGTAACAGGGACAAAGTCAAAAAGACATCCCAGAGTTTATGTGATGTTTGTACAAGGCTTCATTTTATACATCAACACAATTACAACACATTCACTGCCCTTTAGTGGCTCCTGCTCTTTTTAGTCTTTATTTAAAACTTTACATCCCATCTGTAGTCAAATCAGATAAAGTCTAACAGGTGGAAACATGCTGCATGTCCTTCTCCTCCTGTCCTCCATTCCCAGCTGTCCTGTCTTCCTCCTCTTCCTCCTTTCACCCAGCCCGGCCATCAGCAGGATCAGCAAATGAGTCAGGAGTTTTTTCTTGCCACTGTCGCCTTAGGTGCTGATCTGGGGTCAGACTCTGGGTCTCTGTAAAGCTCTTTGAGACAGTTTTGATCATGGAAGGAGCTGAATAAATAAAACTGAATTGAACTGGACACAAAAAGCTGCTGCTGCTGATGATGATGATGGTGATGATGATGATCCTCCAGCAGTTTGTAGCCTGTAAACATTCAGAAACAACAGTTCATTTACCCCGCTCAGTTTCCCTCTGACAGCTGCAGCTTGTCAACACACACGCAGTAACACCTGAAAACAAGGTGCTCTGGCTTCACATTAAAAGCGAATCAAGATAGTTGCTGAATAATTTTCTGTTGGTCTGCAGCTCTGTATTAAACCATCGGTGATCAGTGAAGTCTTTTCAGATTTACAGGACTCACATTATTTCAGATTGTTTGTGTGTTTGTGTGCGTGTTACTGTCTCATGTTTTGGTTTTACTAAGGAAACCTGGGGGCAATGGCCGCAGTACAAATGTATGCTTTTATTCTGAAAGCTGCGAGCGGAAGCTGGTGGTGTCATTGTTTGTAACTTGACACCGTGCTGCGGCGCCTCAGACCAAACATGGACGTCACATGTGAGAGAATGACCTAAACATGATCCGGGCAGTTCTCCGTGGGAAAAAACAGCGGACACGACAAGGTACGAGACACGTTACGACACATTTACCGGACTTCTCTGTCCTGTTAACGGACCCGGTGACGGTCACGTCTGAGAGGAGCTAACTGCTTAGCTAGCTAACACTGGGGGGGTTAGCAAAAGACGTACCGTTTAACGGGAACCGCGGTGTGCCCATTATCGGACACACCTCCGTCTGAAGCTCTTCTTTCGTTTTCTCCCCGGAACATTTTACCGTCAGGCCCGCGGCGTTAAACACGGCGAGCCCGCTGTGTTTTTACCGGGTCTCCGCGCGCGTCCGTGTCTGTAACGCTAGCTAGCCGCCAAGTCGCACAAGTTTGCTAATGCAGATTCAGTTTGTCCCCCGCGCGGAACGGATTCACACCGGGACGAGAACAGTTTGTTCCCGGTGATAATTTAAAGCGTGTTTAAGTCGTGATCTGTCTGAAACTGCATCAGGTACCAGATGTTCGCAGAACCCAGGCGGGGGCGAGTCTGCGTCCGATGATGGAACCCGTTGCCTTTTCTGGCTCCGGGGTTACATTGCGTTGCAGCGGAAGCGACCATCGACTGTCACACGGTAAACGGAGGCAGGAGACACGGACACACGGGCGATTTGGACAGTATTCGGGAGAGTTTTATTTCTGCTGGAGGAAGAGGCGCGAAGGCGTTCGGAAAGAAATGGGAAAAACGCGGGCGACGCGGTGTCCGATAATGGAAGCAGTTGCCTCTTAGACGGTGGAGGTTTGAATCTCCAGCAGCTGCTCAGGCCTGTTTGTTGCAGTGCAGCTTCTCCATCAGCTGTGGAGGTTACAGGAGGAGCTGCCTGTCTGTCTGTTGGTATCTGTCTGTGCGTGTGTGTGGTGGGGGTGGGGGTGGGGGCACGGTGGAGCAGTGGTTAATGCTGTGGCCTCACAGGAAGAAGGTTTCTGTATAATCTGAAAAAAAAAAACACGGTTTTTCTGTGTGGAGTTTGTGTGTTCTCCCTGTGCTGTGTTCCAGACCTCCCCCTACCCGCACCCCCACACCTGAACCCCAGACAGGGCTGTGGATGTGAACCTGGTCTCCCTCTGGTGACTCTGCTGCTTCAGAACCAGGATCACGGTTGTCTGACCAGTCGAACATTGAGTTTATGTGCTGCTGTCTGAGTTTGGGTTGTGAGGCTGATGTCTGGGCGAAGACTTTATTAACGTGCCACCATCCAACATCATGTCATGAAGTTGTGTGTTTTATCCAGCAGCCAAAGTTCATTTAACGTCATGGCCAATAAAACCCAGCAAATCGTCTTATTGGAGATCCAGCAGATATTTGGTGTTTTTGCTTGTAAAGTAACTGTTAATGATGGATCGCTTCATAAATACCTGCTGATGCTGTGCAGTAATTATACTGTAAAAATGTGTTAACGTTATTTCACAGAATCAGAAACAGAATTAAATGAGAAACAGGAGGCGACAGTATTGTAGGTTTACAGGAGAAACCTCTGACGACCCTGACGTTTCCTCTGCTGTCCTCCATCCTCAGCCGGGGACTCCGCGGTGGGCGTTGCCTCTGTGAATTATGGGCCGTCGGTCTGTTTATTTTCCTCCGGAGGCCTTTTAGCAGCAGGATGAGTCGACTGCTTCGCTCAGTGTTTAACACGTCAGACATCACTGGGAGTATTTAACCAACAGCAGCAGTTCTCTCATCCACTCAGCGTAACAGACAGAAGCAGGCAGCATTTTAACAGCTTGTCTGATCAGTTCTCTCCTGGTTTGTCTTTAGCTGTAGATTTAGTTTTTTTAGATTTGTATATAATGATCATCACCAGTAGAAATCTTTCATCTGGAGAATCTGATCCCATCATTTGCTTTGTCCTCTTACTGTGAAAAACGATTTTCACTTCCCCTAAAATAAAGTCTCGACGGCAGCTCCGTGTCAGAGGCCTGCAGTTGGATCCTCACAGCCGCTCAGGTGGACAGTGGAGTCTGTGAGACGCACGCCTGCTGCCGTCTGAAGCGTCCTCAGTGTGTGTTTGGTGGATTTGGGACAGTAACGTGTTGCTGGAGGGTTCTTTCCACATTCAGTCCTACTTTACTCTGCTGCTAAATATAACACCTGCTGCTCTGTGGCTCCGGCCTCCAGCACAGGAGACGGAGAGACTGGACCTTATTTGGACTCCACCTTTTATGACGGGTCCGTCTGAATGCAAAGTACATGCAAACTGAATTTCCCCTCAGACCGAAGTCAAAGCAGGTGTAAGTTTGTTGTCGCTGTGCGATACACACAGACGCAGAGTCTGACTCACACTCTGCAGGTGAACACTGTAGCATGTTTGTGTTGGCACGCAGCAGGATACCTGAGCGCTGTCAGGACGCGTCGCCTCTTGTAAAGAATTTGTCACTGCAGAGTGAAGAGTCTGGGCAGGAGGACTGTGCTGTGACGGGGGGATCGGGGTCCAGAGACAGGGCCCAGAGACTCTGCAGGGTCCAGGAGGAAAGGTTTAGAGAGACAGTGAGAAAGTGTTTGGCTTCTTTCAGCCGTTTCCAGTTCAGCTCACCTGGATGTGTGTGTTCGGTGTGAGGAAACACAGAGAGACGCAGAGAGAGCAGACAGTATAAGATCAACAGTTAGATCCAGCCTCTGCTGCAGACTGGCTCATCTACATTCCTGCTGTCCTGCGTTCACTGTCTCCGTCCGAACACAGCCACATGCAGGGCTCCTCTTTTCAGGAGATTACGTAACGTCCTCGATGGACTCGCATGCAAGTTATCCATTTGGACAGATGGGCTCTCAGGACGTCACCACGCCCTGTGAAAACTGCTCATATTTAACGTCGTGAATATTTCCTGCAGGGCGAGCTCACAGTTATTCAGCTGTGTTTTCAGTTTTTATCTCCCTGTTAGAAGTGTTTTGTATTTTTTGGTTGTCACACCCTCGCTGTTACTCCGTCTCTCAACACTTCCCTCCTCTGGTTCTTCATTGGCTCCTGCTGAAGACGGAAACCTTTAAAAACACCTGACAGACGCGTAGTTTCGTTTTTAAAGAGCCTCCGCGATGAAAAACAGCTGCTCGCCGTGGTTTTCAGCAGACAAACAGGAGTAAACCGTGCGTCTGTCGGGGACTATTTTCAGCGGTGGATTGATCCACGCTTGGTGCTGTAGTGAGTATTTGTGTCAGCAGGACAGTGTGTCTGACTGAGGGGGGCTGAAACAGAGGCCATGAAACAGCAGCGATGCTTCATCTGGAAATGCAACAATTAGTTGATGGGCAGAAAATTAAACAGCAACCGCTTTGATAACCGATTAATTACAATAAAAAAGATTCATGTCTCATTTCATTGAAGTGAATTAAGTTCAAATATCAAATATTTGCTGTTTGTCTGTTTGTTTGCCTCAGATGTGCTGATCTCACATTCACCTTGGCCCTTATTTTGGTTCTGTGTTGGCACTTGTTGTGATGCCGTGACCTCTGACCTCTGACCCCTGATTTGTTTACTGTCAGTTGTTGATACAAGATTTCAAACTGTTGACCTTGTTGTGTTTCTCTGGATGAGATCATCTGCAGAGTGAAACCTGTGTGTGTGTGTGTTTTCAGTCGCCCTCAGTCACGTTGGCTTGTAGCCGGCCTCCGCTCTCACTCACCATCTGTGAGAGAATATTTCTTCTTCTCTGCCAGGCTCGCCCTCGTGCAGTGTTATGTTGGAAGAGCCGAAACCGTTTGTCCATAAATCGATTGACTATTGAAAGAAAAGTTTTTTCTGTTTTGATAATTAATGAGTCATGTATGTCCGTTGTGTGGATTCCTTCTTATGTGAGGATTTGCCGTTTTTTCTCAGTCTCACTTCGCAGTAAATCGAACGTCTTCGAGTTTCAGACTGTTGGTCGAAAATAAAACGCAGTTTGAAGACATCACCGTGGACTCTGGGAAATTATCGTGTTCATTTCTCACTATTTTCTGATGTTTTAAGAACCAAACAACGAATCGAAGAAGAAAATAATGAGCAGATGAATCAGTAATGAAAAAATCTGTTGTTTTCCCGTCTTTTGAATCCTGATCGGTTCATTCAGCTCTGTCAGATTTTCCCTGGAATTTCACTGATTTTACTTTTGGCTGATTTTCGTTCAGATTTCATTTTCTCATGCTAAACAACATCGTTCACTCTGAACTGTGTTCAGGTTCAAAGCAACAGTAGAGACGTTGGGGGTTGTTTCTGGGGCTCGGGGTAGGTGGTAGGTTAGGAGTCTGAGCAGTCGGGGAACAGGACCGTGAAACTGCATTTCTTCATAATAAATCTGACCTGTTTGTGTCTCTGGGTGTCGGAGGCTCAGCTGTAAGCTTTGATGATTGTTAGATTTCTAACAGACGTGTTGGATTCTACTTTTCTTGTTTGTAAATTGAATGTTTTGCGGTTTTTGATTCATCGTCTTCGTCCTCTCCTCTGTTCTCTCTGTGTCACCGTCCAGCTTTTTGCTGATGCTGCAAACCTCCACAGGCCACCTTGACCTACGTCCTGACACACACACACACACACACACAGATCCAGTTTCAGGATGTCTGTTGAAATCCCTCTGCAGTGGTCTGTACAGTCTCTGATACAGCACACGTTCTGTAGCGTATTAGGACTGAAACTAACTCACAGTTATTTTCAGTATTGATTGATTAATGGTTAAAAATGTCCGTCACAGTTCCCCAGAGTCCGAGGTGATGTCTGTGAATGTTCGAATGTTTTATCTGACCGACAGTCAAACACTCTGTTTACAGCGCAGGATACGATGCATGGAAACAGAGGATCCTGATAATGAAAGCAGGTAGTTTTAAACTACAGGAGGTGACTGACTGAGCTGAGCTGAGAATCTGGTTCTAAATGTGGAAAATTCCAACAGTTCAGGCTGAAACGATTCGTCAGTCGACAGAAAAATAGCAAAACTATCACTAATTCACTGGTTCCAGTTTCTCAGATGGGAATATTTTGGGGTTTTCTGAGCCTGTTGTTCGAACAGAACCTCTTCAGGAAGTTGAGCTGAAATCACCTTCAGTTTCAGGCCTGCTATCCGCCCCCTGCCCAGCGTAAACTCTGTGCTTGTGTTTGTTTATTCCTCTGCTTGTGGCTTGCGTCATGAGCGTGGCATCATCCCATGTGAATTAATTTTGGAAAGGGGCTGCGCGTCCTCCCGGTCGTCCTGATGCTGCTGTCCACAAAGTGAGCCGGCGCTCTGTGGACGCACTAAATTTAGACTCCAGATATTTAAATCTCCTTCGGGAGTCCGCCGCCGTCTCAGCTCCTCCACTTTCAGCCCTGCTCTCTGTGTCTGTCTGTAATAATCTGGTTGGGCTGTAGACCGGTCCTCCTCTAAGGCCTGAGCGATAATGACTGTTTACTGCAGAGACAGTTAAGAAATGTTTGGCTCCCAGGAGCCGAGTCTGGCTTTAGACAGCAGCAGGGATCTTCACCAACTGTCCCAGAGGTCTGTGTTTTCTGAGGAGGCTTTAAATAGCCAAACCTGGAGTTAGCATTTCTAAGACGGGCTGCACCGAGGCCCCGGGGCCTCCTGACGCCGCCCGAGTACGGCTTACTCGGTTCAGCACAGCAGAGGGGGAGGAGCAGCCTGCGTTTCATCCCTCTGGAACGTGAGTGCAGGGCCAAAAAAATTCATCTACAAGTTTTATTACTTATTGTTTTGAGATCGGCGACGATTTTTATGCAAAACGCAGCAAAACTGAACCGAAAAGGCAGATTTCCAAACGAGGCTGTTACTGTTAGTCATGTTCGTACTGACAGGTCATCCCAGACCAGGTGACCCAGACATGCAGGTGAATCTGTATCGTTGTACCTGCGGAGCCCAGGCCCGTCCCGGTGTTTTCACGGGATGAATGAATAAAGGACGCAGTTGATCTGTGTTTCTGTTGAATCCCTCAGCAGTGGAATTCCCCGGGGAGTTCTTGTTGTGTGATTGAAAGTGAAACCAGCTGAAGGCACGCAGTGGGTTTTCTCCGGTGATGTAGCGACAGTGACGCTCCAGCGAACGACAGCAGGAGTGATGAGAGAAATCCAAACTGAGAGACGTCAGCTGGAGGAGGAAGCTGTGCTGAAATCAGCCAGGTTCTCTCTCATGTCACAACAGCTTCCACCAGAGAAATATTACCAACTGCTCGTGGATTTTACTGTGAGTCATTTTATTCCCCTGTGCGTTTTTTCTGCTGTTACACCCACAAACTTCTGCGTCTTCTCTTACTTTCAGATTTTCTCCTGAAGCGTTCCCTGTGCTGTTCGTTTTTCAGCTCTTCAGGGATCAGAATCACCTCTGACAGAAACGTTAGGAGTGAAAATGTTTACTAGAAAGCGAATACCTTGTGGTTTGAAGTGTGTTTACTTCTGTTTCAGAAGAGAAGTTGGTGGTTTTGCTTTTAAAGTCCAGTTTAAAACGTGAAGCTGTGCGGATGTTTCTCAGTGAAACACACGCTGGACGTCTCAGGGGAACCCAGAGTCCCCTCACATGGTCTGTGAGTCGGTGGGAATCGAACACGTGACTCTGCGTTCATGCCGTCCGTTATCTCACTGAACGTGTTGAGAGATGATCAGTGGTGGATGAGACGCTGTGACACCCGGAGGAAACACAGAGCCGTTGTTGTTGTTACACCCTCCCCCCCCCCCCCCCGTACCAGTGAACACACAGCTCTGACACACAGTGACACACACACAGTGAAACACACACAGTGACACACACACCCCTGCTGTGTGCCTGTGGTGGAGATGTCACCTTCACTTCTTGGTTAAAAAAAAAAAAACCCTCTTTTCATACCTTCCTTCCTCTTCAGCTGCGTCTCGCTCAGCTGCACTTTTCAGTGGCTGAGAAACTGGAAATGAAAGCTCTATTTTTCTCCCTCGCGGCACCACTGACTTCCTGTGGCAGCTTTTCAAACTAACTGTCACAGCTAGGCCTGAAGCCGCTGACAGCTCTTCAGGTAGGACAGCGCTCACACCGTGAGAGACGTGGCTGAAAGACCCGCAGTAAGAAAACCTCTTTTTTTTTTTTCAGGTGATGACGATAACGCGCTGCCATGTGAACGTACGGTCAGAGGAAATAAAGTTAATGAGCTCGGAATATGAAAGTAAACGCTGAAGGTTTTTTAACGGCCACGGGAGCAGCCTCCGGGAGGCGTGAATGACTTTTGCTGCTGTTGGTTTCTGGCTGTAGGTTTAACCTGAGAGCGATTTGTGGTTTGGTGTTTGCTCAGGGTGAATAAGACGAGGCCTCAGATTTATCTTGTGATCAGTGGAATAACAAAATAATACCAAGAACAGGGCAGGCGAACGACCTCAGGTCAGACTGCAGCATTTTTGCTTTACCGCAGGCTGCTGCTTATCTGGACACGTTCTGATGGGATTTGAGTTTGTAGACATTGAAACCAGCAGCAGCGATGCAGGTCCAGACTCTGTCACCGTGTCTGCCGGATTCTGATTTTCTCAGCTGACGTGATGTTTCACTGGTCAGCAGACGCACTTTGTGCTGCACCTGGAAAGTCTGTGGCCACGTTTACCTGTGCGGCACATTCACACCACATCTGCTGTGTCACCAGTGCTCTCATCGTCCAGAGAACGGTTCTGAGGATAGACTGAGCCGTGCAGACGGACAGGTGAGGGTGAGGCAGGTGGACAGATGGCAGATGAAATCATTATTCTGGTTTTGGAAAGAGAGAAGTGGCGTTTAGGGAACCCACAGCCGATACCGGATGGCAGGATCAGGCTTCAGCAGCTGTTTTCATTTATTAATAACAGAAAGACTTCCTCTCAGGTGTCTCACTTCCACCTCGCTGCAGTTCAGACCAAACTTCTGCTGCAGGCGTGTAAATGAAACGACCTGCTCTGTCTGAATTCACTGAATTTAATACGGCTGACGTGATGCTGCCATGGCGACGGGGAGCGGAGTCTCAGTCAGACGCCAACGTCACAACGTTTTATAGACCAAACGATTAATCACGTCGAAGTTGACCGTTCTCTAGCTCTAATATTTGTTGATGAATTTATTATGAATTGATTATTATTTAATTGATCATTTTGAGAATCGATTAACTTTGTAAGTTTTTCACATTTTGCTGAAAAAATGTGTGAAATGTTTGATGCTTCCACCTTCTGTGTTTTCTGAGTAACTGTGGAGCTTTGGACGATCAGTCGATCACACAAAACCAGATGTTTGAAGATGTTTTAGATTCATACGCTGAAATGTTGCCGCCCTGTTAGCTCAGTTGGTAGAGCATGAGACTGAATCTCTCAGGGTTGTGGGTTTGAGTCCCACTCTGGACGGCACTACCTTCCATGGGCTCACCACCTGTGGGAGGTGCCGTCGGACCTCGGTGCATTGTGGTCGGGGCGGCAGTCGCCCCCGCAACCTGGGCCTAGACATGACACTGAAATGTTCGTCTGTTCTCTTTGCTGCATTTCAGCCTGTTTTCAAAGGACGGCAGCAGAGCAGGGACAGGAAGTGAGAGGCGGGGGGGCTGACGTACACGAGTGCACGGTCTTAGACATGTTTTAACCACGATGTCCCAAATACCAGATGATTTATGATGTAAATAATGAAAAGGTCCTACGCTGCTGTTTAGAGAGATGTGATTGTACTGTAGTGCACTCTGAGTGAGGAAGTCTGCTGCGTGTGTGTGTGTGTGTGTGTGTGTGTGTGTGTGTGTGTGTGTGTGTGTGTGTGTGTGTGTGTGTGTGTGTGTGTGTGTGTGTGTGTGTTCATGTGCCAGGTTTCCATTGTTGCACACTGGCCATTAAAAAGGGAAGTAACTGTGATGAAATCAGCTATTTCAGCTGAAATTGCAGAGTGTGTTGCTTGAGCGGATCGCTCCCTCTGTCCCTCCCTCTGTCTCTGTCAGTGACAGAGTAACTGTGTGAAGGTGTGAGGCCTTTAGAGGGGACGATGGACGTTTGTCTGACAGCGTGAGGTGTGTGGACACACACACACACACACACACACAGTTCCTCACTGCAGCAGCGAGTTTCTCGTTTCTGTGTTTAGCTTCGCCTCAGCTTCCCCCCGTCGCAGCACCGGGGCGATGACCTTTCACCGCCTCATTTTGAATCTTCTAACTTTAACGATACAGGAACTTTGAATGAGAGCATCAGCTGAACTAAAATTAGAGCATCAGTGTGTGAGTAACACTGAGGAAGACGCTCTGTAGAACAGACGGAGACAGAAACACATTCAGAGATGTGACACGGTGAAGTTGTGTAGTAGATTTTTTGTGTAGATAAAGAGATGTGATGCGTTTTGTGCCCTCGTGGAGCCGCGGTATCGCCAGGAAGTCATTGATGAACAGGAAACAGGCACCCGGTCCTCGTCCTGTTTGCTAGCCGACCTTTGACCCGCTCGCCGTTGTACTTGTGCTTCTCCGGCCTTTTTAACGCCTCTCTCTCACTTTCACTGTCTGATGACTCCCCCCCCCCCCCACCCCATCCCAGAGGAGGACATATCTGTGGTTTACAGAAAGGGAAGGAAATCAAATGCTTTATCCATCAGAAACATCTGCTGACATTCTGCTCATAACGACACGAGTAAAACTTTTTACCACTCAGACTTTAGAGTCGTAAAGCAGCGCCGGTTGTTTCCTGCCTGCTCTGAGTGTGTCTGTGCTTATTGATCAATGTGATTGAATGTGAAGCAGCAGCAGGAAACACAAGTGTTTGCCAAAAATAAGGTTAAATACACAGCTTTAGCCTCAGTCAGAGTGTTTCGGCTTCTTGTTTGTGCTGTTGTCTGAGTTTGTGTCCCAGTGCAGCGATTGGTTCAGGAGGTAGAGCGGGTCGTCCTCCAGCTGCGGGGTTATCGGTTCGATGCCGGCCTCCTCCTCCTCCTCCTCCTCCTCCTGCCGAAGTGTCTTTGTGCGTTTATCGTTTGTTGGAAAGCGTTTTTTGATGCGAGCCGCTGAGGGAGCTGGGTCTGAGCTTTTGACCACTTTACCTGTCAGAACTAACACAGGCACCTGCTGGTGAGCTCAGCGAGGCTGTGAGTGAGGATCGTGAAGGAAGCAGCAGAGTTGAGCCACATTAGGTGAGCGCTGAAATCTTGCTGTGAATCAGAGTTTCAGACCTGCAGTGTTTCTGGTCTGTGATCGGTCCGTGTGTGACATCTTTGATCTGAGTCTAAATCGAACACAGTCTCTCTTGTGGCCGTTTGTGGATTGCAGGGATTTACCCATAATACAACAGTAATCTGAGCCAGCAGTTGAAGACGGAAATAAACGCTGTGAATGATCAGACACCAGATCAGTGATCAGGGGTTTTCAACCAGCATCACACTGTGTGAGATAAAAGCTGACAGAAATCATCAGAGCTGAACCAAACACGGTTCATATTCATTGGTTCATTGGTTCACTGGTTCATGCGACAGCGCTGCAGCGTTGGTAGCGAGGACGTATCTGTTCCTGTGGTCTCTCTGTGGTGTTCGTCAGCTGTGGACAGTGTGAGTAAAGCAGGAGTGTGGCTGCTTTTTGGTAATAATAGATTTACAGAAAAGAAGAAGCACTCTGAGTTTTTTATGTTTTTGATTTACAGGCATTTCCATCTCAGCTGAGTTTCTCACAGTCATATAAAACACGTAAAACACTGAGAAACTGGCACCAGTAAAGATTAAAAATGTTGATTAATTGTCTTTGAGCAACAGATTCATCAGCTCTGCTCAGGATACATAGATTTTCTCTGTTCAGCCACAGAAAAGACTTTTCCTGGTGACGTCCTTTGTTTCAAAATATTTGTTAAACAATCTGAACAAAAAGAAAAATAAATGTTTGTGCAAATTCAGTTTTTCCAGCTCGTCTCTGCAGCCTCTCTCCTCCTCAGTTTATATTCCATCAGAGAGACAGAGGCTGGGAGAGGGCACAGGACATTTACTGTTACATAAGAGCTTTCAGCATCTCACAGCATCACTGCACATCCTATTTTTATAACACACACACACACACACACACACACCACCCTGCCCTCTGTTCTCCAGTTTAATCACATATTGATTCTGTAACTGAACACCACCATGACCAGCCTGTTTTCTCTGGGATGAAATGACGTTAACGGTTATTCAGAACTGTAAATATGTAAAAAGAAACATTAGCACAAAGTAAAGTGCGATGAAAGATGTTTGTGAAGATGCAAAAATCAAAGAGACGAATCAGGTCAGATGTTAAAGGAGCTGTCTGTCTGTCTGTCTCTTCCCTGATTGGCTGATGAGACTGAGGGGCGTGACTCACTGGCTTGACCTCCAGGACACTGAGTCATGCTCTGTGTGTGTGTGTGTGTGTGTGTGTGTGTATGAATTATCTGCAGATGTGTCAGCATCAGATCAAACTGTCTCAGTTTGTCCCAGCGTCCACGTCGAGGCTGATAATTCAGTGGATTCCTGATGGACACCTGCAGGCAGCGACGTGTTAGAGCGGCGACGATGAATCGATCGGTCGACTGGGAAAAAAAGAATCAGCATCTGTTTCATTATTTTGATCAATAGTTAAATCACATAATTGTTTTAGTGTGTTTTTAAGCTCGGACGTCAAATATCTGTTGTCTCTAACTTCTGATCTGAGGACTGGGTGCTCGTCTCTGTCGCAGGACAATAAGCTGAATGTCTTTGCATTTTGGACGTTTGGTCAGGTGAAAGACACCTGAAGACGGACTGAAGTCACCTTAGTCTGGAGGAATTTTAGAGATTTTTCAGTGATTTTCTGACATTTTGTTGGCAAAACTGTTTATGAGTCGAGTTTAAGAAACGATCATCAGATTAATTGATGATGAAAATAATTTTTAGTTGCAGTCTGAGCTCGATGTCTGAAACCTGCCGAGAACCTGGGTTCAAACCACAAACGGATCTGTGTCTTTGAATGAAGAAGAAAAGTAGTTCCTCTAACTCACAGCTTTTAAATGATTAATCTAACATATTCTCTCTCTTCCTCTTCCTCCCCCTCCCCCTCCCTCCCTCTGCAGTGGAGGGCAGACAGGCGGCATGACAGAGGAGAAATGTCCCCAGCTGGTGGACTACTTTGTAGTGGCAGGCCTCGACCCTGCAGGGCCCTGGAGGCCCCTGGATGAGGATGGCAAAACCTCTTCCTCGTCTTCGTCGGGCCGGGCGGTGGAGCCGGTGACAGACCTGGCCGTGATCGCCAAGGGGCTCGGGGAGGAGGTGCCGGAGGGCTTCACCTGTATCGAGCGGACGCTGGGCGGACACTCGGCCGAGCTGAGCGCCGGCCTCATCAACAACCCACACCTGTACCTGTGCTACCGGCGAGGACGGGACAAACCGCCCATTCTGGACCTGGGGTGAGCGACTGAGACTCTGTCTCTGAGCCAGCTGAACAGATGCTGAGTGCAGTGTTCGGTGTGTTCACGCTGTAACGTGAACGTACCTGGTGTTTGCCTCACAGGTGTGCAGAGCAGTGAAATCCTTCCTCCTAACGTTATAAAGCTCTGTGCCGTGTTTTAGCTGATAAAGCTTCAGACTCGTGGATCTGTTACAGAACCTGGACTCTCTGAATCGGATTTCATGGACTCACACACACTCACACCAGCTTTGTGTTGCTGTCACCTGGCTGAGCTCTAAGGAACAGGTTTTATCAGCACTACTACATTTATCCAAACTCCCACTGCTCCTCACACCTGTTTAATTACTGTGCAACTAAAATAATAAACTCAGGGAAGGATTAGAACATATTCAGATGTTCTGTGAACAACATGTTGTTTTCAGATCAGTAACAGAAATGTTTAGAAAACCAAGATTACAAATTACAAATCAAACAAACGTAAAATTTTAATCCCTGATGAAATAAGTTATCATTATTCCTGAAGCTAAAACAGTGAGTGAAGTTTTAAAAGAATGTAAAACATAGAAAAGAGTCACTGTGATTCATGAGTCTCGTCCTCTGTCGTCTCTCTCTGAAAGTCTGTTAGTCTGCTAAAATTTAAGATACGTGACCGATGAGGTGAAACTGTTAGAGAACAAACAGAGTGAGGTCTCAGATAAAAAAGAAAATCGACTTCAGTTCCGTCCACATACGAACGTTTTGTCCGTTTAAACCTCCGCTCGGTCACGGTGGTTGACTTTGCTCATCCTGCAAACTTTTTCTTGGATTCTCTGATTTTTACCTGAGGTTTTTTTTTCATTGGACATGTTACGTTGGAGAAGGTCAAACATACTGATGAAAGTAACTGGTGGTAACTGACTTTTGGCTTTAACTTTATGTCGTGCCGGCTGACTTTGCTCTGATGGTCTGATGCTGTGAGAATAATCTGCCCCTCGCTGCAGAGTCTTTTTAGGCGGCAGACGTCGTTGCTTTGTCCTGAGTGAACTGACGAACGCTGAAGGCTCCTTCCTCTGGGATTGCTTTCCTCGGACGGTGGGAGTTTTCCCTCCAGTGCCTCTTCTGTTCCTTGTGTGGGGGCAGTTCTGAGTGTAGGTTGCATTAAAGAATCTCGGGGCTATTAAAACGAATAATAAATGCATGGACTTCGTGTTGTGTGGTGAACTGTTCTGCTGTTTTCATTTGAAATGACTAGAAACCGTCACTGAGACTCTCACAGGAACGAGCTTCAGTGTTTTTAGTCCATGTGATGCATATTAAAGCTTAAGCTTATGTAAGACAGAGGATGATGTAATGCAGTGGTGGGCAGACACCGTGTCCTGGACTCTCATCTGCATCTCACACACTCTGCTCTGTTGTTTCTTTCATGTTGAACTGTTTAATTACTCTGGATTACACTTGTGTGAGGGAATAATGAGGAAAATCCTCTTACCTCAGACATCAGATTACATTTTTTCTTTCATTTCATGGAGCGTAGCTGACGGACGGTGGGCAGGCAGGGGAGCAGGGAGTTCACTCAGGGGACCGATATTTTCCACATTTGAATCTTATCAGGAAAAACTGAGTTTACCAGCTGAAGGCTAATGAGCAGCCGTGCTTTATGAAGCTAATGTTTGAGTTCATCCCAGTGGGTCCGAGGATTTAATCAGACACTGGGAGCATCAGGTTTCAGCAGAGCGGAGGTTTTCAAACTGTGGACGACGAGGCAGCAGTCACTCTGACTCGCAGCTCATGGAGGAGATTAAGGTTCTTTAAAACCCTGAGAAGAATCGCACTTCTTCTCTGAGTTAATCAATCAAATCCGAACACGCGGGCTTGATACATATGTTTATAGATTCAATCCTTCCCGTCCATAAATCCATATACAGTCTGTAACTCACAGCTTAGCTGAGAATCCTCTGGTTTTTTAGGTTTCCAGTGATATTTGTCTAAACATCAGTGGGTACACTGCAAACAGGAGCTGCTTGCTTTTTAGCCAGTTTGCCAAAATGCAGCTCGCAGTTGTCCCTGTCCACAGAGGAACTGTCACTGAACACACGCCTGAACACTAAGAGTGAGACTGAAGCAAAGCTCTGTCCCTGCAGGGTTCTGTATGAGGGGAAGGAGCAGCTGAAGCAGGGCTGGTACGTCATCGAGACCACTCCCTACAGCCGCTCGGCCAGTCTGAGCTCCGGCGGCGCCCCCGTGGCTCACCGGGTGTTCCTGATGTATCGGCGGGCTCTGGACTCACAGGGCCTCCACACGCTGGGCGTCACCGACATCGCCCTGCTGCTGCCCAGCAAGGGGGAGGTGGCCCCACACACTTTCTGTCGCGTCGACAAGAACCTCAACACCGGCATGGTGAGCGGGGTGAGCGGGAGGAGCGGGAGGGGCGGGAGGGGCAGGGGGGCGGGAGGGGGGGGCAGAGTGTGACGCTCTCCCCTCTGAGCTGAACTCTGCTTTATTCTGCTTTTTGATGTGAAGCTGCTGTAAATGAAACTTTTTCAGGGAAAAGTTGAGGTTATGGATCTGAAATGTTGGTAAAGAAACTTCTGCCACATGAATAAATGTCATACATGTAAATATCATGTGTTTTGTCCACTGAGACTTAAAATGCAGCTCTGGGTCTCTTATTTTGAAGTAAAGATTTAACAGACTTTTTTCTCTTAATTCTTTTTCTACAACATGATGAAAACACTCTGCAGTTCGGTTTGTCACAGCTGTCGTGTGCTTCTGTTTGTCTCCAGTGGGGTCCGGCCCTGTATGTGTGCTACAAGAGAGCAGTGGCCAAAGCCAACGCCCTGGTCTACGAAGCCAGTGAGTATCTGTCTGTGCTGAGCTGCACGCTGGCGTCTTATCGTGGGTTCAGCCAGGACGAAACCGCCAGAGTTAAAGGAACATTCCTGTGTTTTTCAGCCTCGGTCAGTCTCATAATTGTGGCATTGCCAGATCTCGACAGCAGAGATGACGAGTGCAGATTTACCACAGAACGGCCACAACTGGAAGCACTGGAATTTTCTGTAATACTAAGGATTATTCTGGTGATTCTGAACGGAGAAAGAAACCCGTCCTTATATTTCTACTGGTATATTTAACCTGTGTTTCCTCAGTTTTAACATTGCACTGCAGACTTTTTTTTTTACTTTTATTTTTAGTAGCATTTTAAATTGAACAGAAGACGAGGACAGGAACATCAGAGACAGACACACAGGTGCATGTTGTCTAACGTTAAAGACAAATCCGTGCCTGTCTCCTCTGAGTAACGTTCCCATTTCATCCAGTATTTTTCATCCTTCTCTTTCTGCAGACGGAGGAGGTAAATCATCTTTTCCGTGGAGCGTAGACAGCTGACAGTGTCTATAAACAGGTTCATAGTGGGAGGAATTTCCTCACAGCTTCTTTACTTGTGACCAGAAAAATCTTCAGGAGGTGGAGATCACTTTTACACAAACCTCCAACGAAGCTGAACATCTGGACAGCAGCAAAATATGTTGGCGCGGTCCACTTGTACTGATCCACACTCCCTCCAAGAGTCCAGGGTCCTGGTTCAGGGCTTATGAAGACTCTGGCAGGCGGATGGTCAGTGAGCTCAGTGGGAAAAGCTTCCAGGGCTTAAAAAAGCAAATCAGGTGATTCACATGAGACAGTGTGAGGTGTTTGGAGACGGACAGCTGGAAGGTTTGATGCTGCTCAGTCATAACAGAGAACAGTGAGCTTGTTGTGATGGAGCAGTAGAACAAGAACAAGCCCTGAAACCCAGTGTCCCTCCATGTTCTGCTAACGTAGCCTGCCGACTCAGAAACATGATTCATGTTGGGAATCACGTTTTCTGTAGCAGCCACTTTAAGCCGCTGTCTGTCTGTGACTTCAGCCCAGCCTCTGCTCTGCTGGTATGGAAGCTCTGTCACACAGATTTGTGGGGATTCTTTGTCCCATGGTTTGTCCCTCAGGACGTGTGGAAATGTGTCCACCTCCTTTTTACGTTTCCATAATGTATTTCCCATTTTAAACTATTACAGGAAGTAATGTCTGTGTAAAACTTTGTGATGGATGAACTGCTGTCCCCCACGGCCCAGCCCACGTCTGAGATCATGTTCTGCCATAAATCTTCTCTAATCTCATTATCCAGATCCCTTTGAGTGTTTAAGATTCATTTTTATATAAAACAGATGCACAGAAGGGGAATTTAAAAAATCTTTAGCCATATTTTCTTCTTCCTCTTCTTCACCGCTCTGCACTGCTCCGTGGCTGAAAACACTGATAAATCTGATGAATTCAGGTGTAAATAGACTGATGGCTGTTTGCTGCAGGTCTGATCAGCCGGTACCCAGAGGAGGACCTGGAGGCGTTTCCTCTGCCGGAGTCGGTGCCGGTCTTCTGTCTGCCGATGGGTGTCACCGTGGAGAGCTGGCCTCTGAACACCAAGTACCAGCTGCCCGTCTTCTCCACCTTTGTCCTCACATCCGCCTCGGGGGACAAGGTGGGCGAGACAACGGAAACACACACTCACTTCTGTTGAAGAATAACAGAAAGCTCCTTGGATACAGACCCTAACCCTTTCAAACACCACGTTACCCATAATCCTCTGCCCTTCCTGCAGGTTTACGGAGCAGCCATCCAGTTCTACGAGCCCTTCTCCAGGGAGCTGCTGTCGGAGCGGCAGAGCGTAAGGCTCGGCCTGCTCAGCGTGGTCGACCGGCGGCCCATCACCAACCGCAGCCTGCAGGTGAAGAAGAGCATCTGCGTCCTCTCCCACTGGCCCTTCTTCAATGTCTTCCAGAAGTTTCTCACCTTTGTCTACAGATACTCCATCTCCGGACCCCACGTCCTGCCGCTCGAAAAGTCAGTGGTTTGGATTCACTTTCACTGGTTTCAGGCTTCTTCACGTGTGCATACGTATTTTAATGACTGTCAGTAAAAGCAGCATCTTGGTTTCAGTGGCGCCTCCAGATGGTGTCAGGTGATATTTAGAGCTTTTCCTGCTGTGGTAATAAAACTGAATTTAAAGATCTGAGATTTGGGGGTTTGAAAGGTGATGAGATTAATCACATTCCTGTGTGATTTGAACAGATTATAACCATTTTGATTTGTGGACATAGGCTTGGTTTGGTTGATATTAATTGATGTGTCGTCCTGTCTCGTCTCTGTCTGCAGACACATCTCCAGCTTCATGCACAACGTCCCGTTTCCTTCCCCCCAGCGGCCTCGCATCCTCGTTCAGGTACAGACTCAAACCCGCAGCATGTGATGTCGGTTCCTCTTCAGGTCATTCAGAAATAATATCTGAGCCATTTAGACAGCACAGTGTCATTTTCATTGTAGCATTAAGAGTAAGGGGTGGTGAAAAAATCGATTGTTGATTAATCGCGATTATGTTATGGACGATTATGAATCGATTATTAAATTTCCAAAGATCGTTTTTTTTTGTAATGCACTGCAGTGACTCCAGTTACGGGCTGTCATACAGGATTTAACCACAAGGCGGCGCTGTTGAGTAACAGTCATAACAAAACACCCTGTAACAGAACCAGCGAGTGAGCTAACTATGCTACCGAGACGAGAGGCGCGTGACATGGACGAAGAAAAACATTAACCGGTAACCAACCAACCAACCAACCCACCCACCCATCCATCAGCTCCATCTGGGCTCACAGCCAGCGTGTGGATTGCAGTTTTAAACGCGCCGACAGGACGAACGTTGTCTGCAAACTTTACTGCACTAAGCTAAAGTACTATGGCAATGCTAGCAACATGAGGGCCGCAGGTTCGAGCCCCGGTCTGAGCTGCTCTGTGCGGAGTCTGCATGTTCTGGACGGGCGGATGGACGGATGGGTGGGTGGATGAATGAATGGATGAGGGCTCACATGTCGCGCTTCCAGCCAGAGGAGGCTGCGTGGGCTAAAGCGGCGGCCCCCGACCTTTTTTGCGCCACGGACCGGTTTTATGTCAGACAGTATTTTCACGGACCGGCCTTTAAATACAACAAAATAAAATGATCCCATCGGCATAAAAACATCTCTCTGGCATTTTCTAAATATAATAATAAACGAATGCTTGGTCTCAAAGTGGCGAAGCAGCTCTGAAGGCTTCACTGCCTCATTAGAGAGCCGGCCGCCGCATGTTTCCTTCCAGATTAAAGTTTTGATATGATTCTGTAGTCACGGATGACACATTTGACATGACAGGATTAATTCACTAAAATGTTCATGCATTTATTCTGACGTGAACCTCTCACATCCACCTTCAGCAGGATGGAGGTGGTGATCTGGCTGCAGACTGAGGGGTAACAAAGCCCAATCAGAGTCAGTGCATTTATTGATTGAGTGATTGTTTCCAATCAGTGGGAAAATAATTGTCAATAATTCCTTAAAATGGGTGAAAATGGAGGAGGACAGATCAGTTCCACCTTAAACATCATGCGTTTGAGTTCACTTTCTCTCTGACTTAACTCTTTCACTTTCTGGATGATTAGTTTAAAACCTGTCTGACAGCTCGCTGTGTTTTCCTGTGACATGTTTGATTTGTGTTAGTGAATAAAACCTTTTCAGAACTTGATCCAAACCACGAAAACAGGCCACAGCTTGTAAATTTAAAAGAATTATTATTTTTCCTTCTTTCTTAATTCTAAAACCACACAAAGGCTAAAATAAAATATCCTGTCGCTGTGTGTGTGTGTGTGTGTGTGTGTGTGTGTGTGTGTGTGTGTGTGTGCGCGTCTCTTCCAGCTCTCTCCGTACGACAACCTGCTGCTCTGCCAGCCGGTCTCCTCTCCTCTCCCTCTCAGGTCAGTTTACACATTACATTCATTTAGCTTTTGGACTCTTTGGTCCAAAATACTTTCAGGCTCCACAGGAAGAAGCTAAAGGCTCAAAGCTTTTTGATGTTGTAATGAAATGTGACGTCCGTGCTGCAGCAGACGTAGAGGCAGTCAAACCTGACGGCCGGGATGAACAGCTCTGCTCCTCAGATCGCACCTTATCATTATCAGGTTTCTGGTTTGATCTCACTGTCTGTGAGAGAAACTCCCAGCAGGTGACACGTCATCCTGTTGTTTCAGCTCCACCTCTCAGACTGAAGCCTGACTCAGCAGACAGAGGAATGATGAGCTTTTCAAAATAAAGCTTTTCAGGTTTAAACTCCACAGCTCTGATTTAGATACATCATCCATCCATCCATTTTCTGTGGGGTAATCTGGTGTGTGTGTGTGTGTGTGTGTGTGTGTGTGTGTGCGTGTGTGTGACAGTGGTGCAAGTTTCCTGAAGCTGCTGCAGAACCTCGGTCCAGAAAACGCCTGCACGCTGCTGCTCGCCGTCCTCACCGAGCACAAACTGCTGCTGCACTCGCTCCGGCCCGACGTCCTCACCTCCGTCAGCGAGGCCCTCGTCTCGGTAAGACTGAACACGCACGTGCTGCGGTGAGGAGGGTGGAGGTGTTGCTCTGTCTGTGTAATAATCTCCCCCTTGTCCCTCCAGATGAGTTTCCCCCTGCGCTGGCTCTGTCCCTACATCCCTCTGTGTCCGCTGCAGATGGCCGAAGTGCTGCTGGCGCCGATGCCTTTCATCGTGGGCGTCCACTCCAGCTACTTCGACCTGTACGACCCCCCTGCAGACGTCGTGTGCGTCGACCTGGACACCAACACCATCTTCCAGTGAGTCCATCATCACACCTTTGTGCTCCATAGTTAATCTGATATTGGTTTTAATTTGCCAACGACGACTGAAAGTCCATAAATCTGTCAGACAGCTTAGCGACTTCTCTGTCACGCCTCAGGTCAGAGGATAAGAAGCCGCTGTCATGGCGCTCGTTACCCAGGAAGCAGGCCAAGACTCTGTTCAACACCCTCACCAACCTCCACAGGACCCTGGAGAAGAGTGAGTGGCACCTCCCAGCTGTCAATCACATGACTGATCGACGGTGCTTTTCAAAATAAAGTTACACAGTGGTTCAGAGAAACAGTGAAACAGGAGCAACAGGAGTGTGAGAGACGTGTTGTTGGTCAATGTGCCTGAACGGCTCGTCCTTTCCTTACTTACATGCATTTTCCTTCATAATGTGGTGAAGCAGAAGTGTAAGTAGCATACAGTGAAGTACTCAGGCCAACTACAGACACCTTGTACAGACTCACTTCTCGTTGTTGCAGTTTGCACGCCCGGCCAGGAGGAGGCGACGCTGGAGTTCCTGCTGACGGACTACGATCAGATCTACAGGCGCCAGAAGCAGCTGGAGCTGGAGATCCAGGAGGGGTTTCTGCGCTTCATGAGCTGCCTGCTGCGAGGATACCGGGCCTTCCTGCTGCCCATCACACAGGCGCCGTCAGACACCACCACCGACTGCAGCTCCCTGTTCAACCTGCAGGGTGAGCGCCCACGGAGGCGGCGTACCTGTGTCTGTGTGTTAGAGCTGAAACTAAACAGTATTTCAGTATTTAGTTTCTTTACAACAGGAGGAACAACACAAGCATTAACAGCCATATTCAGTATTTACTCCCTGAGCCTGAATCAAACCACAGATTAAGATGAGGCTCAGACTCTGTGTCCGACTTTGACCGATGAATCCCTTCTTCCTCCTCCTCCCCTTCTTCCTCCTCCTCCTCCTCCTGCAGGTTTCCTGAAGTCTCGGGATCGAACGCAGCAGAAGTTTTACGGCCAGCTGACGAGGACTCAGATGTTCACTCAGTTTATTCAGGAGTGCTCCTTCGTCAGCGACCGTCACGCCTGCCTCGAGTTCTTCGACGAGTGCGTCCAGAAGGTGAGATCTTTGCCCGGTTACCACCCACTGCTCTCTGCAGCGTCTCCACAGCTGACTGAAGTGTTGAATTTACATTACCTGCAAACTAATCCTGCTCCTTTGTCTTCCTGTCACCTGCTGCCCATGTTTTTATACATGTTTTTCCATGTATAAAATAATCTGAAACTTGTGTGTGACGTTGGACTGGAATGAAAAATTAATGTCTGATCTTTGGGTTTTGTGTTGACGCCTGTGACCAGGTGGACGTGGAGAAACCGGAGGAGGTGAGGCTGATCGATCTCGATGAGACCCACAGTGGAGAACATACGGTCTTCATCATGCCTCCCGAAGAACCGCAGGAACCTGACGGGTCAGAGTGCCCCGCCCCCTACAGGTACAGCCTCAGTGCCTCGCGCTGCGTCGCGGCTCGCCCCTCTCTCGTGTTGTATGTGCTGAACAGGAAGTTGTTTTTCCTCTCGTGTGTCCAGCTATGACACCTTCCCCATCCTGAAGCCAGAGCTCTTCGACCAGCCGCAGGACCAGCTCCGCGTCCCAGCTAAAGGCAGCGCCCCCAGCAGCCCCGCCCCTCGACGCACGAAACAGGTGCAGCAGCACACAACATTTAAACATATTCACAGCTGATCCATACCGAATTCAAACTCAGAGTTTCAGCTCAGTTACTTTCATTTAGTCACGATCAGGCAGCGTCTGGCCTCATGTTACCGAACGGAAAAATCATGGTAATGCTCCAGAAAACGTCTGATCATCGTCCACAGACTCTAAACCTCTGAGGGCTTTCACTCTGTGACCCAGTTCTCCCTGGATGAAGAAAGGAGGAGTCAGAAAAAGTCTTTCTGTGTCGCTTCATTTTTAATGAATCATTATCAATATTTCACTGATCATCCAATATTTAAAAGCCACAGACTGAGTTACTGTGAGTGGATTTGGGGTGAAAACTATACGAGTTATTTTCAGATCCCTGGAGCAGAGGACGACAGCAACAGATCCACTCACAGAGTGTGAATGCAAAGTAAATCGGTTAAATAAATCTTAGAGGGGTTCAGCATCTAGCTGCAAGTCGTGAAGAAACGTGGCACCACAGTAGAACTCAAAGCTCAGTCAGGATTTAAAAATACGGTGTTGTTAGGTCTGAAGCACCTCTCTCTTTTTTTATCTGATAATGACGGTACATTCTGAGCTTATGTTCTAAAGCTCAAGACGTTTTTACATCCAGCCATCTTTTTGGTTCAACCTTCTTCAGCGTTCGTAATGTTTTCTACCCACCAGGAGATTAAGTTGGCCCAGAAGCGAGCTCAGAAGTACAGCGCGGTCCCGGACATGTGGTCTAAGTGTCTGCTGGGTCACTGTTACGGCCTCTGGTTCATCTACCTGCCCACCTTCGTTCGAGCGGAGAGCGCCAAGGTCCGGGCCCTGCACACGGCCTACGACGTCCTCAAACACATGGAGAACCGCAAGGTGGTGCTGCCGGACGAGGTGAGACTCTGACAGGGTCAGAGGTCGCTGCTTGTTGTCCGGGGTTGGTTTGTCTTGTTTGGGTTTAGACGACAGTGAAGTGACTTGATTCACTGTAGTTCTGTGGTGGCATGAATGTAAGCTGTGAGCGATGGACTCTGTGTTACAGTGACAGAGGGAACCAGTCAGTCACATCGCTGTCAAGGCGACAGGTGACACTGGTGACAGTGCCGAGGCTGCGGCGAGCCAGTTGGTCCAACATGGCGTCCAGCAAAGTGTCAAAGTGTGTGTGTATGTGTGTGTTCCAGGTGTGTTACCGGATCCTGATGCAGTTGTGCGGTCAGTACGGTCAGCCGGTCCTCGCTGTCCGAGTCCTGCTGGAGATGAAGAAGGCGGGAATCACACCCAACACCATCACCTACGGATACTACAACAAGGTCCCAATACACACACACACACACACAGAGACACACAGAGACACACACATACACACACACACAGAGACACACAGAGACACACACATACACACACACACAGAGACACACACATACACACACACACAGAGACACACACATACACACACATACACACACACACATGCTTCAGTGGAACCAACATAATGTTGAATAGCTACATGTCTTCAGTGATGTCCCCTGTCCTCAGGCCGTGCTGGAGAGCAAGTGGCCTTCCACCAATCAGGGTGGACGTCTCCGCTGGGCCAAGCTGAGGAACGTCCTGTTGGCCGTGGCCCAGTTCAGGCAGCCAATCAAACGCCGTCAGAAGAGCGGCTCAGTGGGGTCGCGGGGAGGTCAGAAATATTTTAAGTAAACTGATTTTGCGAAATTTAGCATCAGTTAATCCTGTCAAGGAATTCACAGGAAATTACGAGGCTGAGACGACGACTGTGAGTTTACAGTGAACTTCAGCAGGCGGGACTTTTTATATGTCGTTCCACTTGGCGTGGAGAAATTTTGGCGCCTGTTTGTGAACCAGACAAATTCTGAAAGTTAAAGTTAATGAGAAAATGTGATTTGCTGAATGAAAATGTGACGCAAACTTTAAAGATTTAAAAAAGAAAAAAAGGTCGACATTATAATTTAGATTATTCTGTTTTTGTTAAATTTCTAAGACGCGATGATGGACCCTGATCAGAGGCTCCGCCCCCACTCCACTCTGATTCGTCAGTCCAGTTGGAGCGGTCTGTCTGAGAGCTCCAGCCACGAGTCTCTGACCGGCCCATTGGTGAAGAGCAACAGTCTGAACAGCATGAAAACGGCGACGGACAGTAAGAGCTTCACCTCTCTCCGCAGCCTTGGATCTGTGTTCTCAGTCTGTTACTCCGGTTTTCCTCGGCCATCTCCAGGTTTCCCTCTCGTTTCCGGCAGAGTCTGAACACCTCTTTCCTTTCTGTCCCTCAGAGGTCAAACTCTGTAAGAACGCTCTTCGTAACACCAGGACCAACGGCTGCAGTGACGCCGTCTCCCGTAAACCTCCCCTGGGACTCAGAGACACCTCCGCACCGCCTGCAGCGCCCCCCGGTGGCGTTCTGGTTCGGCGGAGTCAGGTCTGCCTCTCCAACTTCTACAAAGAGTGTGCAGAGTCGGCCGACTCCGAGCCGGACTGCAGCTGTCAGCCTGCAGAGAGAGACGGCAGGTGAGACGGAAAATCCCCTCAAACCTCGATTCACCTGTTTGGATTCAACTGATTAATTAACCTTTGTTTCCTTGTTTTTTATTGATGGATCTTGATTTGCAGCAGTAAGCCAGCGTGTTGTGGTTCTGTTACCTCACTTCATTCATCTTCTGCCCTTTGACCTTCAGACCTGTGGGAGTGCGGGATTCAGCCGGAAGAAACAAGGCTGTAGACGAGAACTACAACAACGTCTCTTCTCCGGGCCGAGGAGGTCTGGCAGGGAAGCTCCAGCAGCTCCTCACCCCGACCAAGCACCGAGCTTCGGTTCGACGAGCCGCCAGCGTGGACGACCGGCGGCCGGGAGGAGGAGGAGGAGGAGGAGCAGCTATACGAAGAGTGTCTGAGCAGAGACAGTCCAGGAAGGCTCAAGTGGCTGAAACACTGCTGAAAGCCAAGGACCGGCTGGTCAACGCCACCTCCGAGGTCTGACTCTTTGTACCCAAATCAGTTTTATTCTGAAGTTCTGGCTTTTTCGTTGCATCGTCGTTGAAAAGCAGAACCATCGTGTTACAGAAACAGTACGAGAATCGAGTTGTAGAATCTGTGAATCAGTTTAAAATCGTAGAAAATAAGAAACGTGATTCTTCTATTTTATTTTCACCACCTCAGATGTTTGTTCAGCAGAATATTTCTGCCCAGTTCTTTTCCTCTGCGGTGACGTTGAGTCAGTTCTTTGTTAAATTATCATGTTTCCTGTTGTCTCCTCTCAGAGTTCATTGTCTGTAGGAAGTGACCTCGACTTGACGGACACGCCCACTCCAGCGTATCCCCTGCGAAGGTCCTGGGACGCCAGTCAGGAGGGGGCGGGGCTGGAGGTAAATGACAGCAGCAGCCGGTGGGGTTTGTTATGTCCTATACAGGTGTGTCGGCTCAGTGTTACCACTGACCCCTCCCCTCTCTGTGTGTCCAGGTGTTGATGTCCAGCTGCTCTCTGTGTCGCAGCTGTAACTCGCTGGTTTATGACGAGGAGATCATGGCGGGCTGGACGTCGGACGACTCCAACCTGAACTCGTCCTGCCCGTTCTGCTGCGCCTCCTTCGTCCCCTTCCTGAACGCTGAGATCTGTGACCTGGGACCTGTGAGCAGGTACACACCTGGTCCATCATCACACCCTCTGGCTGTGATCAAGGACTGATGCTATAGATCAAATCTAACCTGTGGTATGTTTGTATACATGTTAGCAGCGTGTCCTTACATCTGGAAGTTTACTCTGTTGGACTGTTTAACACTCAGTACTGAAGGACTGTGCGATGTAGACTGACCCACAAAATCTATTTTCCATCCAAAATCATAACAAATGGAGCAGCTGACTTTATGGCTGTAATAATAATAATAATAATAATGATGATGATAAAGAGGAACATATGCAAAGCTTCAAAGATGCAAAGTAAAATCCCTTGTGATGTAGAACACCTGCAACCCAGATGTTATGATGGTGCAAGTCAGGCCCTGAGGGTCCTGAGTGTCCCAAGGTGTGAACATCTGGTTTCAACCTCAGTCTCATGATTTAGGTAACAACACCTGCTTCCCTCTGGCGCCACCTCCAGGACAAACTGTAGTTGCCCCATTAGTGGTGGGAATCCAAGAAAAGCCCTCATCCATCATCCAAAGTCCCTCCATGTTAAGTCTCCCTGTTTGTCCTCAGTGCGGAGCGCAGCACCTGGAACGTGGAGGACGAGGTGGAGAGCGCCGTGAGGCCCCCCAGTGGTCAGGAGGCCTCCCTGCGGCATCAGTGTAACGGTCTGAGTGAAGACTCCAGCTCTGAGACCAGCAGCTACTCAGAGAACAGCAGAACCACCACGGTAACAGTTTGGAAAACTGTCTTCCCTGAGTTTTCTCAACCACCCCCCACCCTGCCTCACTCTCTTCCTCCCTCCCTCAGGCTTCGTCAGTGGGTGGGGCTCCTCAGGTGACAGTGGCTTACCTGAGTCCTCTGGTTCTGAGGAAGGAGCTGGAGAGTCTCCTGGAGAACGAGGGTGAGGCAGTCCTGGCTCAGCCTCAGTTCCTGGACAGCCACTCCATCATCTTCTGGAACCTGGTCTGGTACTTCCAGCGCCTCGGCCTGCCCAGTAACCTGCTGCAGCTGGTCAGAGCGTCGCCACTGGTCAGCCAGTTCACACAGGTAACACACAGTCAGCGTGTTTCTGAATATTAAATAACAAAAGCAGGAGATTTCTCTGCTGCTCCTGCAGTCTGCAGATTTCCTTCCACAGCAGCTCAGATCACCATTTAAAATACAAACTAAACATTTGACATTTGAAAGCTGAAGCACAACGACATTCAGCCCACAATAAACCAGCATGAACAAAAACCTCCAACACAGAAATCCAGTTCAACACACTGATCCACAGACTCTTTCTCTAATTGTGTTTCCCAGTCGGAGAACTCAGCAGTGAGGGTGAGGCTCCTCTGGGACACCCTGGCCCCCGACACAGACCAGTGGCCCCCCCTCTATGTCCTCTGGAGGATCCACAGTAAGACTCACACACACCGACACACACAGACTGATACCAGTGAACGTTTGTTCTGAGGCCTGTGTCAGGATCAGCAGTGCTAACACGCTAAGTGTCTGTAATTCCAGTTTAATTTCTGTCCCCTGTCCCTGCTCCTTCCTTCAGGTGGCGTCCCGATGAGAACCTACAGCTGGCGGAGACACAACCACCCGTTCACCCTGTCCTTCCTGGAGGAGGTGCTGCGGTGGGTCGGCATGAACGAGGTGCACAAAGCCGTCACGCTCTTCCTGGACACGCTGGCCAAACAGCCAGGATCGCCCAGAATACAGAGGTGAGCCGAGAAAGGTCCGCACGGCAAAGAGCGGAAATACGGAAGCAGAGGAATCATCCTGAGCAAATACAGAGATAAACGCCTGAGGTCTGATGAAACTGTTCTCAGACTCAGTGACAGTGATAGTGAGGGATCATGGCTGTATGTGAACTTTGTGTTTGTTTTGTGTTTGACAGGAGTTTGTACAGAGAGTTCCTCTTCCTCACAATGGCAGCTATGGGCAAAGACCACGTCGGTAAGAGCGACTGCAGCGGATTTATACGGTTTTACTTTAAAAAGCAAAAATAAAAAAGTCACATGGTGAAAAGAGACTGAAGGTCACAGGGTGGCTGAAGGGTAACGACACCAGTTTCCATAAGTTTTCATCTTATTTCATGATTGTTGGTTGGATCGTTCGTTTTTATCCAAGAGGCTCATGAGCTCGTTTAACAGGAACATGGATTTAAGTGCTCGGCTGTGGTGGCTGCTGTGTGACAGAAATAAACTCTAATAATACCTTCCTCTCTCTCTGTAGCTGCGTTTGATAAGAAGTACAAGGCGGCGTACTCTCGGCTCAGCAGCACTCTGGGACGTGAAGAGCTCCGGAGGAAGCGAGCTCAGCCTCCCGGCCCCAAAGCCATCGACTGCAGGCGAAGCTTCCACCCGCCTCTCGAATGCTGACTGACGCGGTGGCAACACACCCCACATGCTGACGGCTCACGCAGCACCCGGGATCCCTGCTGCCTTCACCTGCTTGTACTCTTCACCTCTCTGCTGCCTCCTGGTGGATGTCAGAGTGTCGCACTCCTTCCTGTCCTCTGTACGTCCGTTTGCCCTCTCGGTGTGAAACCAGCCACTCTTTGTCTCCATTAAAGATCCTGATAGTTGCTCCGGCAGCAGACGGAGCCGAGCTCGTCTGAAATTCACACTTTCCCCAACAAGTGCTGAACAAACTGTGCAGCGACCGACGCATCTGTCGGTAACGTGCAGCCGTGCATCGTACGAAGGCGAGATAAAGGTTAGAAGCTCGGGTTTGTGCTCGTCCAGAGGGATCAGCTGCGTTGGGTTACTGCAGACTGGGAAACGCCTGAGGACGGATACTGGGAGAGTTTCAACTACAGAGTTACAGGGTGTCAGATTTACCTTCAGCAGAGTGAGCAACAAAGACTTTTATTAAGAAAAACATGAAATAAGGATTTAAAGGGCAGTGCCAACATTTCTACAACACTCCAAACGCGACCTACAAAGAAGCGTCAGACTTCCAGATGATTTCAAACTCCAGGACATTTCTTATCGTTGCTTTGTGTGTTTGTCTGGTTAGAAGCATGGTGGAAGTGTGGTTAGGTTTTTAAAAGGGAATAAGGTCAGGAACCGATGTCTATTATCAAGCAGTCAAAGAAATAACCCGACAAGAAGCGGAGACCTACAAACTCCACTCACTGCTCGGTGTGAAGCCGCTGAGGGTTTGGAAACGGATAAAAAAGCAGGTTTTAAAAAGGGATTTAGGTCAGAATCCTACACCTGAGGAAACCACGGAAAAAGGAGCAGAGATTTTCACACTGCCTCAAACTTCTGATCGTCAGCTTGTTGAGAATCCTCTGAAGTCGCCCACCAACATGTTGGACAGTGTCGGTGTAATGTCCCGGCTCCTCCTTTCAGAACGACGTTGGATGGGAGGATGCTTTTGATTCTCAGTGATGACGGAGGGAGGATTTGACTTTTTTTTTTCCACACATGAACAGGAGGAGTCTTAAACAACCTGCGTCATAACTTTCTCACTCATAACATGAAAAGGCTTGTAGCAGCTGGAGACATTTAAACTTCTGTTCAGTGTAACATCATCACAACTACACAAGTCATCTTATTATTGCTTTTACTGGAGATATTAACTGGTAATAATGTAAAAGAAGAAGAAGAATGTTCAGTGAGCTTTGTTCTTACATTGTGCAGCAGCTATGATGTTTTCAGCTGCTGCACAGAGACGAGGATCATGGGAGTTTTTTCCTCCCCTGTTCATTTAAAAGGACGAAGGACAGTTTGAGAAAATGAGAGAAGCTTTAGGAGGATTTGATGGACACTGTCCACATCGAGACGCTTAAACACCACGTGTTGTTCTCAGCTCGGGGCGAGAGATTTGAGAAATCGATCCTAAGATCCGAAGCTGAAACTGTTCAGATTCAAAGTAAATGAGAATGAGCGCAGCAGGAAGTTCACCTGTGAGGTTAGATTATTTTATCATGTATAACTTAAGTTTTTCAGCAAAAATATTTTGATGTTTTGATGCCGTGTGAACAGAACAGACTTTTTACATGTTTTTAAATTTGATTTAATAAGGTTCACAGTCGATGTTCATCAGGTCGTTGAAGTGAAACCGTTGTGATGCTGCTCAGCTTCATTCCTGGAGTAGGATCAGAGTTCGTGCCTGAAAGCAGTGAGTTCATTTACCTGAACAGCGACTGACGTCGTGTCCTCGTCCCAAACCAGACGCTCAGCAGAGCAGAGAGCGACTCGCGATGTTTGAGCGTCCTGTGGAGCGTGCTCAGTTTGTGTTCAGGCCGATCAGACCTGATGCATGTTCACCTGTCTGTCTGTCTGTCTGTCTGTCTGTCTCTGTCAGGGACACGTCCAGCATGTCAGCCAGCCCCTGCAGCTAAGCAGCAGCTCCACTAACCATTTGCTCCAGGGCACCTCGGCAGCAGCAGGTATCTTCAACATTTAGGTCAAACTCAAACTGATCTCAGATCCACCAGTTTCTTTAAATCGCTTTTGACTCTTTACATTTATGAAGTTGGTTCACGTAGCTCGCGTTTTTCGAAAAAGTCTAAAATTAGCTTTGAGTTCTGTCTCGACACATCGTGAGACTCGTTAATGAAAACGAAAGGTGAAAGAATCTGGGTGGGGCTGCATGTTGCCCAGTGATGTCACAGTGTGCCAGCCACACCCACAGTACTCTTCTACATCACTGCACCGAGGTGAGAGGCTCGGCCACCAGAGGGCAGCAGAAACTAGACTGGAGGTGAGTCTTTAAAGGAACATTTCATCATTTTCAAAGTTCCCATTCGACGTCTGAGCCCAGAGTCAGATGGGGATTAAACCAGTTTGTCTGTGTCCTGTACAGATGACAGAAATCATCCTAACATTGATCCACGTCTCTGTGATTGATCAGTTAAAATGTTTAAGAAGGTGAATTTATATCTGATTTTAACTGATTTCATCTCATCAGTAATCTTAATGAAAACTGTCAGTTACTGATCTGAGCTGTTTATCCCATGGTACAGTGATTTAAACCAAAACAAGCTGTTAATGGTGAGAGATCAGTGTGTAAAATGAAAAGCCACAGGTTCGATTTCCGCTGCACCAACGTGCCCTGGAGCAACAAACAAGAAATTAAATCTGCATCAAATTAAATCTTTGTTTTATATGAAAATATTGACAGAAACTGAAAAGGTGAACGTTTACGGTTAAAAGGGAAAGTTGAAGTTTGGTGCGACAGTTTAGTTTTTGTTTTTTTTCCCTCTCAGCATCACAGAGGAAAAACATGGCACTGAATCCTTTAATGCAGCGGACTGCAGTGAATTCAGAGTTAAAGTGTCAGGAGTTTGACTTTACTCTGTTGTTTTATTGTTTGAATGGTTACAGCTCAGAACAGAGGAGTGTATTTAAAATAGATAATTGTGTTTGCTGTTGTAATTTATATATGGCTGTGATTTCAGTTGTAAATGTTTGGATTTTTTTTAAGAAAACACAAAAATAAAAGACAGGGATGAGCCCGCAGTTACTTGTTGTCTTTGTCTGATACAAAACTTTTTATTTATTATTCATTTATTATTTTTTAATTCCTGTAATTACAAAAAGATTTTCAGGAAGTTAATCCTCATTTTCATCATCCTCAGACTGCACTGACTCACAGCGCCACTCAGTCAGTGCAGTCTGAATCGGAAGTGAGATGAGTTTGCCTTCAAAATAAAAGTGTATGCGCTGAGTGTAAACTGTGATGTATTATGTTTATCCCAGACCTCCATCAGTGACTCTGATCATGCTGCCGTTTCCTGTGTACAATTAAAGGCTGTTTGTCTTATTCAGAGAGTTAAACTTGTTCAGTGAGCTTTAACGTCTGTGCTAACTTCTGGATTTATTCTGGACCGTCACGCTGCTCGTGGTCACGAATCTTGGCATAACTGGTTTCAGGTACTTTGCACCTTTTAAATGGAACGAACTGCAACCTGTCCTCAAACTAGAGTCCCTCATACCCTTACGATATTTTTAAAATACGTTTTTACGTTTTTGTGATTCTTTTTATTAGTTTTGTCTTGTTGTTTACTTCTTTTTGCTCAGTGTTTGTATGATTATGAATGTTTTTCCTAGGTATGAAGTGATGTTGAAATCCCGCTGAAATAACCCTGTAATTTTCTAATTCTGTATTTATTTATTAATTTTTGCATGTTTTATTTTGAAGGTTTTGACCGGATGTTGGTTATTTATTTTCGCTGACTCGACACTGGTCGTGTTTTCTCGGCACCAATTCAGCATCAGCGTGAAACCAATTAAACCGCACCCAGTCAGACTCCAGTATGAGACCTGAGGGACGGACTGGATCCACACTGGAGAACCAGTAAGGAGGAGCGCGGAACGGGGACAGTCGACCGCAGCTAGGTGAGTGAAACTGAGTATTTACGTTCAGGTGTTAGTGGAGACGGACGCCGACGACACGAAGGATGATTTCATTTGTTTTAATTGCGGACATGTTTTCGTTTTGTCCCCAAAATGAAAAAGAAGAAAAGATGTCGGTGTTTGTAGACACACACAGCTGACATCGTCATCGCAGTGTGCTGTTAGCTTACGCCAATCGCGCCGAATTCCGTTTACAAATCCAGTCATTTTACGTTTCCTTACACAGGCAGATGCTTAAATCAGAGACATGTTTTAAAAGAGGTTTTCCGCCACTAGTTGCCACGTTTCGAGGGTTTTATTTGCATATGTTTCACCGTCTTCACTTGACGTGATATAAATAAAGTTCCGAGTTCAGAAGCAGCTCAAACTGCTGATGTTTATCGGAGGGGAGTCCAGTAGCAATCCGTAAAGGACCAACTTACAAAATTTCATGTTTTAGCAGAAGACGAGTTGTTTTTTGTGTAATGAATTTACGCCGAATTTGAAAATGGTATATACAGGTACACTTACTACTTTAAATAATATGTTATCACGTACATATCTTTACATGTAAGCAAGGAAACTTTTAATTGATACAATTTTCTACGGAGTCTGGAGTGACGGCGTTTTAATGGGCAACCTGCGCATCATTTGGGCAGATATGTACAAGCTGTAACGTGCCGTATTTGCGTTTGAAAAATCCATTTACACTCTCAGTTATATGTCGTTATATCGGTTATATTAAAGTACATCACACCTTTTAGGTGTCACGGGAAGGTGCGTTTATTTTCAGACCCCGAGCAGCGGGTTTCCTGCTGCCGGGCGGGGCTCCCGGCGGCGCTGTCCGGCACCGTGGTGCTGAAACTGTCCAGGAGCCAAAACACAAAAGCCTCCTGTGCTGTAAATATCTCCCACTGTAGAACAACGAGACATGAAGATGACTTTTTGTCTTTCATTAAAGACACAGGACAGTTTACTCACATTAAAGTGGCGGTGGGACATTTTGAACCGCGAGTAATGAGTTGGATCAGCAGGACAAATAAATACAGGTTTACATCAAATAAGTGAAATTCAATTTTGGAGGGTGACCTCTAATCCTGTCATGACCTGATGTGAGAGAACAAGCATGTTTAAGTTCTGTTCCCTGTTTCCTGTGTCTGAAGCTGTGATGCGTTTGTTTCAGGCTGTGGACTCAGTGACCATGTGGGAGAAAACGCTGCTGCTGCTGCTGCTGCTGCTGCTGCACCTGCACCGTGTGGAAGGTACAAACATCACAACTTTAAAACCGTTTTTTAATCTTAACGGAAATTCACAGGTTTTTAAAGAGTCGCTGTCACCACCCGTTCTGTTCTGTGTCCGACCACAGCACCAGCGTCCTGCACCCAACGGTGATGTCACAATGTACCGACACACCTACGTCTCTGCACTGAGGAGGGAAGTGAAACTGCTGCAAAAACAAGATTCTCAGTTTTTGTAAATTGCTCTTTAAGGAAGAACTTAACACTTCCTGTAAATCTTCCAGAGCTTCGCACCTTTCTGCTGTCATGTACAGGTGTACAGCAGTACCCGGTGACATCACTGTTGTGTTTCAGCGTCTTAAAGACTTTACTGTTTTTTTTATGATTGTAAAGTGATTGGTTGGTTGCTTGCTTTACTGAGACCACAGGTCAGAATGAAATGTTACTTGGTTTGAAAATGACTTTAATGACTAAAAACAAAAAAGTCGTTATTGTGTGAATCAACCATCTGATTAATTGTCTGAGCTCTAACTGAAAAAGCTTTATCCTCTGTCCTTTATCACAAAGTCAGCAGAATCACTGTTTTGTTGCAGCTGTAGTGGCGTCTCAGTGCTGGCAGGGGGCGACCTTCTCTGAGGCGGTGGTGTCTCCGGCAGTGGAGAGCAGCGGTATCCTGCGGGTCCCCGGCGTGTCGTCGTTGCCGCAGTGCGTGGCGGCGTCCTGCGACCTGCCGGGTTACGACTTGGCCTGGCTGTTCGAGGGGCGCTGCTACATCCTGAGCTGCCAGCAGAGGGAGAACTGCCAGCCCCGGGAGAGACCCGGGGCCGACTCGTTCCTGGCCTTTCTGCGGAGGGCGTCCCCCCAGACTCTAGTGCTTCAGTCTCTGGTGAGAGGAGAGCCGTACGGTGGCCACTGGAGGTCCCTGTCACGGTCCTCTGAGGCCCCCGGGGACCTGGAGGCTCTGAAGGATCTGGCCCTCTTTGATGGACCCCGGCAGGACTTCTCCGACCCCGGGATGCTGGATGGGGAATATTCAGAGGGAAGCCAGGAGGTGGGAGGGGCTGGTGGTTCAGAGATGATGTCTGATCATGTGAAGGGAAGAGACGGGGTCAACCAATCAGAGGCGGAGGATGGTCCAGAGAGGGGGCCGACAGAGAGCAGCGTGGCCCAGATTACAGCCTCCTCTGCGGAGAACATCAGCCGGGGAGACGAGGACAGAACCAGGAGGCCGACTGATCCTGCTGCTGCAGAGAAAACGGTGAGTGATGAGATGAAGGAAGAGCTGAAAGCTGCAAGCAGAGCAGAAACGGGTCCATTTAATCCAGACGAAAATAAAACCGTGTCTCTCTGTGATCTGTAAAAAGAACCGAACCCTTTATTTACAGACCAGAACACAGAGCAGCACCGTTTCTACACCGCTGACACCATCATCCACCGACTCCACCCAACAGCACCACACCAGGGCTTCAGCCCCCACTGCTGCCGCACCCGACTGGCCCAGCAGCACGAGCACACAGCCAGGTACACCCGACAGTGTGATGGAGTTTTAACCGCCATGTTCAGAAACGTGTTTCTGAGTCTGATTCTGTCCTTCCTTCACCTGCAGGTCCTTCCCTGATGGAGCCTGTAGAACCAACGTTACCCACAATTCAACTGGAAGCTTCAGTTTCCCCTGGACTCACAACTGGTACTGAGCACACACACACACAGCTCAAAAACACACAACACAAACGGCATCCTCCAGAATGATTTCACCTCTTTGACACAGCTTCAGCACAGACTGAACCTTACGACCTTCATGCCTGAGGGTTTGCTGCAGGAGAGTGTCGGCTGTGTGGACGCTGAATACTCGATGCCTCTTTATATTTTATTTTCCTGTTTACTCCGTTTTATTCTGGTTCTTTGTGTCTTGACGATTTTTTGTGTAAAACCCTCTGAACCAGGTGACACAGGTCGTTTATCTCAGGAATAATGCTGATTGGTTCTCCACAGACATAGTGAAGATGCTTCAGTCAGCAGCCAGAGCTCCACCCACCAGCCCCCACCCTCCATCCACAACCATGACCTCTGACCCCAGCGCCACCTCAGCTCCCAGCCCCGACCCTCCGGCCACGACCACGCCCTCTGCTGCAGCTGCTGCTTCTTCAGTATCACAGGGCAGGGGCTCAAACCGTGGTCCCGTAGCCGTCGTGGGTCCTGACAGGAAGTTGATTCTCCCAGTGAGCAGCTTGTTGCTTGATGGCCGCGGAAGCACGGATGACCGCGGGATCATCAGTTACCACTGGGACGCCATCAGGTGGGAGACGGAGAGCACGGCGTGTCTCTGAAACGTTGGGCTGTTTGTGTAAAAGATTCAAACTCTCACCTGTGGTTTTCCAGCGGTCCTCCGGGATTAAAGCTGGAGGATGTGGACCAGGCGGTAGCTACGGCAACAGGTCTACGAGAGGGGCGCTACACCTTCAGGCTGACCGTTTCTGACCAGGAGGGGGCGACAGACAGCGCCTCACTGACTGTCAGGTTCCAGGAAGGTAGGCGGGATCTGTGTCCAGGACTGAACCTTAGTCCCCGCACAGACGAATCACCTGTTCATTCTGTCGTCCTTCCTCCTGCAGCCAGAAGTCTTCCTCCGGTCGCTCACGCCAGCGGCAGCCACACCCTGACTCTGCCCAACAACTCGCTGATCCTCCGAGGCTCCGTCACCGATGGCGACCAGACCGAGGTCCACTACCTGTGGGTCAGAGACAGCCAGAGTCCTGCTGCTGGGGTCAGTACAGACCACTGAAGCAGGAAGTCTGATGTGTCACATTACACGAGACTGGACATCAGTAACTTCATCACTCTGGATTAAAGTTTAAATAACTGTGATCTCATCTGATTTCTCCTCATCATTGTCAGAGGAAATGTAGATTTTCACACGTGTCCTCTGATAAACACCTGTCTGCAGGACGTGTTGTACGGCTCAGAGACTCAGGCCTCGCTTTACCTGGCCAACCTGGTTGAGGGCACCTACCTGTTCCAGCTGAGGGTGACTGACGCCCAGGGGCGCTCCGGCACCGCCACGGCCACCGTGGAGGTCCGACCAGGTAGGACAGGAACGGGCTGAAAGCTGTCTGCTCTCCACGTGTCCCACATGACTGACATGACAAAAATTGCTCCCAGCAGAAAAGTGTGTCCCTCCTGTGTCTCTGTAGAGCCTGGCGGGGGGGAGGAGGTGGAGCTGGAGATGCTGGTGTCGGTGTCTCAGGTCAGTTTGGCTCAGAGGGACACGGTGGTCCGGCAACTCGCCGCTCTGCTGCACGTCCTCGACAGCGACATCAAGGTCCGAGCTCTGCAGGGACACTCACACCTCAGGTATGGAAAGACTGGTTAGCTGGTTAACTGACTGGTTAGCTGGTTAACTGACTGGTTAGCTGGTTTACTGACTGGTTAGCTGGTTAACTGACTGGTTAACTGGTTTACTGACTGGTTCAGTCACTGTTTAAACATCCTAAAAGAGCTAAAATCGTGTCTTCCCTTTCGTCCTGTTCCTTGCTGTGTGTCTCCGTTCAGCACGGTGTTGCGGTTTTCGGTGTGGGGCTCCTCGGGGCCCCTCTCTGGCTCCAGGTTAGTCGGTCTGCTGAGGAACCAGCTGCTCAGAGAGAAGAGTGACTACCTGCTGTTCAGAGTCCTCAGAGTGGACACCGTCTGTGAGTTCAAACAGCGAAGGTCACTGTGCACTGCAGAGACCAGGTCCGGTCCAGTTTCTGTCCAGACCAGGTCGACACAGTAAATCCAGTCCTGTTTCCTCAGCCTCACACATTAGATGTTTAATCAGGGGCTACAGCTAAAAGCAGATTTGCTTCTCATGTCACAAATAACCTGAAATTTCCACAATGAGTTTAAATTCTTCAGCTTCCAAAATATGTTGGAAACTGTTTTGTTTCCTCTGTTGAAGACGTGAGTGGCAGATCTCTGCTAACACAGCAGCGATGCTAACAGAGCTGCATTCAGTGTGTGTGTGTGTGTGTGTGTGTGTGTGTGTGTGTGTGTGTGTGTGTGTGTGTGTGTACACAGACACTGATCATGTGATTGACTGATCACTGATCGCCCTCACCGTGTCTTCTGTCCCACCGTCCTTCAGTGTGTCTGCTCCGCTGTTCGGGCCGTGGTCAGTGTGACCCGGTCACTAAGGAGTGTACCTGCGACCCCTTCTGGACGGAGAATCTGATTCGTCGTTACCTTGGTGATGGAGAAAGCAACTGTGGTAATTATCAGCAGGACTGTTTGACATCGCGTGAGATTAACGGATCGTGTCAGTCATGTCAGAGGAGACAGAGGAGATTAGGACTGTATCAGATTATACGTTTATTATCATAATTAGATGTTAGAATGAGATCAGAGCAGATTAGAGTGAAGTAGACATTTATTAAATTCGATTTGAATCAGTTATTAATTCCTGAAAGTTCTTCTCAGCTGGTTGTGTTTGACGCAGCACCGTGTCCGTCCTCACAGACCAGGCTTCGTCAGACACTGGTGGTTAATGTGGGCTGGACTCTGCTCTTCCTTTCAGAGTGGAGGGTGCTGTATGTCATCCTGACCAGCTTCGTGCTCATGGTCCTCATCCTGTCTGTCAGCTGGACCTTCATCTGCTGCTGCAAGAGGTGAACACGTGTTCCTGCTTCCTCCACCAACACCTGGGGCTGAGGTTCCACCCGTGAACTGCAAACAGTGCTGAGAAACGCTGGCCTGTGCTGGAAAAGAATTTCTCACCCCGGCTCTTTCTGTTGACTGTGTTTAGGAGGAGACAGACCAAAGTGAGGAAGAAAACCAAATACACCATCCTGGACAACATGGACGAACAGGAGAGGGTGGAGCTCAGACCCAAATTCAGTGAGTCGCTTCACTTCAGCGTGGTTGGCTGATGGAGCACAGAGGGGTGGGGCTACAGAGGGGTGGTTTACATCACTGCTTGACAAGAATGTTCCTGTCTTCAAATTAAAAGCACAGAAATATGAGTACGTGTGTGCAGGATGTTCAGAATTCGTTTCCTCTGTGCAGGTATCAAACACCGCAGCACGGAGCACAACTCCAGCCTCATGATGTCAGAGTCGGAGCTGGACAGCGACCAGGACACCATCTTCAGCCGGGGCCGACCCGTCCACAGCAGGAACCGGCTCAGCGCCCAGGCCGCCCGCAACGGGAACGCCTTCGGATGATGGGATCGCTGACCTCCCAGTGACGCACAAAGGACGCTTCTGGGATGTTTGCACTCTGGCAGGCGGAGACGAGGCTGCTTAGAGTTGAAAGACTTCATTCTTTACCGTGAGGTCAGTAAAATCAATCAGTGTCCCATTTCAGGGTCAGACTCTTTCTGAGGACGTGAGGACTTTTGGCCTCTGCAGAAACAGGATGCACAGGTGGGAACATTCAGTTTGGAAAAATCATGTGACATTTGGAGGACGCTTTGGAACGGGATGATTCCTGTGACCTGTGCTGATGCAGACATCTAAAGACAAAGACTCATCAGAGCCAGATGGACAGAGGAGATGGACAGTGCCAGAGACAGGTCCAGGACGGACAGGTCCAGTCAGCCCAGCTTAGCACAGTCAGAGAAAACATCCACCTTCAACCAATTTACAAGCTGAATCTTGTTAGCAAACAAACTATTCACCTGTTTATCAGAGAGCAGGGTTCAGGGGTCATGACCTAAAGCTAAATTTAACATAACTCTATTTCTAATTAATGGCTAATTCTATCATATAAATATAATATCAGTGTAAAAGAGCCGTTAGCCGTTAGCTGGTTCTAATGTCGACTGTTCTGTTTGAAAGTTTCTGCAGCTTAACTTTAAATCATGAGCTGATTATCTGTTTGATAATATCTCAAACAGCAGCTGTGGATGAATGTTAACAGAATAACTCTTCATGTCCGCACAGACCACAATCTTTATTGGTAAAATTTCTGAGCATCTTTCGTTACCTGTCGTACAAAAATCACCTGGACAGCATGTTACACAGTTTTTTTAATTTTCCATTAATATCTACAGAAATACAAAAATCTAGATTTATATCAACGTAGACTCAACAAAGTATATTACAATAGAATTATATTAGAAACACAATCTGCTGTAGAACAGTACTGAACAACAGTGGATCACCTGGATGATCAGAAACTGTAAGAAATAAAAAAATCAGTCACATGGCACTGGACAGTCAGCTCCCTGTGCTTTACCTGGGATCAAACTGAACATTAACATCTACACAGTTTTATTTAAGCACTATATTACAATAATTAATGACATCTTTTAATGGAATTTATTGGATGCATGCAAACAATCAGTACTGATCTCTAACAGGTTTACAAGTGTAAACACACTAAGCTAACCCACTGGTTGGTTCTGGGTAAATGGCACATGCATTAGATTCATAACAATGACCTAATTCTGATGTTTAAACTTGTTTTTACTCAGTTTGAATGTGATTTTATTTATTCTGTTCTGTTCACATGTATTTTAATCATTAGAACAATATGTTTTTCCATATCAGGCCTCTGACAGAACATCAGGCTGTTCAATACAAACAGAATGAATTTACAGAATCTAACATGAGGTTTTGTGCATTTGAATTTATCACAGTAAATTTTACAGTTTTTTTAATGTGCTTCTGCAGTGAAAGAAATCAAGTTAGAGGTTTCAGTGAGGATTTTTCTTTTTACCATGGTGACAGAATACTACATGCTGATTGGCTGAGCTGATGGAACATGTCAAATGACAGTTTGCTAAACTGCTGCTAACGTTAGCGCCGAGGAGCCTGTTACTTTCAGGGATGTTCATCAGCAAACTGTTATTTTGTGGGTTACTACATGGGACCTGGTCCTGGATGACACCACTGTCCATCAGAGTCTGGGTTAAAGTTAGTGGCTCGGTCCTGGTCTTTAATGAATTTGAGGAATTTAATCAGAGACTTTGCTTAAATTATTATTCTTGAATCTTTTTGTCTTGTAAAAGTAAAAAAAAATGTTTGGAAATGTGAATAAAGCATTAACTTGGACTACAGCTCCTCCTACTGGTGAGAGTAGCATCATTACATTTGTTTTACACTGAAACAGAAAAAATGAAACCAACAACGTGAGTTAACACTCCTCTCATTTTGATTGGTGAACAGTGGCAGTGGTATAACATCATCTAGCCAATCAGAAACCAGTATTCCCCCGAATCAAAACATCCTACATCATGAACAGTTTCTTAGGAAAAGGCAACGTATGAGACAATAAGAGGGGAGCTGGTCTGAGACCAGTGAGACACAGGGACCCTGGGACAGACACCGTGACCTCAGTCACGCTGACGATACAGAGTTCTGATCTGTGAAAGGTCATCTGACCACTTTCCTACATGAATTCTATCTGAAATGATTTTTTATATTTAGCAGCTTTACAAACCTGATTGTACTGTAGATGTTTTCAGCCTTGGCTCTTGTTCATTAACATTAAAGATCAGTCAGTTACTCTGTGAATCTACAGTTCTAACCACGTTGCTGGACGGAGGCACTGCTCCGTCCTGGTTCAGGGTTTGAGGCCTCCGAAGCAAACGTACTTGATTTCCAGATATTCGTCGATGCCGTACTTGGATCCTTCGCGGCCCAAACCCGACTGCTTGACCCCGCCGAAGGTGGCCTCTGGGGTGGACAACAGGCCCTCGTTCACTCCAACCAGTCCCACCTCCAACGCCTCCGCCACCCGCCAGATCTGACTCACATCCTGAGAGTAGAAATAACCTGAGAATAAAAGAAAGAGAGTTTAACAGACACATCATTAGCAGGTGAGTGTGTGTGCTCTGAAAGCGCCGACTGATCGCTACCAAAAAAAAGTGGGGCCCAGCTGAATATGATGATGGTGATCTCACCTGCCAGACCAACGTTAGACGCGTTAGCAATGGCCACAGCCTCATCTTCAGTGCTGAACCTGTAAAATACAAACGGAGGTTGTGATTGGTCAGTGCACAGCTTCAGTACCTGAACACAGCTGGATGCTGCTGACGCAGCAGTTTCCATCAGGAACATTTTCAAAATAAAACTCTGATGTCTTTTTTTTTAAGCGGAGCTCATTTCTGTGTTCACATGCAACATTTTTAGTTTGAACAATTTAAATATTCTTCATTTCTGTCATTATGAAATGAATCATCATATGAAACAAATGTCATTTATTATTATAATATATATTATTATATTATGTCCCTGTGACTTTCTCCTTCCTCACAGACGAGTAAAGATGCATCAAATGCAGAGGGTGAGGATCTGACACCCTGAAGCATCAGTCCACCGTTATTCTGTTTTTAAGTATCGACACCAACAGACGTTCACCTTCTTCCTGTGAGTGTACCGACCTGATGACGGGCAGCAGCGGGCCGAAGGTTTCCTCTTTCGTGCAAAGCATGTCTGTGGTGACGTCGGCCAGCAGAGTCGGCTCCATGAAGGACCCGTCCAGACGCTTCCCTCCCTTCAGCACCTTCGCTCCCTGGGACACTGCATCCGATATCTGGTGGACCACCTGAGGAACAAGAGCTTTCATGAGACAGCTGTTTCCTCATCGCTCAGGACAAACCTTCCAGACAACCCAGGATCCAGACTGATGAGCAGCACGGATCAGAGTCACCGAAAGACCCGAACAAACTCACAGACTAGATTTGTTTCTGAGCCAAGCACGGTTTCAGTGGCCTGTGTGGAACCAGAGCTCCATGAAAGGATTAAGATTTACCTTCTCTGCAGCCCTGGTGTTGATGAGCGGGCCCTGGGTGGTGTCGGGCTCCGAGCCGTGGCCCAGACGGAGCTCGGCGTCCATCGCTTGGCCCAGTTTCTCCACGAAGCGATCGTAGACACCGCTCTGAACCAGGAACCGGTTTGAACACACACATGTCTACAGGGGGGGAGGAGGAGCAGGAGGAGGAGGAGAGGTCACAGTGATGTAGTGTCAGTGTGAAACCAACACACATAAATTACCTTCACGTCTTTCTTCTGTGCCCTTGTTTTTAAAGTGTTAATGAACTGAGGAGGAGCAGTGAAGAATTAACTAGTTGCACACGACGTCTGACTTCGTGCTTTAACACATGATCTTTTTTTTCCAGATTCATGACTTGGCAGTGAAGCCAACACAGACACATTCACCAGGAGCAGAGAGGACGAGCAGCTTCACTCAGACACGTGAAACTCACTCAGGCTAAACATTCATGATGACGGTGAATGACTGGATTAACCTAATGTATTGTGCCCCCCTCATTAATTCTCTTTATACATCCACTGTTACCTGTCCAGAGTTCCTGAACTTGGAGGCCATGGCTCCGCCCACCGCCCTATCGACGTCAGCGCTGTCGAACACGATGAAGGGGGCGTGGCCACCCAGCTCCATGGACGCCTTCTTCACGGTGTCTGCGGCCAGTTTCAGCAGCACCTGAGAGGACAGGACCCGTTTCAGATTAATGTCCCTTTTTTTTGTCTCTTAAATCAAACGTCTGCTGATTTTTGTCCGAGCAGGTGGAAGCTGCTGCGGCTGCAGGTTCACTGCGTCCTGATACGACCTCTGAGAGCAGGGATCTGGTCTATATTCAGACTTTAAACAGTACCTGGACCATCACTGATGATATCTCACAAGTCCATAATAAGACGAGCACACAGAAGAAAGCCCGTCGGTCTTACTTTGCCGGTGGCGGTGGAGCCGGTGAAGGAGATTTTTGCCACCAGGGGGTCGGTGCAGAGGACCTTCCCGACCGACGGAGTCTTCTCTCTGGAGCAAGGGACCACGTTAAAGACCCCTGCCGGGATCCCCGCCTGCTCTGCCAGCTACACACAGACACACACATAACAACACAAACATAACCCGGTGAGTTAAAAAGTTCCAGATTTGTTACCGTCAGAGCTCAAGGATCCAAAATGGAACCAGCTACCCCACACACGGTAACCATGGTAACCACAGTCCCATCTGAGGACGCAGTGGACAGCGTGGAGCTCTGCCTGAACACGGTGCAGCTTTGTGACTGTGCTGAGCCGTGGTGTTGTACCGACCTCAGCCAGAGCGAGCGCCGACAGCGGCGTGTCCTCCGCCGGTTTCACCACCACCGTGCAGCCGGCGGCCAGAGCAGCTCCCACCTTCCTGGTGATCATGGCGCTGGGGAAGTTCCACTGTGAAACAACAGTCAGTGTGAGTGATGCTGCTCTCACCGCACACACAACCCGTGTCTGCGCACGGACACACAACATTTTTTTTTAATTAAAGCTGTGGCAGAACGAGCGCACGCGCTGACCTGTTCTTCTGAATGACTCTGAACTAAGCTTCTCATTGGCTGCTCACCGGTGTGATGATGGAGGTGACCCCCACCGGCTGTTTGAGGAGGAGGATCTTTCTGTCCCTGGCGGGTGAAGGGACGATGTCGCCGTAAACTCTCCGAGCCTCCTCTGAAAACCACTCCAGGAAGGAGGCCGAGTACGCGATCTCCCCGAGGGACTCCCGCAAGGGTTTCCCCTGAAAGACGGAGGCAGAGTGAGCGGAGAAGAAGAAGAAGACGGACACCTGGACAGTTCCGTGTCTCTGAAACACCGACATGAATGTTTACAACAGCAGCATCTGTCTCCAGACACGGTGTCTGTCTCTGTCCACCGCCGTCTCAGTTACAGACACTGTCTGTTGCTTTTATAAAAGACAGATTTCACAAACCGGGAAACACAAAACTACACGCTGGTTTTGCCAAAAGTAAGTGGACAGGCCCGCCTTGGTGTAGGAGCGACTTTCCAGGTGGAGGCTCAGTTTCAGTGCAGGAGATCAATGCAACAGACTGACAGAAGATTGATCCTCAATTATTCTAATAACCGATTAATCATTTAGCTCGTGTTTTGCTCCCCCTTCTTAAATGTGAGGATTTCTCTGTTTGATCTTTCTAAACTGAATATTTTGGACATGTGAATGTCTGATTCTGGGTTCCTAGATTTGTCTCCCAGTCTGTGAATCATCTCAGGACCCCACAGATTTGTCCCTGTCCCTTTACTGACGCGATACTTACACATTCGAACGTGATCAGTTTAGCCAGGTCTTCTTTGTGCAGAGTGAGCAGGTCGAACCACTTCCTCAGCAGGATGCTCCTCTCCTGCAGGAGAAAGCAGTCAAAATAATGGTAATGATAATAATAAATCCCATTAAAACCATTTTCCATCCACACAAATGGTTTTCCTGCTGCGACCATCTCCATACAGACAGTCCAGGCCATAAGTATTTGGACACGTCCAGGTTCTGTGGTCCAGCACATTCAACTGGAAATAAAATAATTTATTATTATTTATCAGTTTCCTGTCAAAGAAAAACGAGAAACTAGAAATTATTCTAATATATGAAGGTGGTACGAGTGAATCTTTCTATTAATAATGACAGAAAGAACTGCAGCTCAAAGGTTTGGTGTTCTTCACATATTAACAAGCTGTCAGTCAGTCCGGGACAAACAGCAGCTCTCAGCTCTGTGCTGTTTTATTCTGGTGCTTTAAACTTTGTTTTGCACCAAACCAAAGTTCAACTTTGTCTTTCTGGTCTGAAATAGAAAATTAACCTGTGAGACTGAGGCTTAATAACTGTGCTGCGTAACAGAACACGAACAGGTGTTAATGAGCAGCAGAAATTCACCTGTGACGAAGCAAAACTCACATTTTCGTGTTTTCTGGCTATGACGTAATCGATTTGTGAACTCAGCATGGTTTCCGAATCTTCTGGAGCAATGTTAGCAAACACTCTGCAAAGCCCTGAACAATTTTTGTATCAGATTGAACTTGTTAACGTTCATGCCACTTCCAAAAAGTGTAGGGAAGAGGCAGGTGAGGACCAACCAAAGTGAAAGTTGTGATGTTCTCTTGACTGCGTACTTCTTTTAAGAATTTTATTTTGCCGAATTAAAGTCTGGCTCTTATCAGTTGAGGAAATACCTGGATATTTCATTGTTTTGGTGCTTTTCTGAGTGGAAATGCAATATTTACATTAAATTGGCTGTTTTTCGAACGGAGTGTTGTTAACGATGATCCAGACTGGTAAAATCTCGCGAACACAGCCAGCACATTGGAGATCAGACACTTAAGTGAAATTAGTGATTTTTATCTAGTCTGTGTGTTTCCTTGTGAATATTATGTTAGCCGTATTAAAGTCTGGCCCCTGCTATCTGAGGAAATATCCTCTGTTCCACCATTTTGGCGCCTTTCTGAGCGCATTAAGGGCATTAACATTCATTTGACGTTTTTTCGCAGGTAGTACGGTTTACCAGACGGTGGCGGACGTGCAGCTTCTGAACGTAGCCTACCTTAGCTGTGTACTGCTTCCAGGAGTGAAACGCCTTGTACGCAGCGTCCACAGCCTGCTTGGCCTCAGCCGGGCCACAGTCCGTAACCCGGGCTATCTCCTGCCCGGTGGCCGGGTCCAGGACGGGAAACACCGCGGCTGCGGAGACCCAGCGGCCGTCCACATAGCCCTGCGTCCGTAGCAGCGGAGCGGCGACATTCAGGCTGTATTGTCTGTGCATGGCGGCGCGAAGACCGGGGAAGACCTGCCGGAGGAAGCAGCGAGTCCTCAGCACGCAGACTGCAGACATACCGGGGTAAAACGTGTGTCGCTGGGTTTGTGGTGAACTCTCGGTGCGCAGGCTGAGTTTCTCCCTGAGGCTCCGCAGCTGAACCTCAGCCGCTTCCCGTCGGTTTCAACCAGTCCGGAGGAGGACGCGTTGATCACGTGATCCCGCACAAACACAATCGTTAACGCACTTTACCGTGTTTCCTCCGCTCCGGTTCACTGACGCGTGCAACGTTTGGATGATTGACAGGATAATAAACAGACGGATCCTCATCATCACTGCACTTATTTAGTCCACATTATGACTCCTTACATATAAAACTCAATATAAACTCTCATCATTTTAACTTAGGTTAATGTTGATTTGAAGTCAGAACTGATTTTAACGTCATTTTTGCCTGAGATGAAACGGATGAGAGGTTTATCACAGTTGTAATTTGATGTTTTTAATCGCTAAATGTTGATTTATCATTAAAAACATTTAATCTCGAATCAAACACTTTGATTCCTAATTTTTCTGTGTTTTGTAAAGAGTAGAAGGTTCCAGAGCTCTGAGCCAAACTGGACTTCAGCTGTTAAACTCAGCTGCTGTCAGGCTGCTCAGGTGTTTCCCCTCCTGCCTCCCTCAGCTTTCACTTTCCTTTTCCACGGTCCTCTGGAAACCGGTTCCTCTGGTGCCCAGTGTAAAACGTCCAGTTTACATCCGGCGCTGTGTTTGTTACAGACTCAATCAGCTCGCCCTGCTGTTCTTAACTCACACTTTCGTATTGTGACTAAACATAACCCTTGTATGGTGTTCGGGTCTGTGGGACCCGTTTTCATTTTTTATCAAAAGAAAAATGATACGATTAATTATTTTTTCAAACTCAGACTCCCTGGCCTTGGCTCATTTTCCGCGAAGAACATCAGAGCCCACACACTGTACAACCCCCTACACATTTATAATACATACAGGATGTTTGGGTCCACCGGACCCGGGGCTGTTGTAGACCCTGTGTACTTTCACTCTGTCCACCTCCTGTCTGGGCCTGATGTTTGTGTGTGTGTGTGTGTGTGTGTGCCTGCCTGCCTGCCTGCCTGTCTGCCTGTCTGTCTGTCTGTCTGTCTGCCCAAGCTAGCTGCCTTGGCCTAATGTCAAGACACTAATGTCTTGGCCAATATCACCACATCAGTGGTCACATTGAGAAACCTGCACAATGTCTTGTGGCTGGGCTGCCAGTGATGCCACTTCCTCATATGCTTGGAACATACAAGTCATGTCATGTCTTCGTCTGCCGCTTATCTGACTTACAAGTCATGTCATGTCTTCGTCTGCCGCTTATCTAGAACCTACAAGTCATGCCATGTCATCGTAAGTAAGACGTCAAAAAAGGCCAAAAAAAAATCATGTTTTTGTTAGACCTCAAAATGTCATAGAAAATATCATACGGCTGTTAGGCATCAAAATAGGTCAAGAAATGTCATATTTAAGAAAGACCTCAAAATGTCCAAAAAAAATGTCATGGGCGTCAAAATGGGCCAAAAAAAGTCACATTTTTTTTGACCTCAAAATGTCATAAAAAACGTCATAGTATAGTAAGGCCTTTTTTTCGGCCAAAAAAAGTCGAAAAATTGTTTGACCTCAAAATGTCATAAAAAACGTCATAGTATAGTAAGGCGTCAAAATATGACAAAAACAGTCAAAATTTTTTTGACCTCAAAATGTCATAAAAAACGTCATAGTATAGTAAGGCGTCAAAATCGGAAAAAAAAAGTCAAGCTTTTTTTTGACCTCCAAAACTCATAAAAAGCGTCATAGTATAGTAAGGCGTCAAAATCGGCCAAAAAATGTCAAATTTTTTTTTGACCTCCAAAAGTCATAAAAAACGTCACAGTATAATAAGACGTCAAAATCGGCCAAAAAAAGTCAAAAATTTTTTTGACCTCAAAATGTCATAAAAAACGTCATAGTATAGTAAGGCGTCAAAATATGACAAAAAAAGTCAAAAAAAAATTTGACCTCAAAATGTCATAAAAAACGTCATAGTATAATAAGACGTTTTTTTCGGCCAAAAAAAGTCAAAATTTTTTTTGACCTCAAAATGTCATAAAAAACGTCATAGTATAGTAAGGCGTCAAAATATGACAAAAAAAGTCAAAAAAAAATTTGACCTCAAAATGTCATAAAAAACGTCATAGTATAGTAAGGCGTCAAAATCGGCCAAAAGAAGTCAACATTTTTTTTGACCTCAAAATGTCATAAAAAACGTCATAGTATAGTAAGGCGTTTTTTTTGGCCAAAAAAGTCGAAAAATTTTTTGACCTCAAAATGTCATTAAAAACTACATAGTATAGTAAGGCGTCAAAATCGGCCAAAAAAAGTAAAAAAAAATTTTGACCTCAAAATGTCATAAAAAACGTCATAGTATAGTAAGGCGTCAAAATATGACAAAAAAAGTCAAAAAAAAATTTGACCTCAAAATGTCATAAAAAACGTCATAGTATAGTATGGCGTCAAAATCGGCCAAAAAAAGTCAAAATTTTTTTTGACCTCAAAATGTCATAAAAAACGTCATAGTATAGTAAGGCGTTTTTTTGGCCAAAAAAAGTCAAAAAAAATTTTTAACCTCAAAATGTCATAAAAAACGTCATAGTATAGTAAGGCGTTTTTTTTCGGCCAAAAAAAGTCAAAATTTTTTTTGACCTCAAAATGTCATAAAAAACGTCATAGTATAGTATGGCGTCAAAATCGGCCAAAAAAAGTCAAAAATTTTTTTGACCTCAAAATGTCAGAAAAAACGTCATAGTATAGTAAGGCGTCAAAATATGACAAAAAAAGTCAAAAATGTTTTTGACCTCCAAATGTCATAAAAAACGTCATAGTATAGTATGGCGTCAAAATCGGGGAAAAAAAGTCAACACTTTTTTTGACCTCCAAAACTCATAAAAAGCGTCATAGTATAGTATGGCGTCAAAATCGGCCAAAAAATGTCAAAATTTTTTTTGACCTCCAAAAGTCATAAAAAACGTCATATTACAGTAAGGCGTCAAAATGGGCCAAAAAATGTCAAAAATGTTTTTGACCTCCAAATGTCATAAAAAACGTCATAGTATAGTATGGCGTCAAAATCGGCCAAAAAATGTCAAAATTTTTTTTGACCTCCAAAAGTCATAAAAAACGTCATATTACAGTAAGGCGTCAAAATGGGCCAAAAAAAGTCAAAAATGTTTTTGACCTCCAAATGTCATAAAAAACGTCATAGTATAGTATGGCGTCAAAATCGGACAAAAAAAGTCAACATTTTTTTTGACCTCAAAATGTCATAAAAAACGTCATAGTATAGTAAGGCCTTTTTTTCGGCCAAATAAAGTCGAAAAATTGTTTGACCTCAAAATGTCATAAAAAACGTCATAGTATAGTAAGGCGTTTTTTTCGGCCAAAAAAAGTCAAAATTTTTTTGACCTCAAAATGTCATAAAAAACCTCATTGTATAGTAAGGCATTTTTTTCAGCCAAAAAAAGTCAAAATTTTTTTTGACCTCAAAATGTCATAAAAAACGTCATAGTATAGTAAGGCGTCAAAATATGACAAAAAAAGTCAAAAATTTTTTTGACCTCAAAATGTCATAAAAAACGTCATAGTATAGTAAGGCGTCAAAATATGACAAAAAAAGTCAAAAATTTTTTTGACCTCAAAATGTCATAAAAAACGTCATTGTATAGTAAGGCGTCAAAATCGGCCAAAAACAGTCAAAATTTTTTTGACCTCAAAATGTCATTAAAAACGTCATAGTATAGTAAGGCGTCAAAATCGGCCAAAAAAAGTCAAACATTTTTTTGACCTCAAAATGTCATAAAAAACGTCATAGTATAGTAAGGCGTCAAAATATGACAAAAAAAGTCAAACATTTTTTTGACCTCAAAATGTCATAAAAAACGTCATAGTATAGTAAGGCGTCAAAATCGGCCAAAAAAAGTCAAAAAAAATTTTGACCTCAAAATGTCATAAAAAACGTCATAGTATAATAAGGCGTTTTTTTCGGCCAAAAAAAGTCAACATTTTTTTGACCTCACAATGTCATAAAAAACGTCATAGTATAGTAAGGCGTCAAAATCGGACAAAAAAAGTCAAAATTTTTTTCGACCTCCAAAAGTCATAAAAAACGTCATAGTATAGTAAGGCGTTTTTTTCGGGCAAAAAAAGTCAAAAAATTTTTTGACCTTAAAAAGTCATAAAAAACGTCATAGTATAGTATGGCGTTTTTTTCAGACAAAAAAAGTCAAAAAATTTTTTTGACCTCAAAAAGTCATAAAAAACGTCATAGTATAGTAAGGCATCAAAATCGGACAAAAAAAGTCAAAATTTTTTTCGACCTCAAAATGTCATAAAAAACATCATAGTATAGTAAGGCGTCAAAATCCGACAAAAAAAGTCAAAAATTTTTTCGACCTCCAAAAGTCATAAAAAACGTCATAGTATAGTAAGGCGTTTTTTTCAGACAAAAAAAGTCAAAAATTTTTTTGACCTCCAAAAGTCATAAAAAACGTCATAGTATAGTAAGGCGTTTTTTTCGGACAAAAAAAGTCAAAATTTTTTTCGACCTCCAAAAGTCATAAAAAACGTCATAGTATAGTAAGGCGTTTTTTTCGGACAAAAAAAGTCAAAATTTTTTTTGACCTCAAAATGTCATAAAAAACATCATAGTATAGTATGGCGTCAAAATCCGACAAAAAAAGTCAAACATTTTTTTGACCTCAAAATGTCATAAAAAACGTCATAGTATAGTAAGGCGTTTTTTTCGGCCAAAAAAAGTCAAAAAATTTTTTGACCTCAAAATGTCATAAAAAACGTCATAGTATAGTAAGGCGTCAAAATCGGCCAAAAAAAGTCAAAATTTTTTTTGACCTCAAAATGTCATAAAAAACGTCGAAGTATAATAAGGCGTTTTTTTCGGCCAAAAAAAGTCAAAATTTTTTTTGACCTCAAAATGTCATTAAAAAACGTCATAGTATAGTATGGCGTCAAAATCGGACAAAAAAAGTCAAACATTTTTTTGACCTCAAAATGTCATAAAAAACGTCATAGTATAGTATGGCGTCAAAATAGGCCAAAAACAGTCAAAATTTTTTTTGACCTCAAAATGTCATAAAAAACGTCATAGTATAGTAAGGCGTTTTTTTCGGCCAAAAAAAGTCTAAATTTTTTTTGACCTCAAAATGTCATAAAAAACGTCATAGTATAGTAAGGCGTTTTTTTCGGCCAAAAAAAGTCGAAAAATTTTTTGACCTCAAAATGTCATAAAAAACGTCATAGTATAGTAAGGCGTTTTTTTCGGCCAAAAAAAGTCAAAATTTTTTTTGACCTCAAAATGTCATAAAAAACGTCATAGTATAGTAAGGCGTCAAAATATGACAAAAGAAGTCAAAAATTTTTTGACCTCAAAATGTCATAAAAAACGTCATAGTATAGTAAGGCGTCAAAATATGACAAAAAAAGTCAAACATTTTTTCGACCTCAAAATGTCATAAAAAACGTCATAGTATAGTAAGGCGTTTTTTTCGGCCAAAAACAGTCAAAATTTTTTTTGACCTCAAAATGTCATAAAAAACGTCATAGTATAGTAAGGCGTCAAAATCGGCCAAAAACAGTCAAAACATTTTTTGACCTCAAAATGTCATAAAAAATGTCATAGTATAGTAAGGCGTCAAAATATGACAAAACAAGTCAAAAATTTTTTGACCTCAAAATGTCATATAAAACATCATAGTATAGTAAGGCGTCAAAATATGACAAAAAAAGTCAAAAATTTTTTTGACCTCAAAATGTCATAAAAAACGTCATAGTATAGTAAGGCGTTTTTTTCGGCCAAAAGAAGTCAAAAATTTTTTGACCTCAAAATGTCATAAAAAACATCATAGTATAGTAAGGCGTCAAAATATGACAAAAAAAGTCAAAAATTTTTTTGACCTCAAAATGTCATAAAAAACGTCATAGTATAGTAAGGCGTTTTTTTCGGCCAAAAAAAGTCAAAAAATTTTTTGACCTCAAAATGTCATAAAAAACGTCATAGTATAGTAAGGCGTCAAAATCGGCCAAAAAAAGTATTAAAAAATTTTGACCTCAAAATGTCATAAAAAACGTCATAGTATAGTAAGGCGTCAAAATATGACAAAAAAAGTCAAAAAAATTTTTGACCTCAAAATGTCATAAAAAACCTCATTGTATAGTAAGGCATTTTTTTCAGCCAAAAAAAGTCAAAATTTTTTTTGACCTCAAAATGTCATAAAAAACGTCATAGTATAGTAAGGCGTCAAAATATGACAAAAAAAGTCAAAAATTTTTTTGACCTCAAAATGTCATAAAAAACGTCATAGTATAGTAAGGCGTCAAAATATGACAAAAAAAGTCAAAAATTTTTTTGACCTCAAAATGTCATAAAAAACGTCATTGTATAGTAAGGCGTCAAAATCGGCCAAAAACAGTCAAAATTTTTTTGACCTCAAAATGTCATTAAAAACGTCATAGTATAGTAAGGCGTCAAAATCGGCCAAAAAAAGTCAAACATTTTTTTGACCTCAAAATGTCATAAAAAACGTCATAGTATAGTAAGGCGTCAAAATATGACAAAAAAAGTCAAACATTTTTTTGACCTCAAAATGTCATAAAAAACGTCATAGTATAGTAAGGCGTCAAAATCGGCCAAAAAAAGTCAAAAAAAATTTTGACCTCAAAATGTCATAAAAAACGTCATAGTATAATAAGGCGTTTTTTTCGGCCAAAAAAAGTCAACATTTTTTTGACCTCACAATGTCATAAAAAACGTCATAGTATAGTAAGGCGTCAAAATCGGACAAAAAAAGTCAAAATTTTTTTCGACCTCCAAAAGTCATAAAAAACGTCATAGTATAGTAAGGCGTTTTTTTCGGGCAAAAAAAGTCAAAAAATTTTTTGACCTTAAAAAGTCATAAAAAACGTCATAGTATAGTATGGCGTTTTTTTCAGACAAAAAAAGTCAAAAAATTTTTTTGACCTCAAAAAGTCATAAAAAACGTCATAGTATAGTAAGGCATCAAAATCGGACAAAAAAAGTCAAAATTTTTTTCGACCTCAAAATGTCATAAAAAACATCATAGTATAGTAAGGCGTCAAAATCCGACAAAAAAAGTCAAAAATTTTTTCGACCTCCAAAAGTCATAAAAAACGTCATAGTATAGTAAGGCGTTTTTTTCAGACAAAAAAAGTCAAAAATTTTTTTGACCTCCAAAAGTCATAAAAAACGTCATAGTATAGTAAGGCGTTTTTTTCGGACAAAAAAAGTCAAAATTTTTTTCGACCTCCAAAAGTCATAAAAAACGTCATAGTATAGTAAGGCGTTTTTTTCGGACAAAAAAAGTCAAAATTTTTTTTGACCTCAAAATGTCATAAAAAACATCATAGTATAGTATGGCGTCAAAATCCGACAAAAAAAGTCAAACATTTTTTTGACCTCAAAATGTCATAAAAAACGTCATAGTATAGTAAGGCGTTTTTTTCGGCCAAAAAAAGTCAAAAAATTTTTTGACCTCAAAATGTCATAAAAAACGTCATAGTATAGTAAGGCGTCAAAATCGGCCAAAAAAAGTCAAAATTTTTTTTGACCTCAAAATGTCATAAAAAACGTCGAAGTATAATAAGGCGTTTTTTTCGGCCAAAAAAAGTCAAAATTTTTTTTGACCTCAAAATGTCATTAAAAAACGTCATAGTATAGTATGGCGTCAAAATCGGACAAAAAAAGTCAAACATTTTTTTGACCTCAAAATGTCATAAAAAACGTCATAGTATAGTATGGCGTCAAAATAGGCCAAAAACAGTCAAAATTTTTTTTGACCTCAAAATGTCATAAAAAACGTCATAGTATAGTAAGGCGTTTTTTTCGGCCAAAAAAAGTCTAAATTTTTTTTGACCTCAAAATGTCATAAAAAACGTCATAGTATAGTAAGGCGTTTTTTTCGGCCAAAAAAAGTCGAAAAATTTTTTGACCTCAAAATGTCATAAAAAACGTCATAGTATAGTAAGGCGTTTTTTTCGGCCAAAAAAAGTCAAAATTTTTTTTGACCTCAAAATGTCATAAAAAACGTCATAGTATAGTAAGGCGTCAAAATATGACAAAAGAAGTCAAAAATTTTTTGACCTCAAAATGTCATAAAAAACGTCATAGTATAGTAAGGCGTCAAAATATGACAAAAAAAGTCAAACATTTTTTCGACCTCAAAATGTCATAAAAAACGTCATAGTATAGTAAGGCGTTTTTTTCGGCCAAAAACAGTCAAAATTTTTTTTGACCTCAAAATGTCATAAAAAACGTCATAGTATAGTAAGGCGTCAAAATCGGCCAAAAACAGTCAAAACATTTTTTGACCTCAAAATGTCATAAAAAATGTCATAGTATAGTAAGGCGTCAAAATATGACAAAACAAGTCAAAAATTTTTTGACCTCAAAATGTCATATAAAACATCATAGTATAGTAAGGCGTCAAAATATGACAAAAAAAGTCAAAAATTTTTTTGACCTCAAAATGTCATAAAAAACGTCATAGTATAGTAAGGCGTTTTTTTCGGCCAAAAGAAGTCAAAAATTTTTTGACCTCAAAATGTCATAAAAAACATCATAGTATAGTAAGGCGTCAAAATATGACAAAAAAAGTCAAAAATTTTTTTGACCTCAAAATGTCATAAAAAACGTCATAGTATAGTAAGGCGTTTTTTTCGGCCAAAAAAAGTCAAAAAATTTTTTGACCTCAAAATGTCATAAAAAACGTCATAGTATAGTAAGGCGTCAAAATCGGCCAAAAAAAGTATTAAAAAATTTTGACCTCAAAATGTCATAAAAAACGTCATAGTATAGTAAGGCGTCAAAATATGACAAAAAAAGTCAAAAAAATTTTTGACTTCAAAATGTCATAAAAAACGTCATAGTATAGTAAGGTGTTTTTTTCGGCCAAAAAAAGTCAAAAATTTTTTTGACCTCAAAATGTCATAAAAAACGTCATAGTATAGTAAGGCGTCAAAATCGGCCAAAAAAAGTCAAAAAAATTTTTGACCTCAAAATGTCATAAAAAACATCATAGTATAGTAAGGCGTTTTTTTCGGCCAAAAAAAGTCAAAATTTTTTTTGACCTCAAAATGTCATAAAAAACGTCATAGTATAGTAAGGCGTCAAAATATGACAAAAAAAGTCAAAAATTTTTTTGACCTCAAAATGTCATAAAAAACGTCATAGTATAGTAAGGCGTTTTTTTCGGCCAAAAAAAGTCAAAAAATTTTTTGACCTCAAAATGTCATAAAAAACGTCATAGTATAGTAAGGCGTCAAAATCGGCCAAAAAAAGTCAAAATTTTTTTTGACCTCAAAATGTAATAAAAAACGTCATAGTATAGTAAGGCGTCAAAATATGACAAAAAAAGTCAAAAATTTTTTTGACCTCAAAATGTCATAAAAAACGTCATAGTATAGTAAGGCGTTTTTTTCGGCCAAAAAAAGTCAATAAATTTTTTTAACCTCAAAATGTCATAAAAAACATCATAGTATAGTAAGGCGTCAAAATATGACAAAAGAAGTCAAAAATTTTTTGACCTCAAAATGTCATAAAAAACATCATAGTATAGTAAGGCGTCAAAATATGACAAAAAAAGTCAAAATTTTTTTTGACCTCAAAATGTCATAAAAAACGTCATAGTATAGTAAGGCGTCAAAATCGGCCAAAAAAAGTCAAAAAAATTTTTGACCTCAAAATGTCATAAAAAACATCATAGTATAGTAAGGCGTTTTTTTCGGCCAAAAAAAGTCAAAATTTTTTTTGACCTCAAAATGTCATAAAAAACGTCATAGTATAGTAAGGCGTCAAAATATGACAAAAAAAGTCAAAAAAAAATTTGACCTCAAAATGTCATAAAAAACGTCATAGTATAGTAAGGCGTCAAAATCGGCCAAAAAAAGTCAAAAAATTTTTTGACCTCAAAATGTCATAAAAAACGTCATAGTATAGTAAGGCGTTTTTTTCGGCCAAAAAAAGTCAAAAAAAATTTTTAACCTCAAAATGTCATAAAAAACGTCATAGTATAGTATGGCGTCAAAATCGGACAAAAAAAGTCAACATTTTTTTTGACCTCAAAATGTCATAAAAAACGTCACAGTATAGTAAGGCCTTTTTTTCGGCCAAAAAAAGTCGAAAAATTGTTTGACCTCAAAATGTCATAAAAAACGTCATAGTATAGTAAGGCGTTTTTTTCGGCCAAAAAAAGTCAACATTTTTTTCGACCTCAAAATGTCATAAAAAACGTCATTGTATAGTAAGGCGTTTTTTTCGACCAAAAAAAGTCAAAATTTTTTTTGACCTCAAAATGTGATAAAAAACGTCATAGTATAGTATGGCGTCAAAATCGGCCAAAAAATGTCAAAATTTTTTTTGACCTCCAAAAGTCATAAAAAACGTCATAGTATAGTAAGGCGTTTTTTTTTCGGGCAAAAAAAGTCAAAACATTTTTTGACCTCAAAATGTCATAAAAAACGTCATAGTATAGTAAGGCGTCAAAATATGACAAAAAAAGTCAAAAATTTTTTTGACCTCCAAATGTCATAAAAAACGTCATAGTATAGTAAGGAGTTAAAATCGGACAAAAAAAGTCAAAATTTTTTTCGACCTCCAAAAGTCATAAAAAACGTCATAGTATAGTAAGGCGTTTTTTTCTGCCAAAAAAAGTCGAAAAATTTTTTGACCTCAAAATGTCATAAAAAACGTCATAGTATAGTAAGGCGTCAAAATCGGCCAAAAAAAGTATAAAAAAATTTTGACCTCAAAATGTCATAAAAAACGTCATAGTATAGTAAGGCGTCAAAATCAGACAAAAAAAGTCAAAACATTTTTTGACCTCAAAATGTCATAAAAAACGTCATAGTATAGTACGGCGTCAAAATCGGCCAAAAAAAGTCAAAACATTTTTTGACCTCAAAATGTCATAAAAAACGTCATAGTATAGTAAGGCGTCAAAATATGACAAAAAAAGTCAAAAATTTTTTTGACCTCAAAATGTCATAAAAAACGTCATAGTATAGTAAGGAGTTTAAATCGGACAAAAAAAGTCAAAATTTTTTTCGACCTCCAAAAGTCATAAAAAACGTCATAGTATAGTAAGGCGTTTTTTTCTGACAAAAAAAGTCAAAATTTTTTTCGACCTCCAAAAGTCATAAAAAACGTCATAGTATAGTAAGGCGTTTTTTTCGGGCAATAAAAGTCAAAATTTTTTTCGACCTCCAAAAGTCATAAAAAACGTCATAGTATAGTAAGGCGTTTTTTTCGGACAAAAAAAATCAAAATTTTTTTTGACCTCAAAATGTCATAAAAAACGTCATAGTATAGTATGGCGTCAAAATCCGACAAAAAAAGTCAAGCATTTTTTTTACCTCAAAATGTCATAAAAAACGTCATAGTATAGTAAGGCGTTTTTTTCGGCCAAAAAAAGTCAAAAAAAATTTTTAACCTCAAAATGTCATAAAAAACGTCATAGTATAGTATGGCGTCAAAATCGGACAAAAAAAGTCAACATTTTTTTTGACCTCAAAATGTCATAAAAAACGTCACAGTATAGTAAGGCCTTTTTTTCGGCCAAAAAAAGTCGAAAAATTGTTTGACCTCAAAATGTCATAAAAAACGTCATAGTATAGTAAGGCGTTTTTTTCGGCCAAAAAAAGTCAACATTTTTTTCGACCTCAAAATGTCATAAAAAACGTCATTGTATAGTAAGGCGTTTTTTTCGACCAAAAAAAGTCAAAATTTTTTTTGACCTCAAAATGTGATAAAAAACGTCATAGTATAGTATGGCGTCAAAATCGGCCAAAAAATGTCAAAATTTTTTTTGACCTCCAAAAGTCATAAAAAACGTCATAGTATAGTAAGGCGTTTTTTTTTCGGGCAAAAAAAGTCAAAACATTTTTTGACCTCAAAATGTCATAAAAAACGTCATAGTATAGTAAGGCGTCAAAATATGACAAAAAAAGTCAAAAATTTTTTTGACCTCAAAATGTCATAAAAAACGTCATAGTATAGTAAGGAGTTAAAATCGGACAAAAAAAGTCAAAATTTTTTTCGACCTCCAAAAGTCATAAAAAACGTCATAGTATAGTAAGGCGTTTTTTTCTGCCAAAAAAAGTCGAAAAATTTTTTGACCTCAAAATGTCATAAAAAACGTCATAGTATAGTAAGGCGTCAAAATCGGCCAAAAAAAGTATAAAAAAATTTTGACCTCAAAATGTCATAAAAAACGTCATAGTATAGTACGGCGTCAAAATATGACAAAAAAAGTCAAAAATTTTTTTGACCTCAAAATGTCATAAAAAACGTCATAGTATAGTAAGGAGTTTAAATCGGACAAAAAAAGTCAAAATTTTTTTCGACCTCCAAAAGTCATAAAAAACGTCATAGTATAGTAAGGCGTTTTTTTCGGACAAAAAAAATCAAAATTTTTTTTGACCTCAAAATGTCATAAAAAACGTCATAGTATAGTATGGCGTCAAAATCCGACAAAAAAAGTCAAGCATTTTTTTTACCTCAAAATGTCATAAAAAACGTCATAGTATAGTAAGGCGTTTTTTTCGGCCAAAAAAAGTCAAAAAATTTTTTGACCTCAAAATGTCATAAAAAACGTCATAGTATAGTAAGGCGTCAAAATCGGCCAAAAAAAGTCAAAATTTGTTTTGACCTCAAAATGTCATAAAAAACGTCAAAGTATAATAAGGCGTTTTTTTCGGCCAAAAAAAGTCAAAATTTTTTTTGACCTCAAAATGTCATTAAAAAACGTCATAGTATAGTATGGCGTCAAAATCGGACAAAAAAAGTCAAACATTTTTTTGACCTCAAAATGTCATAAAAAACGTCATAGTATAGTATGGCGTCAAAATAGGCCAAAAACAGTCAAAATTTTTTTTGACCTCAAAATGTCATAAAAAACGTCATAGTATAGTACGGCGTCAAAATCGGCCAAAAAAAGTATAGAAAAATTTTGACCTCAAAATGTCATAAAAAACGTCATAGTATAGTAAGGCGTCAAAATCGGACAAAAAAAGTCAAAACATTTTTTGACCTCAAAATGTCATAAAAAACGTCATAGTATAGTACGGCGTCAAAATCGGCCAAAAAAAGTCAAAACATTTTTTGACCTCAAAATGTCATAAAAAACGTCATAGTATAGTAAGGCGTCAAAATATGACAAAAAAAGTCAAAAATTTTTTTGACCTCAAAATGTCATAAAAAACGTCATAGTATAGTAAGGCGTTTTTTTCGGCCAAAAAAAGTCAAAAAATTTTTTGACCTCAAAAAGTCATAAAAAACGTCATAGTATAGTAAGGCGTCAAAATTTGACAAAAAAAGTCAAAAAAAAATTTGACCTCAAAATGTCATAAAAAACGTCATAGTATAGTAAGGCGTTTTTTTCGGCCAAAAAAAGTCAAAAAATTTTTTGACCTCAAAATGTCATAAAAAACGTCATAGTATAGTAAGGCGTCAAAATCGGCCAAAAAAAGTCAAAAAATGTTTTGACCTCCAAAAGTCATAAAAAACGTCATAGTATAGTAAGGCGTTTTTTTCGGCCAAAAAAGTCGAAAAATTTTTTGACCTCAAAATGTCATAAAAAACGTCATAGTATAGTAAGGCGTCAAAATATGTCAAAAGAAGTCAAAAATTTTTTGACCTCAAAATGTCATAAAAAACGTCATAGTATAGTAAGGCGTCAAAATCGGACAAAAACAGTCAAAACATTTTTTGACCTCAAAATGTCATAAAAAACGTCATAGTATAGTACGGCGTCAAAATCGGCCAAAAAAAGTATAGAAAAATTTTGACCTCAAAATGTCATAAAAAACGTCATAGTATAGTAAGGCGTCAAAATCGGACAAAAACAGTCAAAACATTTTTTGACCTCAAAAAGTCATAAAAAACGTCATAGTACAGTAAGGCGTTTTTTTCGGGCAAAAAAAGTCAAAAAATGTTTTGACCTCCAAAAGTCATAAAAAACGTCATAGTATAGTAAGGCGTTTTTTTCGGCCAAAAAAGTCGAAAAATTTTTTGACCTCAAAATGTCATAAAAAACGTCATAGTATAATAAGGCGTTTTTTTCGGCCAAAAAAAGTCAAAATTTTTTTTAACCTCAAAATGTCATAAAAAACGTCATAGTATAGTAAGGCGTCAAAATCGGCCAAAAAAAGTCAAAAATTTTTTTGACCTCAAAATGTCATAAAAAACGTCATAGTATAGTAAGGCGTCAAAATATGACAAAAAAAGTCAAAAAATTTTTTTAACCTCAAAATGTCATAAAAAACGTCATAGTATAGTAAGGCGTCAAAATATGACAAAAGAAGTCAAAAATTTTTTGACCTCAAAATGTCATAAAAAACCTCATAGTATAGTAAGGCGTCAAAATCGGACAAAAAAAGTCAAAACATTTTTTGACCTCAAAATGTCATAAAAAACGTCATAGTATAGTACGGCGTCAAAATCGGCCAAAAAAAGTCAAAACATTTTTTGACCTCAAAATGTCATAAAAAACGTCATAGTATAGTAAGGCGTCAAAATATGACAAAAAAAGTCAAAAATTTTTTTGACCTCAAAATGTCATAAAAAACGTCATAGTATAGTAAGGCGTTTTTTTCGGACAAAAAAAGTCAAACATTTTTTTTTAACCTCAAAATGTCATAAAAAACGTCATAGTATAGTAAGGCGTCAAAATCGGACAAAAACAGTCAAAACATTTTTTGACCTCAAAAAGTCATAAAAAACGTCATAGTACAGTAAGGCGTTTTTTTCGGGCAAAAAAAGTCAAAAAATTTTTTGACCTTAAAAAGTCATAAAAAACGTCATAGTATAGTATGGCGTTTTTTTCGGACAAAAAAAGTCAAAAATTTTTTTTGACCTCAAAAAGTCATAAAAAACGTCATAGTATAGTAAGGCATCAAAATCGGACAAAAAAAGTCAAAATTTTTTTCGACCTCAAAATGTCATAAAAAACCTCATAGTATAGTAAGGCGTCAAAATCGGACAAAAAAAGTCAAAAATTTTTTCGACCTCCAAAAGTCATAAAAAACGTCATAGTATAGTAAGGCGTTTTTTTCGGACAAAAAAAGTCAAAATTTTTTTCGACCTCCAAAAGTCATAAAAAACGTCATAGTATAGTAAGGCGTTTTTTTCGGACAAAAAAAGTCAAAAAATTTTTTGACCTCAAAATGTCATAAAAAACGTCATAGTATAGTAAGACGTTTTTTTCGGCCAAAAAAAGTCAAAATTTTTTTTTAACCTCAAAATGTCATAAAAAACGTCATAGTATAGTAAGGCGTCAAAATATGACAAAAGAAGTCAAAAATGTTTTGACCTCAAAATGTCATAAAAAACGTCATAGTATAGTAAGGCGTCAAAATCGGCCAAAAAAAGTCAAAAAATGTTTTGACCTCCAAAAGTCATAAAAAACGTCATAGTATAGTAAGGCGTTTTTTTCGGCCAAAAAAGTCGAAAAATTTTTTGACCTCAAAATGTCATAAAAAACGTCATAGTATAGTAAGGCGTCAAAATATGTCAAAAGAAGTCAAAAATTTTTTGACCTCAAAATGTCATAAAAAACGTCATAGTATAGTAAGGCGTCAAAATCGGACAAAAACAGTCAAAACATTTTTTGACCTCAAAATGTCATAAAAAACGTCATAGTATAGTACGGCGTCAAAATCGGCCAAAAAAAGTATAGAAAAATTTTGACCTCAAAATGTCATAAAAAACGTCATAGTATAGTAAGGCGTCAAAATCGGACAAAAACAGTCAAAACATTTTTTGACCTCAAAAAGTCATAAAAAACGTCATAGTACAGTAAGGCGTTTTTTTCGGGCAAAAAAAGTCAAAAAATGTTTTGACCTCCAAAAGTCATAAAAAACGTCATAGTATAGTAAGGCGTTTTTTTCGGCCAAAAAAGTCGAAAAATTTTTTGACCTCAAAATGTCATAAAAAACGTCATAGTATAATAAGGCGTTTTTTTCGGCCAAAAAAAGTCAAAATTTTTTTTAACCTCAAAATGTCATAAAAAACGTCATAGTATAGTAAGGCGTCAAAATCGGCCAAAAAAAGTCAAAAATTTTTTTGACCTCAAAATGTCATAAAAAACGTCATAGTATAGTAAGGCGTCAAAATATGACAAAAAAAGTCAAAAAATTTTTTTAACCTCAAAATGTCATAAAAAACGTCATAGTATAGTAAGGCGTCAAAATATGACAAAAGAAGTCAAAAATTTTTTGACCTCAAAATGTCATAAAAAACCTCATAGTATAGTAAGGCGTCAAAATCGGACAAAAAAAGTCAAAACATTTTTTGACCTCAAAATGTCATAAAAAACGTCATAGTATAGTACGGCGTCAAAATCGGCCAAAAAAAGTCAAAACATTTTTTGACCTCAAAATGTCATAAAAAACGTCATAGTATAGTAAGGCGTCAAAATATGACAAAAAAAGTCAAAAATTTTTTTGACCTCAAAATGTCATAAAAAACGTCATAGTATAGTAAGGCGTTTTTTTCGGACAAAAAAAGTCAAACATTTTTTTTTAACCTCAAAATGTCATAAAAAACGTCATAGTATAGTAAGGCGTCAAAATCGGACAAAAACAGTCAAAACATTTTTTGACCTCAAAAAGTCATAAAAAACGTCATAGTACAGTAAGGCGTTTTTTTCGGGCAAAAAAAGTCAAAAAATTTTTTGACCTTAAAAAGTCATAAAAAACGTCATAGTATAGTATGGCGTTTTTTTCGGACAAAAAAAGTCAAAAATTTTTTTTGACCTCAAAAAGTCATAAAAAACGTCATAGTATAGTAAGGCATCAAAATCGGACAAAAAAAGTCAAAATTTTTTTCGACCTCAAAATGTCATAAAAAACCTCATAGTATAGTAAGGCGTCAAAATCGGACAAAAAAAGTCAAAAATTTTTTCGACCTCCAAAAGTCATAAAAAACGTCATAGTATAGTAAGGCGTTTTTTTCGGACAAAAAAAGTCAAAATTTTTTTCGACCTCCAAAAGTCATAAAAAACGTCATAGTATAGTAAGGCGTTTTTTTCGGACAAAAAAAGTCAAAAAATTTTTTGACCTCAAAATGTCATAAAAAACGTCATAGTATAGTAAGACGTTTTTTTCGGCCAAAAAAAGTCAAAATTTTTTTTTAACCTCAAAATGTCATAAAAAACGTCATAGTATAGTAAGGCGTCAAAATATGACAAAAGAAGTCAAAAATGTTTTGACCTCAAAATGTCATAAAAAACGTCATAGTATAGTAAGGCGTGAAAATATGACAAAAAAAGTCAAACATTTTTTTGACCTCAAAATGTCATAAAAAACGTCATAGTATAGTATGGCGTTTTTTTCCGACAAAAAAAGTCAAAAATTTTTTCGACCTCAAAAAGTCATAAAAAACGTCATAGTATAGTAAGGCGTTTTTTTCGGGCAAAAAAAGTCCAAATTTTTTTCGACCTCAAAAAGTCATAAAAAACGTCATAGTATAGTATGGCGTCAAAATCCGACAAAAAAAGTCAAAAAATTTTTTGACCTCAAAATGTCATAAAAAACGTCATAGTATAGTAAGGCGTCAAAATCGGCCAAAAAAAGTCAAAATTTTTTTTGACCTCAAAATGTAATAAAAAACGTCATAGTATAGTAAGGCGTCAAAATATGACAAAAAAAGTCAAAAAATTTTTTGACCTCAAAATGTCATAAAAAACGTCATAGTATAGTAAGGCGTTTTTTTCGGGCAAAAAAAGTCAAAATTTTTTTTTAACCTCAAAATGTCATAAAAAACGTCATAGTATAGTAAGGCGTTTTTTTCGGACAAAAAAAGTCAAAAAAATTTTTTAACCTCAAAATGTCATAAAAAACGTCATAGTATAGTAAGGCGTCAAAATATGACAAAAAAAGTCAAAATTTTTTTTAACCTCAAAATGTCATAAAAAACGTCATAGTATAGTAAGGCGTCAAAATATGACAAAAGAAGTCAAAAATTTTTTGACCTCAAAATGTCATAAAAAACATCATAGTATAGTAAGGCGTCAAAATATGACAAAAAAAGTCAAAAAATTTTTTGACCTCAAAATGTCATAAAAAACGTCATAGTATAGTAAGGCGTTTTTTTCGGGCAAAAAAAGTCAAAAAATTTTTTGACCTTAAAAAGTCATAAAAAACGTCATAGTATAGTATGGCGTTTTTTTCGGACAAAAAAAGTCAAAAAATTTTTTTGACCTCAAAATGTCATAAAAAACGTCATAGTATAGTAAGGCGTTTTTTTCGGGCAAAAAAAGTCAAAAAATTTTTTGACCTTTAAAAGTCATAAAAAACGTCATAGTATAGTATGGCGTTTTTTTCGGACAAAAAAAGTCAAAAATTTTTTTTGACCTCAAAAAGTCATAAAAAACGTCATAGTATAGTAAGGCGTCAAAATCGGACAAAAAAAGTCAAAATTTTTTTCGACCTCCAAAAGTCATAAAAAACGTCATAGTATAGTAAGGCGTTTTTTTCTGACAAAAAAAGTCAAAATTTTTTTCGACCTCCAAAAGTCATAAAAAACGTCATAGTATAGTAAGGCGTTTTTTTCGGGCAAAAAAAGTCAAAAAATGTTTTGACCTCCAAAAGTCATAAAAAACGTCATAGTATAGTAAGGCGTTTTTTTCGGCCAAAAAAGTCGAAAAATTTTTTGACCTCAAAATGTCATAAAAAACGTCATAGTATAGTAAGGCGTTTTTTTCGGCCAAAAAAAGTCAAAATTTTTTTTGACCTCAAAATGACATAAAAAACGTCATAGTATAGTAAGGCATCAAAATCGGACAAAAAAAGTCAAAATATTTTTTGACCTCAAAATGTCATAAAAAACGTCATAGTATAGTAAGGCGTTTTTTTCGGCCAAAAAAAGTCAAAAAATTTTTTGACCTCAAAATGTCATAAAAAACGTCATAGTATAGTAAGGCGTCAAAATCGGACAAAAACAGTCAAAACATTTTTTGACCTCAAAAAGTCATAAAAAACGTCATAGTACAGTAAGGCGTTTTTTTCGGGCAAAAAAAGTCAAAAAATGTTTTGACCTCCAAAAGTCATAAAAAACGTCATAGTATAGTAAGGCGTTTTTTCTCGGCCAAAAAAGTCGAAAAATTTTTTGACCTCAAAATGTCATAAAAAACGTCATAGTATAGTAAGGCGTTTTTTTCGGACAAAAAAAGTCAAAACATTTTTTGACCTCAAAATGTCATAAAAAACGTCATAGTATAGTAAGGCGTCAAAATTTGACAAAAAAAGTCAAAAAAAAAATTGACCTCAAAATGTCATAAAAAACGTCATAGTATAGTAAGGCGTTTTTTTCGGCCAAAAAAAGTCAAAAAATTTTTTGACCTCAAAATGACATAAAAAACGTCATAGTATAGTAAGGCATCAAAATCGGACAAAAAAAGTCAAAATATTTTTTGACCTCAAAATGTCATAAAAAACGTCATAGTATAGTATGGCGTCAAAATCCGACAAAAAAAGTCAAAAAATTTTTTGACCTCAAAATGTCATAAAAAACGTCATAGTATAGTAAGGCGTCAAAATCGGCCAAAAAAAGTCAAAAAATGTTTTGACCTCCAAAAGTCATAAAAAACGTCATAGTATAGTAAGGCGTCAAAATATGACAAAAAAAGTCAAAAAATTTTTTGACCTCAAAATGTCATAAAAAACGTCATAGTATAGTAAGGCGTTTTTTTCGGGCAAAAAAAGTCAAAATTTTTTTTTAACCTCAAAATGTCATAAAAAACGTCATAGTATAGTAAGGCGTTTTTTTCGGACAAAAAAAGTCAAAAAATTTTTTTAACCTCAAAATGTCATAAAAAACGTCATAGTATAGTAAGGCGTCAAAATATGACAAAAAAAGTCAAAATTTTTTTTAACCTCAAAATGTCATAAAAAACGTCATAGTATAGTAAGGCGTCAAAATATGACAAAAGAAGTCAAAAATTTTTTGACCTCAAAATGTCATAAAAAACATCATAGTATAGTAAGGCGTCAAAATATGACAAAAAAAGTCAAAAAATTTTTTGACCTCAAAATGTCATAAAAAACGTCATAGTATAGTAAGGCGTTTTTTTCGGGCAAAAAAAGTCAAAAAATTTTTTGACCTTAAAAAGTCATAAAAAACGTCATAGTATAGTATGGCGTTTTTTTCGGACAAAAAAAGTCAAAAATTTTTTTTGACCTCAAAAAGTCATAAAAAACGTCATAGTATAGTAAGGCGTCAAAATCGGACAAAAAAAGTAAAAAATTTTTTCGACCTCCAAAAGTCATAAAAAACGTCATAGTATAGTAAGGCGTTTTTTTCTGACAAAAAAAGTCAAAATTTTTTTCGACCTCCAAAAGTCATAAAAAACGTCATAGTATAGTAAGGCGTTTTTTTCGGGCAAAAAAAGTCAAAAAATGTTTTGACCTCCAAAAGTCATAAAAAACGTCATAGTATAGTAAGGCGTTTTTTTCGGCCAAAAAAGTCGAAAAATTTTTTGACCTCAAAATGTCATAAAAAACGTCATAGTATAGTAAGGCGTTTTTTTCGGCCAAAAAAAGTCAAAATTTTTTTTGACCTCAAAATGACATAAAAAACGTCATAGTATAGTAAGGCATCAAAATCGGACAAAAAAAGTCAAAATATTTTTTGACCTCAAAATGTCATAAAAAACGTCATAGTATAGTAAGGCGTTTTTTTCGGACAAAAAAAGTCAAAAAATTTTTTGACCTCAAAATGTCATAAAAAACGTCATAGTATAGTAAGGCGTCAAAATCGGACAAAAACAGTCAAAACATTTTTTGACCTCAAAAAGTCATAAAAAACGTCATAGTACAGTAAGGCGTTTTTTTCGGGCAAAAAAAGTCAAAAAATGTTTTGACCTCCAAAAGTCATAAAAAACGTCATAGTATAGTAAGGCGTTTTTTCTCGGCCAAAAAAGTCGAAAAATTTTTTGACCTCAAAATGTCATAAAAAACGTCATAGTATAGTAAGGCGTTTTTTTCGGCCAAAAAAAGTCAAAATTTTTTTTGACCTCAAAATGACATAAAAAACGTCATAGTATAGTAAGGCATCAAAATCGGACAAAAAAAGTCAAAATATTTTTTGACCTCAAAATGTCATAAAAAACGTCATAGTATAGTAAGGCGTCAAAATCGGCCAAAAAAAGTATAAAAAAATTTTGACCTCAAAATGTCATAAAAAACGTCATAGTATAGTAAGGCGTCAAAATCAGACAAAAAAAGTCAAAACATTTTTTGACCTCAAAATGTCATAAAAAACGTCATAGTATAGTACGGCGTCAAAATCGGCCAAAAAAAGTCAAAACATTTTTTGACCTCAAAATGTCATAAAAAACGTCATAGTATAGTAAGGCGTCAAAATATGACAAAAAAAGTCAAAAAATTTTTTGACCTCAAAATGTCATAAAAAACGTCATAGTATAGTAAGGCGTTTTTTTCGGGCAAAAAAAGTCCAAATTTTTTTCGACCTCAAAATGTCATAAAAAACGTCATAGTATAGTAAGGCGTTTTTTTCGGGCAAAAAAAGTCAAAAATTTTTTCGACCTCCAAATGTCATAAAAAACGTCATAGTATAGTAAGGCGTCAAAATCGGACAAAAAAAGTCAAAATTTTTTTCGACCTCCAAAAGTCATAAAAAACGTCATAGTATAGTAAGGCGTTTTTTTAGGGCAAAAAAAGTCAAAAAATGTTTTGACCTTAAAAAGTCATAAAAAACGTCATAGTATAGTATGGCGTTTTTTTCGGACAAAAAAAGTCAAAAAATTTTTTTGACCTCAAAAAGTCATAAAAAACGTCATAGTATAGTAAGGCATCAAAATCGGACAAAAAAAGTCCAAATTTTTTTCGACCTCAAAATGTCATAAAAAACCTCATAGTATAGTAAGGCGTTTTTTTCGGGCAAAAAAAGTCCAAATTTTTTTTTACCTCAAAAAGTCATAAAAAACGTCATAGTATAGTATGGCGTCAAAATCCGACAAAAAAAGTCAAACATTTTTTTGACCTCAAAATGTCATAAAAAACGTCATAGTATAGTAAGGCATTTTTTTCGGGCAAAAAAAGTCAAACATTTTTTTGACCTCAAAATGTCATAAAAAACGTCATAGTATAGTAAGGCGTTTTTTTCGGCCAAAAAAAGTCAAAAAATTTTTTGACCTCAAAATGTCATAAAAAACGTCATAGTATAGTAAGGCGTCAAAATCGGCCAAAAAAAGTCAACATTTTTTTTGACCTCAAAATGTCATAAAAAACGTCATAGTATAGTAAGGCGTCAAAATATGACAAAAGAAGTCAAAAATTTTTTGACCTCAAAATGTCATAAAAAACATCATAGTATAGTAAGGCGTCAAAATATGACAAAAAAAGTCAAAAATTTTTTTGACCTCAAAATGTCATAAAAAACGTCATAGTATAGTAAGGCGTTTTTTTCGGACAAAAAAAGTCAAAATTTTTTTTTAACCTCAAAATGTCATAAAAAACGTCATAGTATAGTAAGGCGTCAAAATATGACAAAAGAAGTCAAAAATTTTTTGACCTCAAAATGTCATAAAAAACATCATAGTATAGTAAGGCGTCAAAATATGACAAAAAAAGTCAAAAAATTTTTTGACCTCAAAATGTCATAAAAAACGTCATAGTATAGTAAGGCGTTTTTTTCGGCCAAAAACAGTCAAAAATTTTTTTTAACCTCAAAATGTCATAAAAAACGTCATAGTATAGTAAGGCGTCAAAATCGGACAAAAAAAGTCAAAAATTTTTTCGACCTCCAAAAGTCATAAAAAACGTCATAGTATAGTAAGGCGTTTTTTTCGTCCAAAAAAGACGAAAAATTTTTTGACCTCAAAATGTCATAAAAAACGTCATAGTATAGTAAGGCGTCAAAATCGGCCAAAAAAAGTCAAAATTTTTTTTGACCTCAAAATGACATAAAAACGTCATAGTATAGTAAGGCATCAAAATCGGACAAAAAAAGTCAAAATATTTTTTGATCTCAAAATGTCATAAAAAACGTCATAGTATAGTAAGGCGTTTTTTTCGGCCAAAAAAAGTCAAAAAATTTTTTGACCTCAAAATGTCATAAAAAACGTCATAGTATAGTAAGGCGTCAAAATCGGACAAAAAAAGTCAAAACATTTTTTGACCTCAAAATGTCATAAAAAACGTCATAGTATAGTAAGGCGTCAAAATATGACAAAAACAGTCAAAAAATTTTTTGACTTCAAAATGTCATAAAAAACGTCATAGTATAGTAAGGTATTTTTTTCGGCCAAAAAAAGTCAAAAATTTTTTTGACCTCAAAATGTCATAAAAAACGTCATAGTATAGTAAGGCGTCAAAATCGGCCAAAAAAAGTCAAAAAAATTTTGACCTCAAAATGTCATAAAAAACATCATAGTATAGTAAGGCGTTTTTTTCGGCCAAAAAAAGTCGAAAAATTTTTTGACCTCAAAATGTCATAAAAAACATCATAGTATAGTAAGGCGTCAAAATCGGCCAAAAAAAGTATAAAAAAATTTTGACCTCAAAATGTCATAAAAAACGTCATAGTATAGTAAGGCGTCAAAATATGACAAAAGAAGTCAAACATTTTTTGACCTCAAAATGTCATAAAAAACCTCATAGTATAGTAAGGCGTCAAAATCGGACAAAAAAAGTCAAAACATTTTTTGACCTCAAAATGTCATAAAAAACGTCATAGTATAGTACGGCGTCAAAATCGGCCAAAAAAAGTCAAAACATTTTTTGACCTCAAAATGTCATAAAAAACGTCATAGTATAGTAAGGCGTCAAAATATGACAAAAAAAGTCAAAAATTTTTTTGACCTCAAAATGTCATAAAAAACGTCATAGTATAGTAAGGCGTCAAAATCGGACAAAAACAGTCAAAACATTTTTTGACCTCAAAAAGTCATAAAAAACGTCATAGTATAGTATGGCGTTTTTTTCGGACAAAAAAAGTAAAAAAATTTTTTTGACCTCAAAAAGTCATAAAAAACGTCATAGTATAGTAAGGCATCAAAATCGGACAAAAAAAGTCAAAATTTTTTTCGACCTCAAAATGTCATAAAAAACCTCATAGTATAGTAAGGCGTCAAAATCGGACAAAAAAAGTCAAAAATTTTTTCGACCTCCAAAAGTCATAAAAAACGTCATAGTATAGTAAGGCGTTTTTTTCGGACAAAAAAAGTCAAAATTTTTTTCGACCTCCAAAAGTCATAAAAAACGTCATAGTATAGTAAGGCGTTTTTTTCGGACAAAAAAAGTCAAAAAATTTTTTGACGTAAGGCATCAAAATCGGACAAAAAAAGTCAAAATTTTTTTCGACCTCAAAATGTCATAAAAAACCTCATAGTATAGTAAGGCGTCAAAATCGGACAAAAAAAGTCAAAAAATTTTTCGACCTCCAAAAGTCATAAAAAACGTCATAGTATAGTAAGGCGTTTTTTTCTGACAAAAAAAGTCCAAATTTTTTTCGACCTCAAAATGTCATAAAAAACGTCATAGTATAGTAAGGCGTCAAAATTTGACAAAAAAAGTCAAAAAAAAATTTGACCTCAAAATGTCATAAAAAACGTCATAGTATAGTAAGGCGTTTTTTTCGGCCAAAAAAAGTCGAAAAATTTTTTGACCTCAAAATGTCATAAAAAACGTCATAGTATAGTAAGGCGTCAAAATCGGACAAAAACAGTCAAAACATTTTTTGACCTCAAAAAGTCATAAAAAACGTCATAGTACAGTAAGGCGTTTTTTTCGGGCAAAAAAAGTCAAAAAATTTTTTGACCTTAAAAAGTCATAAAAAACGTCATAGTATAGTATGGCGTTTTTTTCGGACAAAAAAAGTCAAAAATTTTTTTTGACCTCAAAAAGTCATAAAAAACGTCATAGTATAGTAAGGCATCAAAATCGGACAAAAAAAGTCAAAATTTTTTTCGACCTCAAAATGTCATAAAAAACCTCATAGTATAGTAAGGCGTCAAAATCGGACAAAAAAAGTCAAAAAATTTTTCGACCTCCAAAAGTCATAAAAAACGTCATAGTATAGTAAGGCGTTTTTTTCGGACAAAAAAAGTCAAAATTTTTTTCGACCTCCAAAAGTCATAAAAAACGTCATAGTATAGTAAGGTGTTTTTTTCGGCCAAAAAAGTCGAAAAATTTTTTGACCTCAAAATGTCATAAAAAACGTCATAGTATAGTAAGGCGTCAAAATTTGACAAAAAAAGTCAAAAAAAAATTTGACCTCAAAATGTCATAAAAAACGTCATAGTATAGTAAGGCGTTTTTTTCGGCCAAAAAAAGTCAAAAAATTTTTTGACCTCAAAATGTCATAAAAAACGTCATAGTATAGTAAGGCGTCAAAATCGGACAAAAACAGTCAAAACATTTTTTGACCTCAAAAAGTCATAAAAAACGTCATAGTACAGTAAGGCGTTTTTTTCGGGCAAAAAAAGTCAAAAAATTTTTTGACCTTAAAAAGTCATAAAAAACGTCATAGTATAGTATGGCGTTTTTTTCGGACAAAAAAAGTAAAAAATTTTTTTTGACCTCAAAAAGTCATAAAAAACGTCATAGTATAGTAAGGCATCAAAATCGGACAAAAAAAGTCAAAATTTTTTTCGACCTCAAAATGTCATAAAAAACCTCATAGTATAGTAAGGCGTCAAAATCGGACAAAAAAAGTCAAAAAATTTTTCGACCTCCAAAAGTCATAAAAAACGTCATGGTATAGTAAGGCGTTTTTTTTCGGACAAAAAAAGTCAAAATTTTTTTCGACCTCCAAAAGTCATAAAAAACGTCATAGTATAGTAAGGCGTTTTTTTCGGCCAAAAAAAGTCCAAATTTTTTTCGACCTCAAAATGTCATAAAAAACGTCATAGTATAGTAAGGCGTTTTTTTCGGGCAAAAAAAGTCCAAATTTTTTTCGACCTCCAAAAGTCATAAAAAACGTCATAGTATAGTAAGGCGTTTTTTTCGGACAAAAAAAGTCAAAATTTTTTTCGACCTCCAAAAGTCATAAAAAACGTCATAGTATAGTAAGGTGTTTTTTTCGGCCAAAAAAGTCGAAAAATTTTTTGACCTCAAAATGTCATAAAAAACGTCATAGTATAGTAAGGCGTCAAAATTTGACAAAAAAAGTCAAAAAAAATTTGACCTCAAAATGTCATAAAAAACGTAATAGTATAGTAAGGCGTTTTTTTTCGGCCAAAAAAAGTCAAACATTTTTTTGACCTCAAAATGTCAGAAAAAACGTCATAGTATAATAAGGCGTCAAAATCGGCCAAAAAAAGTCAAAAATTTTTTTGACCTCAAAATGTCATAAAAAACGTCATAGTATAGTAAGGCATCAAAATATGACAAAAAAAGTCAAAAAAAAATTTGACCTCAAAATGTCATAAAAAACGTCATAGTATAGTAAGGCGTCAAAATCGGCCAAAAAAAGTCAAACATTTTTTTGACCTCAAAATGTCATAAAAAACGTCATAGTATAGTAAGGCGTTTTTTTCGGCCAAAAAAAGTCAAAACATTTTTTGACCTCAAAATGTCATAAAAAACGTCATAGTATAGTAAGGCGTCAAAATATGACAAAAAAAGTCAAAAATTTTTTTGACCTCAAAATGTCATAAAATACGTCATAGTATAGTAAGGCGTCAAAATATGACAAAAAGAGTCAAAAAAATTTTTGACCTCAAAATGTCATAAAAAACGTCATAGTATAGTAAGGCGTCAAAATCGGACAAAAAAAGTCAAAAAAATTTTTGACCTCAAAATGTCATAAAAAACGTCATAGTATAGTAAGGCGTCAAAATGGGCCAAAAAAAGTCAGTTTTTAAAAAATAATATAATATAATATCAATATCAATATACATAATACATAATATAATGTACAATATAATAAAATATAATAGTGACAAAAATAACACAAAATATCAGGCCAAGTATATCGCTGTTTCCTACAACAATCAGACATGTCAAATAATACAGCCTATGTATTTAATATGTATATTTAATATATGTATTTTATTGTGTCATATTGAAACCATATAAACTTGTAGTGTCGTCGAACAAGAATGTGCATGATGAATCAAATCCCAAACAATCTATGAACCAATAAATGACACATCTTGATTGCACTTAATTTTATTGACCACTAGATGTCCTACTCGAACACTGTGTCATTGAAGCCTCGGGTAATGAACCCTTTGTTCGAATCAGGTGTCAATGCTTCAACAAAGCCTCGATCAGCCATCACTAGCCGGAGGCCTCTGGACGTAGCCGCCTAGCCCAGCCGATGCTTTTGCAAAGAGCTAACTGCCAGTGCCTGTCTATGGAGCTGTCACTCAACGTAACCACGCCCTAATTTATGTTTGATTGAATGGCAAATAAATGCCATTTCCTGTCTGTTGTTGTTTTAAGTGTATTGTTGCAATTTTCTACTTGTTCTACTGATCTACGTGTAACAAAAGATAGATGGTCTTTGTTTTCTTTGTTTTATTGTGGAGCAAATTCAAAGCACATTTGTGTAGTTTTGTTAAATCACGGTGAAAAGGTCAAATGTACAATATTTGATTTAAATTGTAAATTTACAGTAAATTACTGCCTAATGAGTTGCATTAGTTTTACAGTAACAATGTAAAAATACTGTGATCTACAGCTAGCTGCGAAGTTACAGTATATAGCTGTAATTTTAGTGGAAACTAAAACTGTGAAATATTCACAATAACTTACTTATTTACAGTAAAATACTGTGATATATTTCCTGTAAATTACTGTGAAGTTAAGAGTGAAGAGTTGTCCTGGACATGACTCAGGGACTCAGAGGACACAACATCACACACAACAATTTTTTTTACCTCGCACAAACTGGGCTCCGAAAGAGATGGACAGGAAAACACAATATACATGCATCAGGTGCAAGAAGTACATATGCAACACACACAGTAAAACTCTGCCCCTCATGTTGTACAGGCTGGTATGAAAAGACAATGTGTTCGATGGGCCTGATGTGCTGTCCAGACTGACATGGTTAGTGTGTGTTCAGCTTGTGCTGTGTAAACCGACCTGAATGGGATGAATTTCAAATGAAGTTCAAATAAATACAGATCAGCAGTTTTGAAAAACCTTGTTTCATTTGTAAATTTGTTTAAATTTTTCCACTCATCCTGATTGGAACTGATTTTCTTTTTTTTAAATTACATTTTATTAAAAAGCAAAAAACGAGCAGCACTTTAATTCATAAACGTGATCTAACAAAGGTAAAGGGCAAATATTAAGCATATATGCTGTTCATATTGCTTGTAATTGAGATGAAGTAAACATCTATTGAGTATTTTAACATAAAATTATTTGATTGTGTTAAATTAAAAACCCAAAAATGCAGCAGGTCCACCAGACCCACGAACACCAGGGTTAACTAAACTAAACTCCTGTGATATATTTATAACAATTCTACACATAAAGTCCCGGATTTCAAATTATTACTTCTGTAAAATCTACAGGCTTTTATTTTGAAGTAGCTCAGTATAATAGCACCACAGTTAGTCTCACACTGGATCCACATCCCAGGACCAGCTCTGGGACCAGATCACTCACAACATCTGTCTCCCAGCAAGGAAACACTGACGTGAACACACCAGCGACAGGTGGAGTTATGACATGGGGACATATATGAAGAGGGGACATGTAAGGAATCATGTCCACGCAGTGGACCGCACATACATGTCTACAACAACAGATACAGAAAAACCACAGTGTCCAGAGTCCACCCACCACTCCTCATCAGACCCGTCCTCTCCTCAGTCCACCTGCAGCCTGATCCGTCCTGACAGCTTTCTGCAGACACATCCAGATGTCCAGCGTTCACTGTGTCCTACAGGGACGTCTGGTCATAAACTGTTAACGTGAGTAAAATGCAGTGTAAACACACAGAGGTTTGGTGGCGGCTCAGTCACTGAACGCGTCCTGTGAAACAGGACCAGAGGTCACTGATCCGGTTTACCTGTCCTCAGTAAAGACGTTGTCCTGTCCTCTTCTCCTGTCTGCAGATAATCATAATGATATTTTCCGTCTCCTGAGAGGACAGAGTTCCCGCAGGAGCCCGGAGACGCTGTGCAGCGATGAGGAGGCGTTCAGGAACGCGTTCTGATGTCAGGAAAGTGAAACTTACGGAAACAGAAACAGGCGCTCGTCGGACTTTATACGAGCTGCGGAGCTGCGGGTCCGGCCACAGATTCAGACCCAGGATGGGTGTTCAGGGCTTGCTCACGTTCGTGGAGACTCACCGGCAAATCTACCGGGAGGTCCAGTTCAGTATGAACCGGCTGGTGATCGACGGCTGCAACCTGTTGTACCTGATGTACTTCGAGTCAGGTAGGACTCAGACAACTGTGAGTGCAGGACTCAGGTGTGTCACAGCACCTGTCCGGACCTTCAGGATTCACTTCACTTTTTTCTTCTTTACTCTGAAGTGACAGAAAAAAATTCTTTATTTGATAATCAAATGTGAAAAGCTCGAAGATGACGTCGTTCATTTAGAGATCTGATGAGTAAAAGAGGAAGAGTTCAGATCTTAGTCTGCTGGAATTATTCCACCTTAAAGTCCTGGATTCAGACTCAGACTCAGGAAGATGAACTGAAGGTGTCGAAGACAGAATGAGATGAATCCGGTTAATTATACAAGAGATAGTTTTTAATATTGCTTCCGGTGCGTGCGTGTGTGCGTGCGCGCGCGCGCGCGTGTGTGTGTGTGTGTGTGTGTGTGTGTTGGTCAGTGGCGCTGGGTTCACTCTGTTCACCGTGTTTCCTCTGGTTGACCGGTCAGGTCTGGACCAGAATCACGGAGGGGAGTACGCTGCCTTTGAGGCCCACATTGAGAGGTTCGTCGCCGCCCTCAGAGTCTGTGGGATCAAGCCGTACGTGGTTCTGGATGGAGGCTCAGACTACAACGACAAGAAGCTCGAAACTCAGACGCTGAGAGCCGAGGATCGGATCAAGAGGGTCCATCAGGCAGCAGTGAGCGGCAGGATGGAGCACATCCTGCCGCAGCTCGCCAAGTTGGTGTTCAAACAGACGCTGGCCCGGCTGGGGGTCCCGGTGGCCCAGTGCTATGGAGAGGCCGACCAGCAGATCGCTGCCCTGGCCTGTGAGTGGCAGTGCCCGGTGCTTTCCAAGGACAGTGACTTCTACATCTTCAGTCTCCCGGGGGGGCTGCTGCCCCTCTCTCACTTCCGCTGGGAGGCGGTGGAGCAGAGCGGCTCGCGGAGCTACATCCCCTGTAAGATGTACAACACCTCCAGCTTCTGCGTCTTCTTCAACATCCAGCGCCAGCTCCTGCCCACCTTCGCCGCCTTGGCCGGGAACGACTACGTGAAACTGCAGAGGATGGAGCTGTCAATCAACTGGGCTCAGTTCGACCGGACCGGCGGTGAGACTGCAAGCCGCCTGGGGGGGTTGGTCTCCTGGTTGAGGGGATTCCAGAAGCCTCAGGAAGCCTTGGATGCAGCGCTGGGGCTGATGGGAGAACTGAGCGGGAAGAGGAAGGCAGATGTGCTGCAGAGCCTGCATCTGGGGATGGAGGAGTACCAGGTTCCTCCCAGCTCCCTGAAGAGGTTCTTCATCCACGGGACGGCTCCTCCGTTCCCAGCAGTGAAAGAAGTAATGAAACTCCTTTTTTTAAGGGGCGTGGGGGGGGGCAGCACTGAGGTCTGAGGTAAACACGCTGTCTCTGTCCTGTCCTGTCCTGTCCTCCTGGAGGTGGCGGGTCTTGTCCCAGACTGGATCCGGCTGCCTCTGACGCAGGCCCGGCTGACCGCAGACATCCTGGACGTGCTTCAGCTGAACAGGATGAGCCTCAGCATCCCCGTGGACCACAAAGACATGCCCAGCGCCAACCTGACCTCCAGGCCGCTCCGCCAGGTGACGTACGGGCTGCTGCTGGGCGGAGGGACGCCGCTTCAGGTGACGGAGACAGACAGAGACGGCCTCCAGCTGAAATCCACCCTGGTCCAGCCGGCCTTCAGAGGGGTCGCTCAGCGGCTGGTGCTCAACTCACTGAATACGGTGATCAATCAACTCAGTTTCCAGTGACAGAAAAAAAAGTTTCGCACGTTTGCTTTAAAAAAATGACGGAAACTATCAAACGATTTTCTCAATAGTTGCTGATTAATTGTCTGGTGATCAGCTCATTTTATTATTTTCTTTTTTTGCATGAAAAACATTTATATATTTGTACAGTTTCATATTTGTTACACAACTTTGAGACGACATTCAGAAGTTAAAGCTTTTTTTGTTTTTTTAAGCTGTTTTCAGTGATTTTCTTCATGTCTAAGTTAGTAATAATTATTATTATGATGACGTGAATGTTTCATTGTGATTCATTCCTTCATGATTCTGTTTCACTTTTGTAATGTTTGTATAATGAATGAGTGAATTTACAGTGACCCTGTCTCCGTCTGAATGTCGCCCACAGGTGGAGCTCTCCGAGCGTCTGCAGGTGTTGCTCCAGGCTCTGCAGGTGACTGAGGCCTCTCTGAGCCGCCTGCCGCCTCAGCTGCGCCTCCCGGTGGCCGTCACCTGCTACTGGCTGCAGAGAGCTCAGCCTCCGCCCAGCGAGAGGCTGCTGAAGGCGCTGCTGCTGGGGCTGAGCGACGGAGACCCGCTGCGACACAGAGCAGGTGTTACTTACACACACACACACACACACACACACACACACACACACACACACACACACACACACACACACACACACACACACACACACACACTTCATCACTTCATCAGTTTGTCCATAAAAAAAGTGAAAATGTCGACGACAGACAAACAAAGAAAAGAAAAGCACAAACTAGAAGCAGAGAAAATTTGACTGAATCTCAATTAATATTAATCAATTATCAGAACAGGTTAAGTACGACCTGTGAACAAAGTGTGTGTGTGTGTGTGTGTGTCGCAGCTCTGCGGGCTGAACATCAGATCTCTAAACCAAAGCTGGACCTGACTGTGGCTCACGCCTTCAACCAGTGGCAGGCCTGCCTGAGGGACAGCATCCAGCTGAACCAGCTGCTGGGCTTCCCTCTACCTGAGCCGCAGGTCGCACGGTGAGATGCCACGGGCCTCTTTACTCACACCTCCATCACATGTCGTCTCTATTTCCCACTTTTAAACAGTAATTCCTTATAACACCATGAATTAGTCATTGAACGCAACTTAGACCAGGACGAGAAGCAGAAAACCAAGGGAAGGATTAACCAGTTCTAAACTGAGCCATTTGTTTAAGGTCCACACTAAGATCAGAGGTCTGGATCAACATCTGGATCATACAATCACAAAACAAAACATTGATTAGTAAGTTTATTACCGACAGCAGGAAAATCAAAATCTCTGACATTTGTAAATGAAGTTTAACTTTTTTTTTTGAGGAAACTGAGATCAGTGCTGATTCAGACCGTACCTGTACTCCTTTAACAACAAGGTGAAAGTCTCCATCTGCTTGTTCTTATGCCGTCCAGGTTGTATGAGGGGACGCTGGTCCACCAGCTGGTCCACATGATGAAGACAGGAAGAAGACTGAAGGCCTTTCTGAAGAGCAGTCGCTCCAGTGTGAGGCAGTACCAAGCCATGCTGTCCGTCATCCACCAGTTTCACGCTCAGGAGGCGTCGACGCCCTCGGACACCCAAAAGAAAGAGACGGCTTCGCGGCGGCAGCGGAAGCCCATGGAAGACCTGACCGCCAGCCTGCAGCAGCTGTTCCTCCGCTACGAAGACGAGGAGACTGAGACTGAGGTGAACAGCGCCGTCAGAGCACTCGAGGATCTGAACCTGGATGATCTGGTGATGGTCAAAACTCGGTACAGAACCAAGGAGAGAAACAACCGGTGCAACAACCCAGAGGTGGCCCGCAAAGAAGAGTGCAGGGGCTGGAACCTCCTCTGAGGACCGGAGGCCTGGGTCCACCTCAGTGTCCCACATGTGGAGACGGAACATCGTCCTGTAACCAAGTCGGATTTTTTCATGTTTGTCTTCTGCTGGTTTTGATCTGATGCTTTGTTATCAGCTGTTTACTATGTATTTGATCATGTTCTTTTCACACAAGCACTTTTTACTTAAAAAAAAACTTTTTAACTTTTAAATGTTTTAATCTTTTAACTGTCGATGTGATCGAAAGCTCCAGGAAAAGTTCAGGAATGAACCCTGAGTTGAGATTTTTTGTCAATCAGCTGTTCTGAAGGAATTTTTTCCAAAAATCGAAGGCGTTCGTTTTAAATGATAAACAGTGTCAAATTATTTATCAGAGTTTTTCAGTATCTATTTCTTAAATGTCTTTGTACTTGATGAGATGATGAAGTGTTAAATTCAATTTTTAATGTTTGATAAATGAATAAACTTTGCTCTGCTTCTCAAACGAAGAGTGAAATATGAATAAAACCAAAATCAGCTTCTTTAAAAGATTTATAAAATTTTAATATACATTTTATGCCCCCCCCCACCACACACACACACAGATCATAAATAAATCAGAAAATAAAGAGTGAGTCCGTGGTGTGTGACTGGTGCAGCAGCTTCTGGCAGTTTCAGCCACAGTGTTTCACGAAGCGCTGAATACAAACCGTCTGAAAACTGATAAACTCTCACTGCTTTTTATTTCTGTGGGAAACGTTTTCCTGTCCAAACATTTTAGGATGAATTTGAAAAAACAAAACAAAACAAAACATCATCAGCTCCATTGATGGGTATACTATATGGCCAGAAGTAAATGGACAGCCCTGTCAGCATATTTTAATCGAGGCTGGATTACCCATGGGTCCCGGGCCCTCAGGGACCCCAAAGCTTCAGATTTACTCCAAATCATGTGGGTCCACATCATCTTATCTCAAAGCTCTATGTGTCGTCTCCGAATGTCAGAGCAAAGAAAAGCAGCAAATCTTCATATTTTGTGTGTTGAAAAATTGCAAATAACCAACACAGCTGTTAAACAACTGATTAATCAACTAATCGTTTCAACTCGACTGCAGCCGCAAAAGTCGGCAGAGGAGAGGGCGGGGATCAGCTCTGCTTTGTGAGACACTGTCTGAAGCACTGAGCAGTGAAAAGACCGCCGGCATCCAGAGGAACAGAGCTGGCATCAGTCACGTTTGGCCCCAACACACAGCAGATACACAGCGCACGGTTTACACAACGAGCGCGTATGAACGTGGATGAGACCAGAGACAAGTTCTCACACAGAGACCAGGCTGAACATCTGCACAGACGACAGAGCAGAGGACACAGTTGGACATTTCAACCACACGTGGCTGCGGCACGTGGAAAGGACACCTCAGAAACAGGTGAGACGGCGGACACGGGACAAGATGGAGGTCATGTGACCAACATCAGCCCTGCTGCATCTGGACATCAGAGATTTTGAGGTTGTAATTTTAGCCATATTAAGTCCAGCAGAGCCGAAGCAGGAGCAGCATCAACACATCAAACCAGACGGAGACTCACGATCATCATCAGTTAATCTGTCGATCCTGATCAATCGTTTGGCCCATTCAGAAAACTGCTGCTCGACCGATCGATTAATCGCTGCGGCTCTGATCCAAACCACTTATACTGAGGTGAAACCCACACGAGGGTCCAGGTGAACACGTCACATCCTGTCACTCTCCTCTGTCTCTGCATCATCACACATTCAGAACGACCTCAGGCCTGGAGCCAGGCGCAGCGCAGCACGGCACGAACACCACAGCTGAGGCTGAGAGTAGTTCCTGTCACTTCCTGCCCCGGCGTCTAAACCTTCACACTCACTGGATTTAATGGATCAGATTCATGTTTCACCTGAACCTGACGCCAGCGAGGCCACAGCCTCGGTTCCAGTCTGAACTCCTGCTTTAAATCCGGTTTGTTTCAGACTCCTGTGGCTGCTACCGTCGCTTTCATTTTATTCTGTATGTCTCAGTAGCTCCTGTTCAGTGGCCTTTACTGTAGATTTCTACAATAAGAACTTTACCGTTGTCTTTATGTGACCGGCTGAGCTGAGACCTGATGCTGATGTTGGGTCCAGGCGTCATCAGGACCAACAGGAAGGATGGAAAAGCTACAAAAATAAGACTCAGGCTGTTAAAAAAAAATCAAAAACAACCTTTAATATCTCCGACGTCAGAAATAAAACCTCATGTTTAATTCTTGAAGTTTCTTACTGACATAATAAAAAGCTGCGTGGTACAGATCAGAGGGGAAGAACCTGCACTCTGCTGCTGCTTCCACATCAGGTAAATCATCTTTCATTTCAAACTGAAAACAGGAAATATCAACAGTCGCAAAATGACATAAAAGAGGATTTTATTTTGAAGGCAGCGGCAGAGTGAAGGGCTTCCCTCCTTCCGGAGTCCGTGTTTTTTAGCCTGTCTACATGTGCCTTTGGAAATAAATAAAAAACATCAACAGAGCAGACTTTCAACAGCAACATCCAGTAAACCACATTTCCCAGAAAGCACGGCGGCTGCTTCACACTGACCGAAGAGGAGGAAGTAAAGCCCGATTAAACGACGGAGAGAAATCTGACAAAATAAAGTCGGAAAATAAAAAACGTTTCTAAAATTTGGGGTCGATTCTTTTTTAAAATCATTTAAGTGCTGAAACCGATTGGACAGAAGAGCCCTCCGTCAGTAAAGGGCGTGTCTGTCCACCGCGGTGGAGACAATTCTTAAGGCACGGGATGAGAGAGCACGGTAACCGAAGAAGCTGTGTCCGAACCCTGGAGCCACCGTGTGGGCGCTGATGTGCTACCGACGGGGCTTTCAGAGGCCCAGCTCCACAGTGATCATCAGCGTGTCCACTCCCACGGAGGGACCTTCACACAGCAGCTGCTCCGTGTCAGAAGCACGAGACGTAAAGTACGGATGAGAAACGGAAACACGCGCACGTAGAGGAGGTGTCACGGTGACGTGTCACGGGACATTCAGTCCCTCTCAGCTGCTCTGACGCAGGTTCGACCTCAGACCGGAAAGATAAAACGAAGCGAGTCTTTATGGTTCGTTATTTTGTCGGTCAAACTTTAGCGTCGGGTCACGTGCCTGACGGAGAGCTCACTGATTGGACCGTTTTAACGCGCTGCATCATCTGATCTGACCCGCGACGGGAAACTCGACCTGTGGTGAAGCTTTTTAGTTTAGTGATCGAATCTCTAGTTTTTTTTCTACAGGGTCATTTTCATGTTAGAACTAGAAGCTCTTCGTATTATTATGATTTATTCCAAATGATATTTATATGTATATCTGTGCCTGAGCTGCACCTTGATTTTTACAGCAGAACTCAGGACGTTAGTTTTTCTTTTTGTCCTCACTGGACATAAAGCTTGAGTGTGAAACCGTGAGTGTGTCTGCACCGTCACGCCTCCTCCCTGTGCTGTAAACCCACCATCAGAGGAATTAAAACAGGTCGTCCTGTGTGTTTGACGTCACCGGGTTCAGCCGTGAGAAGCAGGCTGAACGGTGGTCAGCGCCTTCAGAACGACAGATTAAAAAAAGAGGACCGGAAGAGGACACGAAGGATTGCACAGGTCTCTAGCCTTTGATTTGTCAGGGGGGTTTCTTACATCCTGAACAACCAGCCAGTTCAGGGCGGGAAGGTGTGGTCGGCCCCGGCCTGTGAGGGGCACGAGGGGGACAGACGCCGCGAGGTTCAGTCGTACAGATCTCCCAGCAGCCATCTCCTCTTCTTCCCAGTTTAATCAAAGTCCAGTTCGCTATTCCCCCCAGAGAGTCCCCCCCAGTCCCAGACCAGAGTTTCTCCACCTGCCTGAGAATCTCACAGGAAAATCCCACACGTCCTTACAGTCTTAATTAGTCAGTGCCATCAGTTGTGAGATCCTACAACCCGTCACACTCCCATCACCTTCATCCGCCTCCTCTTCCTCCCAACCTCAGAGTCCTTCGGCCCAGACAGCGGGGACTGGGGGGGGGTCATACTTCATGGAAGCAGTCAGCAGGTGGGCTCTTCTCCACCCCCCTCCACCTCTCCACCTTCTTAATGGCCTCAGACACGACGCAGACCGAGGAGGTGAGGCTCACCAGGAACAGCAGGTCTGCACAACATGAACACAACACAAGACTAAAGCTGTGTCCCCGCGTCATAGGACACCGTCCCACAGCACACGCCACGGATCACACAGTACAAACCACCAACGCCTGGACCAAAGGCCGAGCTCTTACCGAAGATGCTGAGACTCTCCGTCTGGAAGATGCTCTGCAGAGGAGGGAAGTAGATGACGAGGAGCTGACCCATGATGGAGGCGAGGACGGCGTAACAGAACGTCCTGTTACTGCACAGACCCATCTCATGGACCATACGAGTCTGAGGAGACACGAGACGACGTCACAGACAGACATTTGCACAGGAAATGCAAAAAAATAAAAAAAGCATTTATGTTACAACAGAAACAATCGGTATAACGATCTGATGCAACGATCAGTGACCTAAAGGATGAACTGATCTGCTGCTGTTTGTTTAACTGATCTATTAACTGACAAACTGCTTTGGTTTTCTTTCAGACTGATCGTGAAGTGTAAATTTATTTTGGGAGCGTTGATCAAAGTCAGAATAATCTGTGAAGGGTTATTTTATACGATATTTATTCCCAGATCTAAATGTGGCTTTTGTCTTTAAGAGTAAATCAGTTTTGGAGGAAAGTGGGAACAGAACCACAGGTGAGACGGTCTTACCTGAGACCGCGAGCTCAGAGCGTTGAACATGTCGAAGAAGACAAAGCAGGTGAAGGTCATGGTGGTGTCTCGAGGAGTGATCACGTTGTCCTGCAACTGAGAGACAAACGGCGTAAAGTCACACATCTGCTCTGCACCTGCAGCTGTGAGGGAGCCAGTCCGTCGTGTCATCTGTCGTCTGATTCGTAAAGTTATGATTTGAATCTTTTTTTTTTTTTTTTTTTTTATCCTTAAGCTGCTTTTTCATTCTGTATTTTCATGGTTTGGTTTGAGTTCACACAACATTAAACACACACATGAAGTTTTGTGGAACAATTTCTTCATGTCATACACATGCAATACCGGCCAAAAGTTTTAGGACACATAAGTTTTAGGAAATATGAAAATAATCTAAGGATAAACAGGATAAACAGCACTGCAAGCCTCTGTTTAAAACCATTCATATTCCAGCTGAAGCAGATGTTGGCAGCTGTTTAAATGGCTGCATGAAACACTGAGCACCACACTGACTCCTCACTCTGCAGAGTGAACAGGCTCAGCTGCAGTTTTCCTGCTGTGAATATTAATGGTTGGTTTGCATCAGCTGTTCACAGACTTTCTATAACATGTGCCCGAGCTCGGGAAACAGAAGGCAGAGTGATGCACCTCTCTCCAGAAGACGAACAGAGTCCCACAGACGATGATGAGCGCCGACACCAGGATTTTGATGATCAGACTGCGGGTGATGATGCGGTCTCTCACGTTACGAGGAGGTTTTCTGATCACGTCCCGGTCCACGGGCTCCACACCCAAACTAAACACACACACACACACACACACACACACACACACACACACACACACACACACACACGCTCGCTGTCACACACGAGGGAGTCCTGGAACACTCACAGTCTTTGTAAGGTTGTAAAGTCACAGTGCTGAAGTTTTGGTCGTGTGCAGGCAAAAATTTTTCACTATTCAATTTTCAACATCTTTAATGTTTAAAATATGAAATCTGGTGCAGGTGAATCAGGACCAGAGCAAGAAAGTAAACCAGTTTAACTACACTAAGTTTACTGGTTTTTTACCAGTTCTCTAACTTTCCTCCTGTGGACTGTGTGAACGCAGCCAGGCTGCAGGTACACAACATTTCTGAATCTGTTCTTCAGTTGTTGTACTACAGTTCCCATGATGCCCCTGTACCTCTGAGCTGGCGGTCCGTCCATGATGATGTTGATCCACAGGATCTGCATGGCGTTCAGCGGGTTAGGGAAGTTCATCAGCGTCGCCAAGGAGATGAGCGTGAGCGCTGCGATGCTCCTGGAGACCGACGGGGTGGGGGGGGGGGGGGGGGCAGAGAGCGGGTCAGGGTGGAGCTGAACCAGCTGCAGTTTTACAGAGTGAATACTGAGAACACTGTGTCTGACTCACGTGCTCAGCTGGAAGCGCACAAAGTTTTTGATGTTGTTATAAATTCCTTTTCCTTCCTCGATGGCTGACCTGGAGGCAGAGGACAGACACCTGTCAGGACCTCACTTTTAATTTCACAGATTTATTATGAATTTATTATTAAAGCACCGGTCATAAAAACAAGAGAACATAAATATAAAAAAGTAAGCATTTTAGAAATCTTTCAAAAACTTGTTTAAAACTAAAAATGTTATTGTTATTTCTTTGGCAAATAAACAGAAACATAACAATAACAAACAAACAGTCCTTTTTCGCACATAACCGAAAAAAAAAAAAAAGAAAAATCAAGAATGATATTCATTGGGTGCTGGACTAATAAATTTATTAAGCACTGTGTTTCTGTTAAACGACTTTGTTCTCTCTGAGTCTCTGTTCCAACTTTACAAATGAAGATGAAAACTCATCCCCAGGGTCTGACTCACATGATGGTCTGGAAGTCGTCGTCCACCAGGATCATGTCGGCCGCCTCCTTACAGACATCGGTGCCTGTCTGGCCCATCGCCACGCCGATGTCAGCGGCCTTTAGAGCCACGGCGTCGTTCACACCGTCACCCGTCATGGCCACGACGGCGCCGATGTTCTGGAGAGACTGCAGAAAGATGGACAGTAACCTTCATACACAGACTGAGTTTGATTTCTGTGGAATAACATTAATGCCAAAGCTTCCACTGTTTTTCATTTTATTACATCATGAAATAAAACTTTCTGTTCATGTCACTATCAGAGAAAAACTCAGTGCTGGTTCTAGTCAAAGGCCAGAACTGACACGTCTCTGGTCTCTAACCACGCTCACCTTAACGATCTTCAGCTTGTGTCTGGGACTGGCTCGATAAAACACGGCGATCTGCAGAGAGAGAGGAGACACAGCAGAGTTCAGCCCTGAGTTCAGCTCTGCTCTAACAGACTCACAGAGTCTCAGAGCAGCAGCTTATTTTTAGAAACTGTCCATCTTCCCCTTTTTCCCCACATCAAACGATGTTAGAGCTCTGTGAAGGAACAGACTGAATATTATACAGTCCTAAACTCCCGCTTCCTCTGTGCTCAGAGAAACCTTCTTGATCAGGAGCGATGAAAGGATCTGTGATATCTGGTCTGTGAAAAGCAGTGTGTCTGGAATACAGTGTGTACAGTACATGGTGTGTGTGTGTGTGTGCTCACTCTGGGGACGATGTGTGAAAGCTGCTGCAGGTCCAGTTGATCCACCTCCTCTCCAGACAAACACTGACAACCTTTAGAGTAAAGACCCAGACGAGTGGCTGCAGAGCAAAGAGACGAACGGTGAACAGGACTGGGAGAAAAGAAAATCCCACTGATTCAGATTTTTAATTCAAGCATCTTCTGTGGCTCATTAAAATCCTGAGATCAATCTTTTCTGGTTACTTGTTAAACAAAGTGCAGTTTCATTTCCCGTTTCATTTATCAGCTGTTGTTCTGTTCTTCAGGTTGTGTCAGAGCTAAGAAAAAAACTGAATTTATCATCAATAAAAACAGATAGATGGACAGAAACAGAGGGAACTGGGACCTGTGGAATGAAATGAATGAATGAATGATGAATGATTCTCAGTCCTGACATGCAGCCCTGACTGTCAGTGGCAGGAGTTTTTCTCAGATTCTCTTTTGTCCACAACTTTAAACTGAGATGAACTTGTTGCTGTTGATTTTTAACTTGTTATCTCTTCCTGAAAGGTCACGTGACCACTCCCCTCAGGCTGATGAAGCCTGTTCAGCTTCCTGTCTCTGATAAATCTACAGAGCATGTGATACTTCATCAGGAGCCAGGCTCCTGTCTCTGACCTATAGACACAGCGGTCTCCTGGGAGTCTCCAGTGATCATCTTGATGGCGACGCCGGCGCTGATGAGGGTCCCCACTGCTTCTTTGACCCCTGACCTGGGAGGGTCGATGATGCCCACCAGACCCAGGAAGGTCAGGTTCCCCATCTCTGAGCCAGACGCAAACGCCAGCACTGAGGGGCGGAGACAGAGCGAGCAGGTTTACACAGCGTTAACGTTTCACTGCTGACACGAGTGTTTATGGCTCACTGAGTGTTTTCTTCTGTTCGAGCTCTTTTCACCTCTCAGTCCCGCGGTGCCCATGTAGCTGATCTGCTGCTGGTACAGCTCCCTCTGCTGGTGGGTGAGAGGCAGTGCGGCCCCTCTGCTGTTGTAGGAGCTGCAGAAGCGAATCACCTGCTCGTACGCTCCCTTCATGAAGTAAACGCCAGCCTTGTCCTGAGGGAGGGAGGGTGACGGCAGACATGTACGAAGAGGCTCACATCAGCACCACGTTTTAATTCAATCCCACATTAAAAATAGATTTAAAAAAAGAAGCTAATGTTGATGCAACACAACCAAATCAATAACATTACAAATTCAATTTTATTTATACAGCTCCTTCCACAATCAGAATGATGTCAAAGCGCTTCACACAGACCCAGAGTCTGACCCCAGATCAGCACTTAGTGCGACAGTGGTGAGAAAAAAATCCAATAGTATCAATATGTGGTTCGATTGATTCATTTTACAGACACAGAGGAGCAATTAGTAATTACTCATTACTGGAAAGTGATGAACACATCTCCAACATGACATTAGTAATATAGAACATACTGTTATTATTGGAGGACAGCTCTGATTCTGAGAAGCTGAGATGTGGAAAAAACATTTTTAACTTTGGTTTCTTCTTAAAACACGTGTGCAGATCAGAGCTGACAAAGCTCAGCTCAGACTGTTCATCATGTGGTGACAGAAAATATCTGTTGGTTACATCTGATCAGGTGAGAGCGCACAGACCTGCTGGGTGCGGTGAACACAGCGAACAGCCATCCACTTCTGCTCCGAGGTGAAGGGATGCTCCTCCAGACGGACGTACTCCTGCTGCAGGCTCTCCAGCCCCATCTGGAAGACACAAACACAGCTGGATCAGAAACACATCTGGACCAGACAGTGGAGGAGCTGCTGCTCAAACAGAGACACAGCTGGCTGGGGATGAAGAGAACACCAGGGAAAGACAAGATGCTGAAGAAGCACGAGGCCGTTTTAAAGCAGTGGACAGTAAAACAGGAGCAGGTTTAATGTTGACATGATTTCAGTGAGACTGACGTGTCTGACATATGATCATTTTACAAGACACTTTTTAGCAAAATGCCCTTAATTTCCTTCTTTCTTACTTTTGACGGATTTTTCAACATCTTTTGTCTTTGACAGTTGACAGTGTAGAGAGACAGGTGGACGCCACAGGACGCTCTAACTGTCTTTAAGATAAGTTCTGGATGAATGAACAGGAGGAGCTGGACTTGTGTTTCTGCTGAACTGATTTGTAGAACCTGCGACAGAAAAGTTCTTTGCTTTGCAAAGTAAAAAGTTTTGTTCGTATTCACCCCTGCCAGGTTTGTTTGGTTTTGTTTCAGTGTCCTATCAGTCCATGGAAACATGTTCAGAGACATGATCCCAGTGTGTGGAGGACTGCTGCAGCAAACAGACACGACGCGATCTGACGTGATGAAAACGAAGTAAAATGAACTGAAAAGCAAAGAAATAATCCGGAGATTTAGGGAGAAAAAGACTTCTGTTTAAAAGTGTCTGTCCTCTGTCTCTCGTTGATGCTGACTGGTCCACTGAGACACTCCAAGCTCCCAACAATCACTACACATCAACCAGTTTATCACATTTAAATATAAAAAGTCTGCTGTACAGAGGAGGTCTCCTGAGCACACACTGATCCGTACACCACAGCCAAAACACAAAAGATGAAATTAAAAATTAAAACCAGTGTGAGCTGAATGACTCATCTCCCCAGTTCCACCAGTAAAGGGCAGGCGGAGGATGAGCCTCGAGCTGCGAGAAATGAAAAGAAGAGGAAGGCGTCTGTTCTGGAAACGTCTTCATCCTTCAGGCTCGGATTCGTCCTTCTCCTCAGTACGAGATGATGCAACATGGTGGACACTGTTCGCTTTGACCCGCCGTCACGGGAAGAGACAGGAAGCTGAGGAGTTCTTCACACTGAAGGAGGTCTGAGTGTGCAGCAATGCGACTACGCTCACCTTGATCCTGATGTTTAACTTCATACTGAACTGAACTTTCCAAAGCTTGTTTCTAACAGTGTTTGTCTTCCCACCACACTTGGTGGTGTCCATGGGGCCATGCCGTCTAAGATGCAGGTGTCTCCGGTGTCTCCAGGTTGAATCGGGACAGAGACATCTGTTGCACAAACTCCAAGAATTTCCTGTCACTTCCTATTAGTTCCCATCTATCAAAGGCAAAAGGTTTGTGTGAGTTGTTACCTTCATGGCGAGGGCGATGAGCGCTCCCTCTGTCGGTCGACCCAGCAGAGTGTGATTCCTGATCACCGAGTCGTTGCACACGCAGCCGACCTAACATCACAAACACATTCAGCAGTTCATCTCTGTTCTCCTCGGCAGAAAAACTTTTCCTTCACTATAAAAAGTTCATCTGGCACCAAGTATTTTTCCTCCTTTTACTTCACAGAGATTTTTTATTTGTACAGTGATGAAACACAAACTACTTGAAACAGACATTTCAGATTCGTGCAGACTTGATGTTTCCTTCACTTAACTCACCTCCACAATCTTGCTCATTGAAGGGCAGGAGAAGCCGTGGATGATCTCTCCATCCAGTAAAACCTCTCCTGCTCCGTTGTAGCCGACGCCCGTCACCTGCAAGACAGCATTATGGGTAAACAACTCAGAAACAAGAAAAATCAATCTGCTATTAATGAAAATGGTGAACAGGTATCAGGTTTTCAAGGCCACGTGCAGAGTGTAACAGGTACATTCAGCTTTACTTTGATCCACTAATGTCAGCCAGTGACTCTATGACTTTGGTCTCCATGTGACACAGGAGACACAGGAGACATGGTCATATCTGTGCTATATAGGAGCCAGCAGGTTAAAACCAGAAAACGGGTCCTGCTCCTCGGTCACCTGACCCATTTTTCCAGTACGGCAACTGAGATTTCCAGATGAAGGAAGTGGGTCGGTCTGTTCTCTGAGGGCTGCGGGAAACTGACTGAACCTTCCTCAGGTGCAGACGCCACATTACAGCAGCCACCTCATTTCCTGCAGTGAGTTTTTCAGCAATAAGCAAAGTGTAAGTTACTTCATTAACCTAGAAGAAAAGATTGAACTGTGTCCTTAAATGTAGGAATATCTGATGCACTCGTCAGGTGTCTGAGGATGGAAATGACTTCACACACAACCTGACTCGTAGCTCTTCTCCTTGCTCACAGCTGACTGATCCATCACCTGGTGAATCTCTGAAAATCTGTGACAACTCATTTTCAATTCTTCTCCTTATTAAAACTATGGGTGATGGGTGGGGTCCAGACCTCAGCGTGGAGTCCGTCTGACGTGAACAGCTGAGTGACGGTCATCTCGTTCTTGGTCAGAGTTCCTGTCTTGTCTGAACAGATCACATTACAGCAGCCTGGAGAAAATAGGAGGAGCGTTACTGTTAACAACACACACATAACAAACACACACATCCTGACACAACATCGCACAACATCAACAGATCATCAGACAAACAACGTGTTACACCTTCCGACTACACTCACATCAGCTGATACTGACTGTGTATACGGGTTTGTGTTTTTAGGTTTATCACAAGTATCACATTCCTAAAGTAACTCAGGAGAAACCTGAGTTATTATGTTATGTAGAATATTTATTCTGGCTGAAACTTTATCTGTTTTTGAAGAAGCAAAAGAATGAACTATTGCATTAATTATCACAGGCATAATTATAATAACTTAGTGTGAATCATCCAAAAAGAATCAGAAGCTTCTGTTTGCTAATATTAGGATTCTCTTCAGGAGATCATTCAAGTTAAACGCCTGATGTTTAACTGTCTCTGAGTCAGAAGCTGGTCACTTTCCTTTCTGTTTGTCACGTGAGCAGAGGGAATGTCAGGCACGCTGCGGTGTGATGTGATGTGAGTGACGCACCCAGAGTTTCTACGATGGGCAGCTTCTTGACGATGGCTCTTTTCTTCACCATACGCATCACGCCGAGCGCCAGCGTCACCGTCACCACGATGGGCAAACCCTCCGGGATGGCAGCTACGGCCAGACTGAGGCAGACGATCAATAATCACACCAAGTTAATTAATTAATAATTAGGTTCTTCATGGCCTCTCTCAGCTACATCTATGACAAAGGGGATTTTTCTGGGCAGCTCTTATCTGAGGAGCTGAGGTGGCTCTGCGTGTCAGTAAGTCTTTCCTGTGTGCACAATACAAGAGTCCTGTCCCTGCCACACCTCAATGTAAAGCTGCCATAGTTATAACACCAGTGTTTGACAAGTTAAACTGTTTGTCATGACAAAGGTCAGTTAGTTCTAATCTGATAAGAGGAGAGGAGGAAACTGCCACGGCTGCTGCCAGGGCTCAATCATTTACCGAACACACAGACACATGTACGCTAAAGTCAGCGCATCATCACGTCCGTCAGCTGATTCAGCCGGGACCACGCGTACCTGACACCGATGGTGAACATGTCCAGGATCCTCTTCCCCTGCAGCCAACCCACCAGCATGATGACCCCTGAAACACAGCAGGGATGATCCCAATGAGACTGAACACCGAAGGTGGAGGACGATACGAGCGAGAAGCCGACAAACACACTGACCTATGATGCCAAAGGAATACAGAGAGAGCTGCTTTCCCAGCAGGTCCATGCTCTTCTGCAGCGGAGTTTTAGGAGCCTGAACAAAACAAAGCACAGCAGTTACTTCAAACGTTTTCCTGGGAAGAGGCGACGACTGCATCCATCTCTGCTGGCATGGATGACAGTCTGAGCCACAGATTCAAAGTTTACTCTCAGCTTTAGAAACAGAAGTTGATAAAACATTTTTGCCACACGGTCCATTTAAGAGGAGCTTTTTACTGCAGTCTCTGTACACATACAAAAACAGCTTTTAGCCAGGACTCCACACAAAGCAAACGGTGCTTTGTGAACAAGATGTAGTGCAGGATGCATCACCTTCAGTGTGTGTGTGTGTGTGTGTGCCAGTTCAGCTTCAGTCAGACTTGGAATTAAATTACTTTGAATAATGTAATAATCTCTCCTTACATGTGGTAACCTGGTGACTGGGCCTGCACCTGGTTATTATAATATTCATCAGGCTGCAGAATCACTCACATCTTCTAAATCACTTCTTATTAAGGTTATTGTCCTAAAATAGTTTTGTCTGGTTGTATTTGCCTCATTAAAGTCCTGAAATGTCTCAATCCTGGTTCAACCACTTTGTAAGTTTGTCTTGAAAAGTGCTTTATAAAGATTAATATTCTTCTCTTCATTCTTATCATTACTGTGACTCCCCTGAGGTCACAGTGACTCTCCCTGCCTGGAGTCTTTGTTATGAACATGAATATTTGCAGAAAGCTGATTAGAAACTGAGTTATGTGTATATCAGGTTTCTCTAATCTGTCTCACACACACACAGTTTAGCTCTCTTGGGTTATCTGGCTTCACAGAGTCTCGCAGCCGGCTCTGTTAACTCTGGGTTTACCTCCGGCTACGAGCACAACAACATGAGCACAAGTAAAACGCAGTAAGAAGCTGCAGAAACACTAGAAATGGTTTCCAGATAAGACTAAAGTAACGTGAGTGTGAGGAGGACAGAAGCAGCTCAGGTCTGATGAGGTCTGTGTTGTTATGTTTATAATCCTGGGAAATATTCAACAGTGTGTAGATTATTTTTCTAATAAAAGGAAACAGAGGATTTAGCCTCCAGAGGATTTACATGGGCTTTAAGAAACCAGCTTACAGGTGAAAGGCAACAGGACCCATGTTACAGTGCTGAAATGTAAACGAAGTTTGTGAAGCTTCTCTGTGAAGGAAGCGTAAATTAGCAGTCACAGCATGTTCTGAAAACAACAACATCACAGATGCTGAATTTTCTTCATTTATATTCAGATTAAATTTAGGAAGACGCACCTCTTCTGCTTGCATCATCTTGAACACCTCTCCAAACTCAGAGTTCTCTCCGGTTCCTATGACGATGCCCTGAGGAACAGAGATCACACGTTGTATGATATTTGCTTCATTTCATTTGGTATTTTTATGTCTGTGTCTTCAGGTCCCACGTTGGACTGAACTGGTCTGGTTCTGTTTTCCTCTTCTTTTTGAATAATAAAATCATAACTGGGCAGCAGTGTGACGCTTGTGTAAGCTGTGGTTTAAGTTCCGTTGTGTCCCGTTCTCTGTTACTGAGTTCGGTTTCTGAATGAACAATCTGACAGCAGAGACAAAGATAAAATCAGATCTGGACCTGTTTTTAAAAACAGCCTGGAAAATGGTTTAAACACCAACTGAAACTGAAGAAGGTCAATCAGTGTGTTTCTGACTGGACACACATTATGAAACCATTTTAATACTCGTTAGGACTCAAACCCATTTAAGGAAAAGGAGAGCGAGTCGTCCTGTTGGTACCTTGGCTTTGCCACAGCGCACAAGTGTCCCCATGAAGGCGATGTTGCTGCGGGACGCCATGTCTCCGTTGGTGGCTGCCGGCTGGTGGGAGGTGGATTTGGAGCAGGGGGTGGTCTCCCCCGTCAGACTGGACTCATCCACAGACAGGTCGGTCGCCTGTGGGGGGGACAGAGAGCAGACACAGACTGTTCTCAGCTGTTTGCTAACTGTCAGGAAGGTTTTTTTATGAGACAGTTTCATCAACCTCTGAAATGTTTTTGGAGAAAAGGATTCGAAGGTTTACTCTATGGGATTTGTTTGTGCGTATCGTTTAAACAGTAGTTATTTTGTTGTGGTAGCACAGTGTTGACTCCACAGCCAGCTCACTAACACTGACTCAGTTTCATTTTGAGCCTTCTGTTAGCACTTTCGTGTCTGTACAACTTCTTAATACCCTCTTCAGAGGTTTTCTGGGAAGACCAACGTAATCTGGTCTAAGATCCCAAATAAACAGCGGCTGTATTGTCCCTTTACTGACGGCTACATTACCCACTCCTTTCCAGGAACTTGCCAAAGAATTTCCAGCCTCATATCAGTTGCTTTCTAGGATGTCGTAGGTAATGGGACCTGTGAAATAAAGCGTGATACTGTGGCTGTACTGGGCAGCTTCCAGGTGACAGCAGGTGTCCGACTGTGTGAGTTTAAACAGGATGTTCCTGGAAAAATCTATATTTATGTTCAGTGAACCTGCACTGGATAAATAATGGTCATAAAACAGAAGCCCAGCAGAGACAATGACCAAAGGCTTTTACGTTGATGATTAAACATTAGTGTGTGTGTGTGTGTGTATGTATCAGTGTGTACCTCGAACAGGCGGAGGTCTGCTGGGACTCTCTCTCCCACTGACAGACAGACAGTGTCTCCGGGAACCAGCTCTCGAGCCAGCAGGTGCTCCAGGTTCCCCTCCCTGATACTGAGAGACAGAACAGGGCTGGATCACCAACCAGGTAAAGTGGGTCACAGCTCAGGGGCCCCAGAAGCCCAGGTTTACCCCAGATCATCAGGTCCACAAACTCTGATTAATCACAAATCTGAAGCAGAACTTCCACCATGACAGATCCTCCGGCTCCACAATACAGTTTGAAGGCCTGAACTCTGGTTTGAGATCCTGGAACTGCAGAGAGTTTAGCATCTTTTCACTACGTTTGCTTGAAAATTTCTGAGCATTTATTTTACCTCACGGTTCATCTGTACTGACATCACTATAATCATAAATGTCAGACAACAAGACAAAGCGCATTGATAAGGAGAACAGATAAAAGAGGAAAGAGGAAATTTAAATCAAAAACTAAATGGGAGAATTACTTGACTCTGTAAATGTCATGTTTTTTCAGCTGAGTCTTGAAGGTGAATATGAAATCATTACGTCAATGTCTTAAGAACTGATTAGTCCCAGAGAAGGAGCTCTGTATTCACTGGTGTATTGATACTGATAAGTACGACAGTAAGATCAATAAAAAGCTGTCAAATCTGAGCAGAGAGAGAGAGAGAGAGAGAGAGAGAGAGAGAGAGAACAGGTAATGGAGGGATGAGTGAAGATAAACAAAACGATCGACTTCTGAGAGCTCAACCACGATGAGAGTCCTTCTCAGTTTACAGACCTGCTGCTACAGGTTCAGCACAGCTGTGTGTGTCTGTGTGTGTGTGTCAGTGTGTGTCTGTGTGTGTCTGTGTGTGTCTGTGTGTGTCAGTGTGTGTCTGTGTGTGTCTGTGTGTGTCTGTGTGTGTCTGTGTTAATCCTCTGTGTTTTCTGCCAGGTGAAGTGGCAGCTGCTCCTTCTGTCTGCTGGTATTTGAAGTGTAAATGGAGGCCTGAGGAGTCTGTCTGAAGGAACATCTTCTCTCTGCCTGTCTGAGAAACTCTGCCTCCATTTAAGCCTCTGCTTTCTGATGGTGATTTGAGGAGTGAAAAACAGAAGGATATTTGTTTTTAGAGAAGCTCCTCGTTTCTTTCCTGGTACGTCTGATGTTTAATCTCCTGCCGTGGTTCCACTGAGGCTGGGAACACACTCAGAAACCTCATGTCACATTTTCTCCCCAGTCTCACTGTTATTACTACAGTTTGTTCTCCTTTTAGACGTGTGAACAGAAAACACTGAGGCACTGCTGGAGACGTCAGGATCTGCTGTACATCACAGATCTGCGTGGTTCAGTACATTTTCATCTCACTGATGCTGATTCTGCATGTTGGTCAAATTTCACGCTGAACTGGAAATTCTTTAGTTTTGTGCTTGTGTGGATGTATGGATGGATGGATGAATGGATGAATGGATGAATGGATGGATGGATTTATGGATGGATGAATGGATGGATGTATGGATGTATGGATGGATGGATGGATGGATGGATGTATGGATGGATGTATGGATGGATGTATGGATGGATGGATGGATGGATGGATGAATGGATGGATGGATGTATGGATGGATGTATGGATTTATGGATGGATGAATGGATGGATGGATGGATGGATGGATGGATGTATGGATTTATGGATGGATGTATGGATGGATGTATGTATGGATGGATGGATGGATGAATGGATGAATGGATGAATGGATGGATGTATGGATGGATGTATGGATGGATGTATGGATGGATGTATGGATTTATGGATGGATGAATGGATGGATGGATGGATGGATGGATGGATGGATGGATTTATGGATGGATGAATGGATGGATGGATGGATGGATGAATGGATGGATGGATGGATGGATGGATGGATGGAACTCTCACCAGTGACATTCTGGAGGCACCAGCTTGCCGAGCTCTTCTAGAGACTTCTCTGAGCGGTACTCCTTCACACAGAGGAGAAACAACTGATCAGAACAACACACCACTGTTATAAAAACAAAACAGCTGGAGTGATGCAAAATTCATCAACGACTGTAGAGAAGTGTATTGTATCCACACACACACACACACACACACACACACACACACACACACACACACACACACACACACACACACAGACATTTGAAGACTCACCTGGACAAAGGCCACGGTCACTACGATGATGATAGCCTGTAAACAGACAGACAAAAGGCAGCTCACTGGATTTAACCTGAGACTGTTCACTGCTCACCTTCCACATCAAAGCATTAAAATCAGCTTTAATGAAAAAATACGTTGATCCCAATCATCCATGATCCCAATGCTGCAGCAGGTTTTTAATCAGACCCTGCTGCAGGTCACGACACCATTATTTTTAAAGGGTTGAGGTTTCCTGACCTCACTTCCTGCTGTTCTGTTACATCGGCACCGAAACTCTCTTCACCTCCAGCAGCTGAATATACAAACAGTGTGCGACGATTGTTGCACCCACAGCTTAGGTGCATATGCAAACAGTGTAATGATGCAATATGCTGTTTGCTCTGTGACTTCCTGTCGCCCCGCCGCCTGACACCCTGTCTACACATGGTTGCCAGGTAACAGGCTGCATTTCGGTCATAATCCAACCTGAGGCATCTTCTTAGTCCATCTTCAGTCTTACACCTGAAACTATGCTGATGATGAGACTGTGTCTCAGCCCAGAGCAGCTGAACAGACACACAGACACACACACAGACACACACACAGACACACACAGACACACAGACACACACACAGACACACACAGACACACACAGACACACAGACACACACACAGACACACACACAGACACACACAGACAGACACACACAGACACACACACAGACACACACAGACAGACACACACAGACACACACACAGACACACACAGACAGACACACACAGACACACACACAGACACACACAGACACACACACAGACACACACACAGACACACACAGACACACACACAGACACACAGACAGACACACACAGACACACACACACACACACACACACACAGACACACACACAGACACACACACAGACACACACAGACACACACACAGACACACACACAGACAGACACACACACACACACACACACAGACAGACACACACAGACACACACACACAGACAGACACACACACAGACACACACACACACACACAGACACACACACAGACACACACACAGACACACACACAGACACACACACAGACACACACAGACACACACACACAGACACACACACAGACGACTGAAACTGCTGATGTGCTGCATGTTTCCGCTGCACAGCCACTGTAGACGAGGCGTTCAGACAGAACCAGCAACGCGCTGCACTGAGCAATCAGACGCTCATGCTAAGAATCAAAGCCGATTATTTGAAATGCAAAATACATAATTCCATTCTGTTTACCTCATGATCATCAAGATGCAGGACAGAATTATTGTTTTCATGGTGTTTGCAACGTGATGGGTGCACGTATTAAAATTCCTTCACTGCTTCAAACTCCCCCAAGGAGGCACCTCACAGTTTGAAAACCTGCCCCAGAGGATGAACCACACTGACCTTTCCTCTGGCACCAACCACAAAATTCACATTACCGGCTGCACTATAAGTAAGACTGTTGTTGTTTGCTCTGTCTGTCTGGAATGAGCTCTGCAGGACGCTGGACTTTCATCTTTTGTATATTTTGAAATCAGACGTTTTCTTTAATGTTCTCCATCTTCTCTGTTGTTTTCTGTTCTTGTCCATTATCAATGCAATTATTCACTGCTGCAACAACATTTCCCTGCAGGGATCCCCAAACGAAGACAGACAAAGTTTTATATAATCTCATTTGCCAAACTCACAGGCAGACACCAGCGTGCACCTACGTCTTCTCCGCTGCTGACGCTGCTATAAGACGCTTCTTCTATTAATACCCCTACAAGAACCGCAGGTCTCTGGAGTGTTTCCACAGGGAAGAAGGAAAAAAACAGAACCACAGAATGAGCAAACGACATACCACAGTGATGCTGATGGCGTCATCGAACTGGTGCATGAGAACGCTGATGACGGCCGACGCCAGCAGCAGCAGGATGAGAGGATCTTTGAACTGAGGACAGAGACACAGAGAGAGAGAGGTCAGGACCAGTGAACCGGGTCAGTGACGGGCCACTGATAATGTCATTGTCATATTCTCATCACAGTGTGTGTGTGTGTGGTATGGGTTATTCATCAGAGCGTCCCCACAAAGACAGAAGTACAGCCGTGTGTGTTTTCCATGACGTGTGGACAAGCTGATTCTGAATCTGAATCTGATTCTGAATCTGAATCTGAAAAGGCGGAGCTCGCTGAACGAAGCGGGCCAACAGTCCCAACTCTATTTCCAGCTCCTGCATTCAAACCGTTTCCATGCTGACGACACGAAAAGCAGCAATGTTATCGCAACTACTGATGATCCGTGTCACTGATTATTCTGATGAGTGCTTTCCTGATAAATCTACTGAAAACAGTTTGGTCTATAAAACATCAGAAAATGTGCATCGCAGTTCCTCAGAATCCAGTCATGTCCTCAGACGTGTTGATTTGCTGTTTTCAGTCGGTCACACCTCAGATTTGATCCAGACACTGGGCCTCTGTTCACCTTCAGGACTGTCAGGCCAGGTGTGGACAGTTTCTGCAGGGACACCTGACAGACTGTGGCTGACAGACTCAGAAATGCCCCATGTGTGAAAGGAGCTTAAAAAAAAAAACAACACCTCTTCTCTCCTCCTTCCTTGTCCTGTCTTCTTGTCTCATCCTCCTCGCCTCCTTTCCGTCTCCCCTCTGAATCCTCCTCCCATGCTGCTTTTCTATATTTAACCCCTCTTTGTTGCTGCTCACAGAGGCCTCTCGCCCCTCCTCTCGTCCCCCCTCTCGCCCCTCCTTCCTCCAGCTGCTTGGCTCAACAGCAGCAGTTTCTGTCCTTGTCGGAGTCCATGTGGACGAATCAGGCCACGCTCAGGCTGCTTCATCATTTCACTGGCTCAGGTGGCTCCTGTGTTCAGCTTTCTCTCTTTAATGAATCCTCTGATCATCTGGTCCAGTGTTTTCCGTCGGTCATTTTCCCTGAGTTATGAAGAGTCTGTGTGTTTCTCCTTTGTATTTTCGTCCATGAGCAGAAAACACAACGCTGAGTCCCAAAGGGTCAAAGGTGAGTGTGTCCACCATGTGAAACCTGCTGGGGTCAAACCTGTCATCCTCCTCTCTTCAGCTCCGTCCTCTTCAACTGAGCTGTGAATGAATGACGTCCATGACACCGCCTTACAAACCTCCGCTCACAGAAACACTGCTGGCAGTCTAATGTTCAGGTCTCCTTTCTCTTAAAGCGTCTCCCGTCAGCGTGAGCTCTGCAGCTGATCGATTAATGATTATTCTATCAGCTCTGCAGCTGATCGATTAATGATTATTCTTCTTCTGAATCTGAATGTCAGCTGACAGAAGGTCCACGGTCACATGATCTGTTACTGGTTATGTCATGTACAGGCCTTTTCAGTAGCATGACACCAAAATAAAAATGACACGCTCATAAATATTAAATGAAAATACATGAAATAAGAACATGATAAATAACAGAGAGTTGTTGTTGTGTATGTATGCACTGTCCGAGTCGACACTGTGTGTCCCGTCATCTCTCTGCGTTCTCCTGACAAAACAATGACACTCTGGAACATGACGAGCCTCCAGACATTTTATCAGACACAGGATAAAAATAGCACGTTGGCTTTATCCTGGAGCTGCAGCCAGGCTGCTGCTGGACGTGTGAAGGGCTTCCTGAGACCCGTCGTCTGATAAATCAGCCGCGTTAAAACATGGACGGGTCAGATAATCGAGTGAGAGCAAACTGCCGTCTACACTGTGAGGAGTGGAGCCCACAGCGACCACACACTGTCAGACACACTGACAGACACACTGACAGACACACCGACAGACACACCGTCAGACACACTGTCAGACACACCGTCAGACACACCGACAGACACACCGACAGACACACCGTCAGACACACCGACAGACGCACCGTCAGACACACCGACAGACACACCGACAGACGCACCGTCAGACACACCGACAGACACACCGACAGACGCACCGTCAGACGCACCGTCAGACACACCGACAGACGCACCGTCAGACACACCGACAGACACACCGACAGACACACCGTCAGACACACCGACAGACACACCGTCAGACACACCGACAGACACACCGTCAGACACACCGACAGACACACCGACAGACACACCGTCAGACACACCGTCAGACACACCGACAGACACACCGACAGACACACCGTCAGACACACCGACAGACACACCGACAGACACACCGACAGACACACCGTCAGACACACCGACAGACACACCGACAGACACACCGTCAGACACACCGTCAGACACACGGACAGACACACCGACAGACACACTGTCAGACACACTGTCAGACACACTGTCAGACACACTGACAGACACACTGTCAGACAGTTGGTTAGAGCCAGCAAACAAACTGGGGAAACACTGAAAGGCTTTGGGTCCCCCTCCTGTCAGCTGCCGTGTCACTGCACTGACTTTGGAGGGGGACACGGGGGGACTCAGCCAAGTCTCCCCTTTGTCATAAGTACACACTGACCTTAAAGCAGAGCTGAGGATGAGGCTTGTTACCTGTGAGATGTATTTCTTCCATAGCGGCTCCTCTTCGCTGATGTCGAACTCGTTCCAGCCGTGGTAGGCTCTCCTCCGGCTCACCTCCTCCTGGGTCAGACCCAGCTGCAGGTCGGCCTGTTAACACCAGCACAGCACACAGAGGTGTGTGTCAAACCTTCACTGACAAACCTCAGACACCAACTTTCTGGCAGCTTTTCTCTTTTTTATAAGTTTCATTTGGAACAAAGGAGCCGTTGTACAGGTTATACAGAGTGTAACATCTCCCTGTACAGTGAGTCTAAGCTTTCTGGTCTGAGGACACCGTACCTGCAGGACACACACTACTTCGTTGACAGGGAGTTCACTGGCTTTTCTGGAGGTTAGTACTGGGACCATGATCTCATCTTCACTGGAGGGTTGTCTCTCGGAAAGCTGCAACACAAACACACACAAAGAAAACTTTACCAAACCAAACACACAAACTCTTCTTCACTGAGCTCGAGTACAGAGGTCAGAGGAGCAGCTCGATCAGAGTCAGCTGACCTGCGTTCACCTCCACGTATCCATGGTAGAGATGAGCTCTGCGACCACAGTCAGCGGCTCTGCTGTCGCAGCCTGGAGCTGCACAGCGCTTTAACTTCACATCAGCAACTTGTTTTTATTCTGTCTGTAACATTAAACCCTGAGGATTCACACTTTGACTTTACACCTCAGTATTAGTGCCAGTAACACGCCTGTGCTTCAGTACCGATGCCAGAACAACATTATTTTAATCTGCGCTTCAAATCAGAACTTTTAAACTGCCACAGTAAGACCCTGTCTCCATCCAGCGTTAACAGGTCATCAGGAAAAAATCCGAACCGAAATCAGAATACGAGCGGATCAGCTAGGTCATCGTGAGAGCAGCGACTCAGCAGAATTTAAGAAAAATCTAAATCAAAAATCAAAAAAGTTCAAAAGGTCACCTGACTGCATCTGCATCTCAAAGGGCCCCAAAACAAAACAGAAGCTAAGAATAGTTTTCAGACGAGTCGGTCTGTTAGCACCACAGTCAGAGGCTTATCGTCACGCACAGTGATGGTTATTTCCCTCCAGTGAGCAGAAGCAGACCAAAGACTTCAGGTCCACAGAGGAGGGGGGGCCAGAGGAAGCTGACAGCATCCATTTGAAGACAACGGGAAACAAAAGGAGGACAAGTTCAGCTCCATCAAAAAAAAAAAGAAGAAAAGAACCCACAGGAATTAAAAACAGAACAAAGCCTATTTTCACGTTCACTCACCAGGAAGAGGGAAAAACTTTCATTACTCTGTCAGCTACTTTTTCATGTCACTGACAAAGAGCTATTTAAAAACACTTGGCAAAAGTTTTAGGTTTGCTTCAACGTGCCACTGCTAATTATTTTAGCAGTTAATGCCTGTAACTGAGAGAAATCCTGAACTCTATCCATAAGTTTCTAATCTCACAATTCAACCAAACACTGCATTGATCTTTTCTCTAATTTTGTCTGAACACTGTTTTATTTCTGCAAACAGCAAACGCTGACCATCGCTGCCCTTTTCCTCATGTTAGGAGCTCAGGTCAAACGATGACAAATCTCATCTTCAACAAACCACATTCCTTACAAACACACTAAATCCTGTGGGATTCGCTTTCCCTGGAAGCTGCTGGTGTATGTTTGTTGTTCTCAGGTCAGGGGAGTCAGGGCAAAGTCTCTCAGCACACTTTACTTTTTTAGCTACATACATGTTCACCAGCTACAACATCTCCACATCAGATAATCCAGGACAGAACAGCTGGTCAGAGCTCAGGTTAAATAAAACCAAAGCTCCAACTCAACAAGGAAAAGATTCGCCTTCACTGTGCGACTGAGAACAACCTACCACTGTAAACAGGCCCATAAGAATGAGACATTACTATACTTTTTTAAATATATATATATATACATTAACATACTGAACGGACTGGATGACCAGTTTGATCCCAGGACCAGCAGGATGGACCTGGGTGAGTATCTACCCCCACTGAGCTCTGAGCTGCCCTGGAGTAAGGCCCTCGACCCCCAACTGCCCCAGTGCAGCTGCTCAGTGGCCATCGGATCAGACTGCGGCTGTACTGAGCGGCTTCAGGCGTGGCTCGGTGCGACTGTGTGAATGTGAGCAGGATATCTGTGAAAAGAGGCAGCACTCAGTCACGTTTTCACAGAACAAACAGCTCCACAGTGCAGCTGCTGTTCCAGGGCGAGCACGGAGAGGATCCAGCCCGTACGGTTCTCTGCGGTCTCATGTCTCGTCCACTTGCCCGCTGAGCAGTGTGAGAATACACCGCTGTGAGAAAACACTTGTGTTCCCACCCTGCGGCTACAGTGCTGAATGAATTCTAGGTATTTCTCATCTACTGTCAATATTTTCACAGTCTCAGTTTGAAGAGGAGAAACTGAACAAATGCCGAGCGTCGACGTGACAGCGGAACCTGTCGCAGCCACGCCAGGCAGTGTGTGCCGTGGCAGTAAGTTATCACCCCGATAAACAAACAACAGCCAGCAGGATCACTGTGGGTCCATGCTGCTGCACAGTGTCTCAGAGGTGGACAGGTGAGGGGGACATGTGATACCTCTCACATCTTCTCTTTAATATTTCACATTTCAGGTAAAGTCACGTCTGGCAGAAGTTTCCCAGACTCCCAGTCTCTCACATTTTCTAATTCAAAAGGAAAATGTTGTTTTCTCACAGCCTTTGTCTTGTTTGGCGACAGACTTCAGGGAAACGCAACACAAACACTCAGACGACAACACAGGACTTAAACAAATCCCCAGTTCAACCACGATTATCTGAAACAGCCATTGAAAGTGAACACACTCAGAGTGTGTGCTACAGTGATGGAGGACTGTAACACACACTCTGGGTGTGTTACAGTCCTCCATCACTGTAACACATCCAGTATCCTTGCTCATTCTCCTCATAATCAAAATAATAATAAACATTTTTTAAATTTCCCAGAGGAAAGGTGTCGTCATGAAAAGTTTTGTTGTGTCTGACCAACAGTCCGTTTACTATCATGAGTGACAGAGGGAAAAAATCTAATTCTTACAGATGAGAAACTGCGAACAGCAAATGTTTAACATTTTCTAAAAAATGACTAAAACAGTTTGTCAGTTATCAAAATAGCTGCTGTTTAATTCTCTGCTGACTGACTAAAGGTTGTGGATCTGTTTAAGCCACAGGCTCTGCACTTACTCAGTGTGGTCAGTAAACATCTCCAGTTAAAGTAACAAGCTTCCTGTAAACAATGCTAACGCGTCTCTGGATGTTTCGAGGCCCGTTCATGATGTTTTCCTCCTTGCTGTGGGTATAATCACCTCTGATCAGGATGAGACCTGGAAAAAGAGAGGACAGGAGTCTCACCTGGTCCCTTCTTCCTCCAGACAGCCGTCTTCAGGTCCACCACAAAGACAATAAGCCAGGCCCTGACTCAGCTAGCATTACCCAAGGCTCAGGCTCTTAGCATTAGCTAAGGTACCGAGAATCTCCTCTTCCCACTCTGCAGACTTCACAGGACAGCTCTCTGTCCCAATTTAACTGAACAGCACAAAGTGGCACCTGCATCCTCTGCTGCCCCTGTTCCTCTGAGCAAACGTCAGCAGAACAGCCCTCTGCTTCAGACAGCCCCCTCAGAGAACAGAGGAAAGGTGAGGCCTTCAGTGAGCAGAGGTGAGAGGCTGAGAGGATTGTTGCTGATAAGCAGTGAGTGGAGCTTAACAGAGGATCCTGTTCCTCCCGTCTCCACCTGATGGATTAAGACTCCCAGTTTGCCCTCTTTAGGACGGGAGGGCAGCTGCAGTCACCGGCTGGAAGCTCAGGGCTGCAGACAGAAGTCGGTATAATGGATTCCAGTAGGTACCAGTTTTCAAAATGGTACAAAAACACCATGATCTGCAATGAAACCTCTAAAACCACTTCTTACAAAATCAATCGCACGATTAATGGAGAAAATAACCAGGAGACAAGTTTAAAACCAGCTCCACCTCAATGAACTTGCTTAATTCAAAGATCTGAGTATTTTTTCCACCACTGCACATTAACATCCAACCAAAGAGCGGGAAACCCTGGCTGTGTTGTTGAACCGGGTTTAAAACGTGTTCCACCTGCTGCCGCATCCTGTTAATCATCGAACAGGTTTATCATGTGAGACCCTGATGAGGTCCTGACCTCTGATCAGTGGGAGTGACAGGTCCCTGAAACCAGTGGGATCCACTGGTTTCAGGGACCTGTCACTCCAAAGTCCTTAAACTCACATCAACTATTTTATCAGACTTAATTAAAACTCACAAACTACAAACACGCAGGATCACAAACAGGATGTAGACATAAAGTCCACATGAGTTTAATGAAGCAGACGATATAAATGATTTACTCCTCTTCAATAAAACCACGTCCATCTGCAAACCTGATCAACAAAGACCAGAGAAAGGAGCAAATTAAACTGTCGGGCAAAGACAAGGTTCTCCTTCTTTTTACTCTTCTAACCATTTGATGAGAATAAATACAGTTTTTCCCTGTCGCTGTAAGACTTAGGCACAGCACCTCGGTGTTTCTGCAGCAGCATAATGCTAGGAGAGTGAGCAGGGATGAGCATTTCAAACCAAAGTACTATTTGATATTCACTGGGATGAGTTTGTTCTCTGAACGTACTCGGTTACTGATCGGGTTTTTAGTGGTGGCTGATGCTGATCAGCCTCCTCCAGCTTCCTTTGACTACTGACATTCAAATATTCAAACATGCAAACAACCAAACGACAAAGGAAACTCAAGCCGAAGGACACGCTCGTCAGTCAAACAGGCTTCATCCTGCCCTCATTACAATCTGCGTTTTCCCATCATCCCAGAACTTCCAGTTAGATCCAGGTCAAACTATTAATGGGTTGAGTGTTGATATGGGCCGAGAGCCAGATCCCTGCAGGGCCGCTCATCTTCCCTCAAGTGCTGCGCTCTAACACCTCACCTCAATATCACTGCCACAAAGAGAGGTGGGCTCAGGTGTGATCCACAGAGCAGGACCTGAACCTTACAACTGCGCACATTAAAACCTGCACACTTTAAACTGCGGATGTAAGACAATGTTTGCCATCTTAGGGTGTAACAGAACGTGTATTCATCCTGAACAGTCACGGTACGTTGTGGATGAGTGGGAGCCTGTGTACGGAGATTGATGAGGTGCAGTTAAAGCTGATTGGCGTCTGATTGGTGTCTGACTGAGTCAGTCACACTGTGGAGAGAGCGAATGACCCTGAGGAGCCTCAAGAAACATCTGCCTCTTTCAGGTCAGCTGTGTGGGAAAACATCGGGCTCCCAGCGAACTACGACAGCAGCACACAGCGAGGGGCGGGTCGGATGAGGAGGGTGTGTCTAACGCATGTTTGTTTTTTTGTATTGCCTGTTTGGATCGCACTGTTTATTGATCCTGACAACAGAAAGACAAAACACAAACCTTTACATTATTCCAGGAATGACTCATTACCGTAGTGGTAGCACAGGTTGGGCAGGACTCGCACAAACCACATTCCTGCACACAGAATAAATGACACCAGAAAACAAACAGCCTGAGCGTCAGTGAAGTACAGAACTACATGTTATACCTGGATAACTTCACGTCTCACTCATTCAGGCACGTAATGTAAGTGGTTTCTGAAAATAACTGTTCGTTCACTTCGTACATGGCTGAGGCTTTTTTTTTTTGCATTTAATGAAAAATCTGGCCCGTACCTGTTCAACAGGTATTGTTTTGCTGTCACAGCTGAAGGTCGGGTCATGTAAATAAACCAAGGTAACTAATGCAGGGCTGTCTTCACCGCCTCCCACACAGCCAGGTTTCAAGAATTAAGTTAAACTCAAGATGATGACTGGCTCTCTGCCAAAGAGGCAGTTAACGACGCGCCTGACTAACTGCTGGTGTTCATTTCAATTCCCGACTGGCTGCTTTCAAGGTCTGCAGGAAGGACACAAACGCCTCGTTTATCAGCAGCTACGACACGAACATCAGCTGAGCTCTGTTCCAAACGGTCACGGGGTCGATGTTCAGAGCTCAGCTCGTCCGATTCAATGACAGCCACGGAGAAAAACTAGACTGAGGCAAAGTAGGTCAAAATCCACCACCAGGCCGCCACTTCCAGAGCAGAGTCTGGACTCAGAGAGAGGAGAGTCTGTCCACTGTGGGGTTTAGGGCGTTCACTTCTACTGATATAGAAGAAATATTTAGAGTCCGTGTCTTTAAATTAGAGAACTTTCATGCCACAATATGTTTGAATCTGAGAAACATCACAGAAATTATAACCATGGAAATAAAGGGAAGCAGCAGCGGTACTAGTCGTATTACTCACAATAGCAGAAGTGGAACTATTAATAGAAGTAGTACCCTGAGTAGTGACGCTCATCAAGACTCTGATCACACGTCTGTGAAGGAACTGAGGTGGAACTCAGAGATGCTTTCTGCACAGTCACTGTGTGATAAAGCCTGTTGTTTAAAGTCCTAACAGCCTGCTGATCAGACTGAACTGACACTGAACCCCACTTTACTCATGCTGGAAAAAAAAAATTCCAAAACCTTGGAAAGTGACAGATCTGTCCATCAGAAAAAGAAAAACTGCAGGTCCTCGAGTCGGACGAGGAACAAGCTCATTTTTAACGATTAGTAAAATAACTGCAGATTCATTTTCTGCTATTAACAAATCAGCTAATCGACTAATCGTTTCAGATCCACTGCCAACAACGTGAACCGCTGTAACCTGCCCATGTATGTGATAAGCAGCGTCTGTGATGACCGTCCTTCTGTCCTGTTAGTAACAGGATTGCAGGGAAGCACTGACTGGATGTTACGGGACGTGTGAGGCTGCCCAGCAGGCTGCTGTGGAAGACATTCATCAGAGTGACCCCAACACACACACCAGCACAGCTTAATGGAAGCAAGCAGCAGAGTGTGAGAGGGGCTGAGAAGCTGAGAGGATGCTTTTCTCCACAAGGAGGTTATCATGAGGGAAGGAGGGAGGGAAGGAGGGAAGGAAGGAGGGAAGGAGGGAGGGAGGGAGGGAAGGAGGGAGGGAGGGAGGGAGGGAAGGAGGGAGGGAAGGAGACAGTCGGTGTGAGTCCACCACCTTCACACCACTCAAGATACACAAACAGAGACAGAGACGCACACCTCTCCTCCCCCTCCCTTTGGCAGGTAGACAACAAGTGCAAACACAGCACGCTCTGCCCAGCGCTCAGCCTCAGGATTAAACCAGAGGGATTTTTTTTTATGTGGTTCATAACCTGAACGCCGCCTCAGATCCTGGTTATGGTCTTATTACTCAGGATAAGCTGCTTATAGGTGTCTTTGTGTCCCACTCACCAGGAATAAACATGGTGTTAACATGGCACCAGAGCGGCACGCAGCAATCAAACCTACAGCCGACACTCTGAGACTTCAGCAGGGCTCCTCACTGTACGGCTGAGTCATACAGATAAAAGCAATAACATAATAATCATCTGCAGTGTTTCACCATCATTAGTAACCACACAGCTTATTACACTCCAGTATCAGACTTCTGTTAATGGCTTTGACCTCCATGGTGATACGGAGTGGTGTTTTTCTCAGAGATTATTATGAAGTTAATTTGTTGACTTCTTCGAATAACTTGTGTATAATCTAGTACACAACAAGTCAAAATAACAACAAATGCTCATCACAAGTCATCAGAGCGTCTCTTCACAGAGCAACAGTCACCTGAAACACTGCTGAGCTCGTCTGGTTCCTGTTTCAGAAAATGTGCTTTATAGAAACATGTCAGTCAGAACATGTCATGACAATATTCTTTCATCTTTTGATCTCAGTGTGATTCTACTGAAACACATTAAATGTTACTGTCGAATCACTGCCCAGCGACACTTCACCGAGGGCACACATCATTTTTCACTATGAAAACAAACATATGGAAAGTTATGGACTCCTCTGGCATCCATTGTATGTTGGTGTGTGTATCAGGCCGGGGGCCAGCATGTATTTGGTTTTTTTTGTGTAAATTTGGTTTAAAAGTTCAAAATAAAACAAAAAACATGTAAATAAACTCATTTTCTAGTGAGTTCAAACTTGTCCCCTGACAACCATCAAGGTCGGACCCAAACGCTGCATCATTCTGACAGACCCGGTACACACCCAGGTCCTGTCCCACCGGAAAAGTCTATGGTGACACAATTAAACAGATTAATTTAAATTTAGTGCTGGGATACTTGTGTACCTTAACCCTCCAAACTCAACGCCTAACCCTGAGCCCAGCCCAGGGTTAACCTGGGCCTAACCAAAACCCAACTCTAACCTGAGCCCTGAAACCAGGTCTAAACCCTCAGACAATCATTTTAAGGTGAGTCAGAGAGTGAAGACCAGACAAAATGTCCTGATTTCAATGGTCTAAAATTCAAACCGGTCCTCACACTGTATAGTCATACAGGTACACAGACACACTCACATATACACACACATGCACACACACACACACACACAAACTGAACCTGTCCCTGATAAACTGAGCAGGACAGAACACTCCTGAGCATTTGGATCCTGTCAAAATGTGGACTTTGAACAGGGACAGTTCTGAGTACACAGACTGAGGAGACGCCCAGTGTGTCCTCCTTCACAGCCGTTACAAAGCATATTATCATGAAGAGGAGCTGAGTCGTCACTGCTTCTCAGTGGGTAATTTCACAGCTGGGGGGTCGATCAGCCTGAGACATGAAGGGAATCTGGGAGTCCTCATGATGTGGAACAATGACACAGACTGTGACATTAAACAGGACGCAGGTCATCTTGTCTTAGCTGGGAACAAATCAGGACTGATGACACACAAAGCCTGAGGAACTGACTCTGGTTGGTCAAAATGTAAATCAGGACTCTTTCATTTTCCACTTTATACACATGAAGTAGAAATAAACAGGACTGTGTTTCCACTGCTGATGTCAAAGGGAAGAGAAGATGAGTCAGGATCAGCTGAAGAACCAGAAACAACGTGTAGTTTGGTTTTAAGGCTTAAACCAGTCTCTGCTCCTTCCTACTGAACAATGAGACGTCTCTCTCTGTCTCTCTGTTTGAGCCCATTACATTAATCAGACATCAGACTCCAGACTTCCTGTCCACATCAGGGCTGAGCCGATGTTTTAATCAGATGACAGACAGAACTGTCAGAGGTTTACGTTCTCAGCATCCGTCTTCTCCACCAGCTGCTTTTACACATTAATGTTCCATTAAGTGATTTTTTGATGGTAAGTGAATTAGCTGACTGCCTGTAATGTGAATGGTTGCTAATACTACTGATCCCACTGAGAATTAACAGCTCTCACTCACTCACTCACTCACTCACTCACTCACACACACACACACACACACAAATACACACCATACTACAGTTCCACCTTATTGATTCCCACATTCACCAGCAGCAAAAATTGATTTTAAGACTAACCAGACAGGCTGGTCTATGAACTCCAGAGACAAAAAATAAAAGCCCAGAGACGCCTGAAAATGTGTCCTGAGTCTTTAAACTCCTCCACACCCTATGGTTTTAATCTTTCCCAGACATGACAGCAGTGGGAGAAACATGGGGAGATCTTTGACCGTCAATCCAACACAGTGGTCTTGAATCTCACAAGCATATGGGCCCAAAAGCCGGGACAGTGCCAGGCTGCCACTTGTGAACGGGAGCTGGTGTTGCAGCCCTATTAGGTCATTGAATCTCTTATTGAAATTTTAATCTGTCCTCACTCTTCTTATACGTAAACAATGCATGAAACCGGGAGCAGTTTCTCATTTTAATAATTTAAACTTCTAAACCTTACAATCCTGATCCAGGAACTCCAGAATCTGGATCAGGTAGCTGGTTAAAAAATACGCTATGACTCCAATGGAATCCACATGATTTGGTTTACTGACCTGATTGGAAAGATTGAATACTGGACCAACATTCAAAAGGATCTGGGTTTAGTTTTACACAAACTTCAGACCAGCTTTGTCCCTCTAAAGGACAGGGTCAGTGTATGGATGGCCAAGGAAAAGACACGTGACAAAGGGTAAATAAAAGCTTGTTGGGGGCAGGTGTGGCAGAGACCCGGGGGGTCGCTCAGCAGACAGGTTTAAGTCCCGTCCCCTGATTTACTGAGGCAGATGCAAATCAGGTAGATATCAGGGGACAATCATTATAAACAGCGTGATTAAATAAACTGTTTTCTAGACACAGGGAGCGACTGTAATAATCAGAATAAACCCATCCTTCATTTCTGCGCTCTCTGCCTGACACTCCTTAAAATACATATTCATCAGCTCCACGGCTCAGCTGCTCCCCGCGGAAATCCCTGCAAATAAGTAGTTTAGACAGAAATACCTGGCGTGTCCTCACACACGCGCCCCGCAGACAATCATGTCTTACTCAGGAACCATTTCAAATTCACCTGCAATCACCACCTGTTCAGACAAACTTGTTGCTCCTGCAGAAGAACATATAATCTTCATGTTTCAAGCTTCTCACCTCATCACCTGCAGCATCAGACAGCCGCGCGCACACATTAATGCCCACGTTAGCCTCGGTTAGCTGTTAGCTACCACCGCCGGCGGCTAGCTCACAGTTTCGCCGAGACACAACAAGGATGAGCGGTGGAACTGACGGAGACCGAACATTTAGACTGACCAAATAACACCAAACCCCGCCGAGCTGTCCACGACTCGTCCACCTCCATGTCAACAAACAGCAGCGTCAGAGTCCGGGGCTAACGTTAGCGTGCCCCGGTCACAGCAGTAGCAGCAGCAGGCTAGCAGGCGATAACAGAGCTCCACTCTCAGGGAAACTAACCAAACAAACCCACTGCCAGGCTCACGACGCGGCCGGTTAACTAACTCCGCTCGGTTTCGGTGTCGGAAATGTGTTTGTTCCATGAACAGCTGGGTGGATTCCATGTCGTAATCGGTCGACATTTTACAGGAAAAGTCAAATAACGTGAAACTTACCAGCAGCTCCCGTTTCTTCAGCATCTTCCGTGAAATCCCACAGCAGAGCGTTTTTCTCCGAGCGAACAGCGTCCACCATGTCAGTCCACTGACGCCAACTACGGCAGCACTTCCGGAGACCCTTTCAAAAATAAAAGCAGATATGAAGCAGGATGGGCGTGTCGGAAACACTGATTTCATTATTATTATTATTATTATTATTATTATTATTATTATTATTATTATTATTATTGTTGTTGTTGTTGTTATTGTTGTTTTATATTTCAGTTCCCTTGAAACAAAAATTCATAGAAATATCTCAGCGTTCTGTACTGGACCACCATCAGCCGCCCAAAATGAATCTTGGATTGAGTATGTGCCACCATTCAGACAGGGTTACATTAATACTACTGCGAGAAACCAGTATCGGTAATATTTGTATTGTATTTTGAACATTGAGTCCCCTCACTTCCTGTTAGATGTCAGACAACTTACCGTGTCCGGACGGCCGGTGGCTCTCCCGTGTTGTTGGTACCAGAACGTTCCTTAGGTTCCAAACGAAGATCGCGTGTGTTAAAGAAGATGCTTTTAATCATTCATTTAAAAAAAACGCAGCATCATCCGGTCACGTTGCCGAAGTTGTTGTCAATGTAAATAAATATCTGATGAAAAAAGAGAATTATCTGTGATGCCGCAGGCAGAACAGGTGCTTCATTGGTCAGAAAAGAATGATAATATATCTACAAGCAAACATCACATTTTAAAAGCTCGTCACACGTTATGTATTTCACTTCATACTTCTTCTCCAGAGGGTAAAGTTGGGTAGGAGGGGGAGAAATATTGTACTTTCACACTTTCATTTCACAACTTCGGTTACGTTGTAGATTCAGATTATTGATAGATAATCAACAAGTATCTCGTGGGGTTGTGTTAAAGGTTAAGATAAAATTTTGTTGGTCCTTGAGGTGAAATTCACAAACTAGCCAGCAGTAAATAAAGCCATTAAAAATGCAATGTCAGTGCTGGCGCTGACGACGTCAACAAATGTACGGGCATGTTATTTAAATTGCAGAGTGCTTCATCTTCTTATTAGACGATCTTTGCAACAACCAACGTTGGCCAATGGGGGCGTTCACGGGTGGTCAGTTTCCGCTCTGACCCGGATCCATAACAAGAGTTGGAACCGTTAGCCGGCTAATCGTTTAGCATACGGTCTCTGCGGTTTAGGCTGCTACTTTTGCTCGTTATCCGCGGTTACCGTCAGTTTACCGTTTCACCGACGGCAGCTGAATGGCCGTTGTAGCTGACACACCGAGACACGACTCGACGACGGTCGATCTGCGTTCGTGCTGATGTTTGTGACCGTCAGCATCCGTTAGCAGTGTCACTGCAACCGAAGGGACGTCGACTAGTGTTTGCCTGCTAAAGCTAACACAACAACAACAACAACAACAGTCCTGTCAGCAGCAGCTGAGGCCTCCACATCTGCTGGTAACATTACACTTACGACGCCTTTTTTTTTTTTTTTGCTCTAACGCGGATATTAATGTTGTGGGTGATAACGTAAAGCGTTTGTTTGAAGGGTCTAAGAACAGTTTGATTCCAGGCTCAGTTAGTTCTGTCAGACTGCTGTTTGTGAAGCTCAATCATGTGACTGCTCCTGCAGTTACAGCACCAGCTGAGGTGGAGATGTGCTCCACATCTGCTTGGTTCTGGGTGTGACCGAGGCTCACCAGATGTGAAATCCAAGTGTCTGACAGCAGCGAAGACACGAACATGTCAGAAAAGTCTGTTTTAACTTGTTGCTGTGTTGTTAGACAGATGTAATTTCTTCACAGGATTCTGAGCCTTTAATTGAGATGTGTCAGGATATATTTTTTAAAATGTGAAATGGAGAAAGTCTAATTATGATCTGTACATTGATTTCTTCTAAAAAAATGCTCCTCTGAGCACCTGAAAATAATTTTTCTGTAATCTTTCCAGACGTTTGTTGAAGCGTGATGGGGAATCAGCTGGCTGGGATCGCCCCCTCTCAGATCTTGTCTGTGGACAGTTACTTCTCAGACATCCACGACCATGAGTACGACAAGAGCCTGGGCAGCACTCGCTTCTTCAAGGTGGCCCGGGCCAAACACCGGGAGGGCCTGGTGGTGGTCAAAGTCTTTGCCATCCAGGACCCATCATTGCCTCTGACCAGCTACAAGCAGGAGCTGGAGGAGCTGAAGATCCGGCTGTACTCCTGCCAGAACTGCCTGCCCTTCCAGAAAACCTCCCTGACAGAGAAAGCCGCCATCCTGTTCCGCCAGTACGTCCGGGACAATCTGTACGACCGCATCAGCACCCGGCCGTTCCTCAACAACGTAGAGAAGCGCTGGCTTGCCTTCCAGATCCTCAACGCCGTCGATCAGGCACACAAAGCCGGCGTCCGCCACGGAGACATCAAGACGGAGAACGTGATGGTGACCAGCTGGAACTGGGTGCTGCTCACAGACTTCGCCAGCTTTAAGCCAACATACCTGCCGGAGGACAACCCTGCTGACTTCAACTACTTCTTCGACACGTCCAGACGGAGGACATGCTACATCGCACCAGAGAGGTTTGTGGACGGAAGTATGTTTACCACGGAAAGCGACCAGAATACACCGCTGGTGGACCTGACCAACAACAACCAGAGGAGCAGAGGGGAGCTCAAGCAGGCCATGGACATCTTCTCTGCAGGTAGACTGTGACTGGCTGAGATAAAATAACACAGCAACACATGACAGCATTAAAGCTTCAGGGTCTCGTCATTTTAAAGGGTTAAAACATGAACACTAGCAGCTGGACTGTGGTCTCTGAATGTTTCAGGTTTAACTCAGACTGCTGTGTCTCTTTTCAGGTTGTGTCATAGCAGAGCTGTTCACTGAAGGCGTCCCACTCTTCGATCTGTCCCAGCTGCTGGCGTATCGCAAAGGACATTTCCAGACGGAGCTGGTCCTCATGAAGATCGAGGACTGGAGCATCCGAGAGCTGGTAATAATCCTCTTCACAGGTCTGATGGTGGAGACCCATGATGGTATTATACTGCACAGACAGACATGTTAGAGGGACATTTGCAGTTTCTCAGTAGACATGTCACTGGCATGTGTCAAGAAATACATCATTACATTACATCTGAAGTTTTCAGTGGTAAAACAGAAGTCGGGTATTAGCTGGTGAATGGTAGTAAATGAATCATTCATCTGTCCCTGAGGTGTATTATAAAAAGCGTAGATGTCGATGTCTCGCTCGCTAAAGAAAAAAGAAGCAATGATCATTGGTACGAACCGTAAATGGTTTGTGAATCATCTCTGTCAGGTGGCTCAGATGGTGCAGCGGGAGCCTGAGAAGCGTCTGACAGCAGAGGAGTATCTGAAGCAGCAGAGAGGGAAAGCCTTCCCTGACATCTTCTACACCTTCCTGCAGCCGTACATGGCTCAGTTCGCCAAAGAGACCTTCCAGTCCGCGGATGAGCGAGTGCTCGTCATCCGCAAAGACCTTGACAACATCCTGTACAACCTGCGAGGAGGTGAGAGGGAGTTATTTTCAACACTTTATCAGTCACACAATTAAAACCTTCCCTCAGATGTTGGTTTGTGTGTTTCCCCTTCAGGTTCCTCCTCCTCCTCGCCTTCGTCCCCGGAGAGCAGCGAGGGTGTGCTGAGCTCCAGGGAGGAGCAGGGCCTCATCGTGCTGGTGTCTGTCATCACGTCCTGCCTGCAGACGCTGCACTCCTGCGATTCCAAACTGGCTGCTTTGGAGCTCATCCTCCACCTGGCTCCCCGGCTCAGCGTCGACATCCTGTTGGACCGCATCACACCCTATCTGCTGCACTTCTGTAACGACCCTATGCCTCGCGTGCGTGCTCAGGCCGTGCGAACTCTGGCCAAAGTGCTGGCTCTAGTGAAGGAGGTGCCGAGGAACGACGTCAACATCTACCCAGAGTACATCCTGCCAGGCATCGCCCACCTCGCCCAGGATGATGCCACCATCGTCAGGCTGGCGTACGCAGGTCAGTTACCGGCAGGCTCTGGAATAAAGAGCTTACTTATTTGAAACCACCTGTTTATACCTTTCTTTATCCCTTGGTTGCCTTCAGAGAACATAGCCCATCTGGCAGAGAGCGCTCTGCGTTTCTTGGAGTTGGTTCAGGAAAACAACGTGAACACAGAGCAGGACCTGAGCGGCGAAGACACGGAGGAAACGCTTCACCCCAACGAAAACTACGACTCAGGTACAGCAGCACACGAGCTGACCTTCCCACTGCTGGCTTTAAACGTGTTGCTGCGTGTCAGCGTGACCAACTCGCTGTGTGTTTAATGTTCAGAGCTGCAGGCGCTGCACGAGATGGTGCAGCAGAAGGTGGTGACGCTGCTCAGCGACTCTGAGAACATTGTCAAACAGTCGCTGATGGAGAACGGCATCACCCGTCTCTGCGTCTTCTTCGGCCGACAGAAAGCCAACGACGTTCTGCTGTCTCACATGATCACCTTCCTCAACGACAAGAACGACTGGCACCTCCGGGGAGCCTTCTTCGACAGCATCGTGGGTAAGGAAACCACAGAATATTCCCACGGCGAAGCAGAATCACTTTTCTGTCGTCACAGATAACTGAAGAGTCAGGACTGTACCGTGTCATCTCTCTCTCTCTTCCTGTTTGTTTTGTCTCGTTGTGTGTTGTCGTGTTGAAGGCGTGGCTGCGTACGTGGGCTGGCAGAGCTCCTCCATCCTGAAGCCTCTCCTGCAGCAGGGTCTGACTGACACGGAGGAGTTTGTCATCTATAAAGCTCTGAACGCTCTGACCTGTATGTGTCAGCTGGGCCTGCTGCAGAAACCTCACATCTACGAGTTTGTGGGTGATATCGGTAAGATCCCTGAGCGGAGACCACAGCATGACCAAAACATGACACAGCGGTTCTTTTTACCGCAGCGCTGTGACTCGGGGAAAATCACGCTATTGGTCCATGGTTCAGCAGGAACTGGATTTTATAATTTGTCCTTTCCTGCTTGCCATAGCTCCGTTCCTGTGTCACCCCAACCTGTGGATCCGTTACGGGGCGGTGGGCTTCATCACTGTGGTCGCTCAGCACCTCAACGTGGCCGACATCTACTGCAAACTGATGCCTCACCTCAACCCTTTCATCACCCAGCCCATCATCCAGGTGAGTCCACATCACCCTCATTCAGTCCTTATCTCACCTGTAGAATCCCGGCGCGTCGTCCTCCTCCTCACGCACCGAGCGTCCTCACCCCTCTGTCCTCAGATCGATAAGGAGCTGGTCCTTCTGAGCGTCCTGAAGGAGCCGGTGAGTCGCTCCATCTTCGACTACGCCCTGCGCTCCAAAGACATCGCCAGCCTCTTTCGACATCTGCTGCTCCGACAGAAGAAGCGTGCTGGGTCTATCCCAGAATGCCCCACTCCTGAGGACCCGGCCATCGCTCAGCTGCTGAAGAAGCTTCTCTCACAGGTGAGAACAACACTGCTCAGTCTCAGGTTAGTAATGACATGCTGTGGGTTTTAGAGATAACACAGTAGAATCTATGTTTTCTACTGGGTTTGTGCAGAACATGAGGAACATAGACTGAGATAAGAATCTGTTGATGGTGTAATAAACGGACTCTGTGATTGGTTAAAAACAACCTGAGCAAATTAGGAAGAAAGGTCACTGTAGGCCTCTGACTCCATGGAAACATTCCTGTGCAGGAACATTCACACAGGCTTTTATTTGTTTTCACTCATGGTCAACGTGCCATTTCCAGACGGTTTCAGTAATCACAGTGACTGATGGGTCGGCAGCTGCTGGCAGGCTGTTCACGCAGGTCAGCACAGCAGATTAGAGCTAATTATCAGTGTATGAAAATAATGGGTTTTCAGTGACGTTAATCTGCAGCAAACAAAATGAAAATATGACATTACTGTGCAAAGGACCATAAAGAGTCAAACAAAGAACATATGGTTGGCTGCTTTGATAACCAGGGTGAAAAAATATGGCCTTTATTCCAAACAGCAGAACGTTTCACATCTTTTTTTAAATCACTGCCTCAGATGTGGAGTGTTGCTGATGGATCGCTTCACTTTTCAAGAACAACAATCCAGACAACACATTTCCTGTTTATCTAAGTTTCAGAGTAAGTGTTTGTTGGACCAACGCCAACGTGGATGTCTGACATTTCCACGTGGGAATGTCCGTTATATGGCGACCCGCCCATTACAGGGTCAGTTCATCCAGAGTTTTGTCTGAAACCCTGTCAGATAAAATGAACTGGAAACATAGAACATGTTCTGTTTTTGGTGAACTGAACTTTTTCAAATAGATATTTTCTGTTGCCAGAATCGAACCAGGGACATTGACGTGACATGGTTTGCATCTTGGAACAAAAAGCCAAAGCCTTGTTTCTGTGGACGTCCTGTGGGAATGTGCTGTGCACTGTGTCAGCAGTGATCTGTGATTCAGCCAGAGGGGGCAGTGAAACACCGTGTTTCAGCCTGCTGTTTAACAGACCAGCCTTCGTTCCCACGGTGCTGTTACTCTAACTGGACTTTCTGATCATACATGAGCAACATCCCCAAACACGCAGGCTGAAAACCTGTGAACGGGACCTGGCGCTGCAGCCTGGCGCCGTCCGCAGAGCGACAGGCACCTCCTGGGAAATCAGACGGAAGCTTAACGGTATGCAGATGTTTTCCAGTGCAGGAGTTTACTACTGTTTACTACTCTTCACCACGTTTGGAGCCGTGGGGTCACTTCCTGCACAGGCATTAGTGTGATTCAACAACAACAACAACAGTGTGTGCTGGGAATCAACCTGCACAACTGGGAAATGAGCAGGGTTGTATGTAGCACAGCAGCTACGTCAGAAAGCTGTAGGTGAACCCAACGCGACGTAGGAGAGACTTCACCCTTTAAACCACACACAACCTCCCGTCAGACCTCACAGTGTCGTTTTTAATCCAGCTGTAAATAATAAAGACAAAGCACATTCACTTTAGATACTCGCCTGTGGCGTTCTCGTGACCCTGATGTCACACGTGTGTCGGTGAAAACCATCAAATCATTTACCACAGAAACCATGAAAACATCAACAGGGTTCAAACAAATGGCTCTGAAGGTTATTTACCCCCCCGAGGCAGGAGCGGAGGATCTGCCTCCGCCAGGTGTTATGGAAACTGCCCCCCCTGACAGTCTGTGATTGGTCAGGTGTGTGGAGGCTTGCTCACCATCAATAACCAGATTACCTGGTCGGCCCAGAGTCAGCAAGCTGCTCAGCGTGAGACGGAAACACGAAGGTTTCATAAGAACAGAAAGTGATGAGACTAAAAAAAGATTTGACGGAGCAGAGAGTCACTGAGAGCAGCACGCAACAGAACACATGCTCATCTCACTGTTAAAACTAAAAACTGTTGATTCTCACCTTTAATGCTCTCATCATAGAACTGATTGTGTGTGAGGATGTGTGTTAAACACAGCTCGTCTCCTTCCTCCTACAACACTGATTCATCTGCGTCCTGACCTCTGAATGAGGGAGGTGAGCATCATCTGGACCACGGCACGCACACTCAGACTCCCACACACTTTATCCTCAGCATCACTTTGATCAAAATGAAGGCCCAAGGTCTGTGAATAACTTTGAGGGACTTCCTCAGAATTAAACCACGAGGGTAAAAACTTTCTGTAGAACTTCTGTAACGAGAAACATGTCCACAGAATTCAGTGCCGGAGCCTCCGGGGACACCGATCTGCCAACAACGAACATAGAACGTTTTACAGTGTGCATTACACCACTGATGCCAAGTATCACAAACACATGCTGGAAAGTTTAAACTCAATCCAGATAAAACAGTCACGCTTTTTTCCCTAAAAGCTGCATTTGGAGAGCAGAGCGCTGGAAGCAGGACTCAGCAGCGCGTGGGTCTCTGAGCTGTTACTGCTAATGTTCTGAGGAAAAACCACATCTCTGTGAAACACTGCACGACCACACATTCAGCGCTGCCGCCGCGTTCTTCGTGAGTTTGTGCAGAAACATCGACTTTATTCACACGTTGAGCTCAAACAAACTAATCTGCACATTTAATGCAAACTGAGTGTTTTTCTTCTGGTGAAGTGAAACGTGATCAGATCTGAACGTTCTCGGGATGTTTGACGGATTCAGACTGAGGTCTGACCGCTCAGCTCCGATCAGCTGACGTCTGTCTTTCAAAATGAAGACTGAAGACAAAATGAAGAAGATTGGTTGGGACTATTTTCAGCGGCGGATGAATCCACACACAGAACTTGTTAATAGGAAACATTCAGAGTTTTTGGGGTCCACACATGGGACAGATTTATTCTTTAATTTTAATTTAGACCATCAAAGACATGAAGTGGAGCACATCTCCTCTGTCCCAGTACAAGTGCAGCAAAAGTGAATTTGACCATTAAACATACAAACTGCAGTCACGTCTGTTGTCTCTGGTCCCAGTTTGAGTCTGTGTCCTGAGTCCTGTAGCAGTCTCCCGTGGCTGTGTCCAGAACTCTGTGTTCACTGTTTCCTGCTTCCTGTCCTCTGTCCTTCAGGGGATGACGGAGGCGGAGGAGGACAAGCTGCTTGCGCTCAAAGACTTCATGCTGAAATCCAACAAGGCCAAAGCCAACATGGGTGAGCAGAGCCACATGGGAGAGGCCGCTCAGACGGGCGTCATTGACCTGGCCACGCTCGGCATCATGGGCCGCCAAGTGGACCTGGTCAAACCCAAGGCCGAGGCCGAGGATAAGAGAGGTAACGTGCACGACTCGGTGTTTACGCTCAGTTTACCTCAGTGAAGGCCTCGTGTTTACAGCTTAGTCTTTTCATCAGCTGATAGAGAAAAGAGCTGAAACAATCAGCTGAATTAACTGATAAGATTTCCATCCGGTGGAAGCAGAACGTTTGGCAGCGTCGGCGTCTGCGCTCCATTTTCTGCTCCACCTTGCTTCGCTTCACAGCGCGGCTGAAGCTGCGAGCTTCTGCTGGTGTGAGACGGGAGTTTGGATTATTTTGGGTATTTTATGTTCCACAAACATCACTCAGACAGATTTATGAAACAAATTCATTCAAACTTTTTAATGTGCGTCTGTGAACAGGCACCTCGCTGGAACAGATGTGTGTTTTCCCTCCGCGTTTCTCAGTGTTCGATCAGCCGAACTACAAAAAGAAAAAAGTCACAGTGAAACCAGCTCAGTGGATTGTTCAGAAACGGCACTTAAATTTATTCAAATATAATTTTTCAAAGCTGCGAGCAGCACAAACTAAAGTCCGCTCACCTGCGTTGTGTTTAGGTGGAGACAGAACGGAGGGAGGGACGAGGACTTCTCTTTAAAACCACTTTTTAAACCAGATTATTGAAACTGGCAGGAAGTGAAATCATGTTTGTACCAATACAGGGTTTAAAAAGACGTGTTGGAGGCAGGATCTGAACGTGGGGACAGGAAGGGACAGGAGGGGACAGGAAGGGACAGGAAGGGGCTGCTCGGGCCGTGCAGAACCTGCCGATCCATGCAGCCCTGTGTTTGCTTCAGATGAGTTTTCAGTTAGACTGAAGTGTTTCATCTGTCGGATTCAGTTATTCCAGCAGCTCCGTTTGACGTTTTATTCCAAACATTTATTGCAGAAGGAATTCTGCTGCACATCTGTACACATCTGTAGAAGGATGAAGAAGAGCGTTCATCAGACCTTCAGATTTCAGAATCTTAAATGACTCCAGGAAGAAATTCCGTTGGCTTTTATTTTGATGGGATCAGACTGGTGGTCGTGGCAGAGCCGGGTCTGTCAGTCCTCCTCTGCTATCTGGGGACGGACACACTGTCTGACTTTAAACGGACATCGAATGAGAGAAATGCCATGAACCTTCTGTTGCTGTGTGACCTCTGCATGGTACAGCTCTCCAGCTGTCATTCATTTCCCAGAATCCATCACTGCAGCATCTGGCACATAGTTTCGTGTGATTTGGTTTGAAGTGATTTGCATGTTTGCTTGGAAAATAATAATCTGTTCAAGGTCCCGAGAAGTTAGAGACCTCATGTTTCTGTGTCAACAGATCTGTGTTTTTCTTCATGTGCAGCTCTTTACTCGTCTGCTTTCAAAACACAGAATAAAATTATGATCCGAAGGCGTTTCATCTTAATTAGAAATGTGATCATATTTTATCTGTGGATTCTGTTTCTCAGTGTAATAAACGATTCCTGATCAGGTTTTATTATCTGAGTGTGAGCACAGTGCAGGAGCACGGTGCAGGGGCAGGGTGCAGGGGCAGAGTGCAGGGGCAGGGTGCGGGGGCAGAGTGCAGGGGCAGGGTGCAGGGGCAGAGTGCAGGGGCACAGCCTGCGTGTTGCTCACGGTATCAGGACGTTGACCCTCGGTAACACACGGGGCATTCCTGGAATGAAAGGAATCAAAGGAGCTGATAAGGGTCAGAACCTTTCAGACTGAGTCAGAACTGTCTGAACTGTGTGATCTGTGTTGGTTTTATGGTCTAACAGCTGCTTCTGCTTGATGTGGGTTGTTTGTTCCAGTCCTGCCTCTCATTTCAGTGATTGTGTTGTTGTGTTGTGATTGATACTGAGAAATGCCCTCAGTTTACCCAGATTTAACTAACCTCAGTTACATTCCTTCCTCCTTCTGTCTTTTTATTTTCGTCTCTCTTTCTTCCTTTGTCTTTTCCTCGGCTGAAACGAGGCGTCTGAACCTCTGCGATTCGTCCTGTTGGTCAGACGAAACATTTGAGACGAAATATTTGAGACAAAACGTTAATTTGGGATCTGGGAAAATCTTCAGCAGACGATTTTTTCACCATCATGTTTCATAGGTAGAGAAAATAACAGCCAGAGTAATCTGTGATGAAAGGGTGAATGCTGTTAGAGCATCAGACAGGCCCAGTGTCCACTGTTACAGACTGTTCATGTCCCTTCATCCCGCCTGTTCTGTAGAAGTCTCAGATAGCATCGATGCCAAACCCTGTGTGTTCCAGATGTTTCTCTTCGAGGCAGCTGGAGTAACCGTTTCCATCTGCAGACGAACCATTCAAAGAAAAAGAGTCTGAGGGAAACTCCCCTCTCATCTCCCACATCAATCATCTTCCCTTGTTGTTCTCCAGATAGACGACAGTCCTCAGATTTACTCCTCACATGTTCATCTGATAAGAGTCTGTTTAGTCCTGAACCTGCGTGTTTTTAAACGGGACTAAAAATATGATGTTGTGTCGAGGGATTCTCAGATTTGCACAAACTTCTCTCTGAACAAAGAATCAGTTTGATTATTTTCTCTTTTCTTTTAATGACAGAAAGAAAAACGTTGTTCAGTCGTCTTTCAGATCCAGTCCTTGATTCCAGATGAACAGTTTTCACAGTTTGATCAGAACCACGTGTGGAAGTCACGTCTGTCGGACACGTGGTGGAGTCATGTATCTAAGAATTATTTTTGCCAAACTTCACGGAGTTGTTAGTGAATTGACATCCTGTCTTCTTTTCCTGCAGCGAGGAAGCACACGAAGCAGGACTCGACCATGAACGAGGAGTGGAAGAGCATGTTTGGATCCCAGGACCCGCCCTCCGCTCAGCCCGCCACGGTAACACCCACCCTCTGATGCTGCTTGTCTGGGATTGGTCCTGTACGTCCCGAGGCCACAGCACACCTTCACACGTGTGCACAGACATGCTCCTCAACAAGCAGAGATTCTGATCTGAGAGTTTATCTTCACAAAATAAGTGGAAGGAAATTAGAAAATGTGAAGGAGTGAATATAAAGCAGGTACACCCAGGTATCCTGCTCACCTGTCTCTAACCCAGACTCTGTAGCTGATGATTTAATGATGATATTTCCATTATCAGTTAATCTGCTGATGATTGTGATAGATGATTATTCAGTTATCAGAAAAGTGGAAAGTTCATTTTCTGTCAGCTCATTGATTAATCGAGAGACATCAGAGACAACAGAGACATCAGAGACAACAGACCAAAGAAAAGCGTCACGTCCTCACGTCCTCACATCTGAAGCACACACAGATCTCTTTCTGTTTGCTGTTGATTGGCTGAAGTCAGTGAAATAAGGAATCTCTGTGTTTGCAGGCTGCGGACGGGTCGGCGGGTCAGGTCAGGAAGAGCGCCGTGGCCCCGGCGGTACCCGTGCTGCAGTCGGTGGTGAGCGGTCCCGCCTACCAGCGCCGCATCAACACCTGCAAGGCGGAGCTGCAGCAGCTGGTGCAGCAGAAGAGGGAGCAGTGCAGCGCTGAGCGCATGGCCAAGCAGATGATGGAGAGCGCAGAGTGGGAGAGTCGACCTCCGCCGCCCGGTAACATCAGCACCACCCACGTACAGGCAGCGCTGCAGGGCCAAAGATTCAGCACTGACAATCCTTTCTATGAAAACAAACACTAGCCTTTGAATTCTGAACAGTTCAGGGATGAGCACACGACCCACCGTTCACAGAAACATTAGAGAACAGGTTCAGCATCAGGGCGTCTCCTCACACAGCTGACATGTGTGTTTCAGGGTGGCACCCCAAAGGCCTGCTGGTCGCCCATCTCCACGAACACAAAGCTGCCGTGAACCGAATCAGGGTCTCAGATGAACACTCCATCTTTGCCACGGCATCCAACGATGGTACCGTCAAAGTCTGGGACAGTCAGAAGATGGAGGGCAAGACCACGACCACCAGGTGAGTCTTAAAACCAACTAACGATGACTGAGGAGCAAACTGCTGATCGTGGCTGTTGAGTTGGATCGTTCACTGGATGGTGGATTTTATAAAAACTACGGACAGAACGTTAACAGCTGAGATGTGTTTTCTTTCTGTTCCTGCAGATCAGTGTTGACTTACTCTCGTATCGGCGGCCACGTGAAGACGTTGACCTTCTGCCAGGGGTCACATTATTTAGCTGTAGCCTCAGACAACGGAGCCATCCAGCTTCTGGCAGTCGAAGCTAACAAACCACCAAAGTCCCCCAAAGTTCAGCCCTTCCAGACCAGGTAACGGAAACATATCTGCAGGAAACATGTTGCCTTGATGTTTGACGTGTCGTCCGTCTCACTCTGTCCTTTGGGCTCCTCTCAGGTCTCTGGACCTGCAGGAGGACGGCTGTGCGGTCGACATCCACCATTTCAACTCGGGCGCTCAGTCGGTGCTGGCGTACGCCACCGTCAACGGCTCGCTGGTCGGCTGGGACCTTCGCTCCAACTCCAACGCCTGGACGCTGCGTCACGACCTTCGCCTCGGGCTCATCACCTCCTTCACCGTCGACATGCACCAGTGCTGGCTCTGCCTAGGTCTGTCTGAGCGCGCCCTCATTCATTCATTCATTCATCAGCTGTGATGATTAAATTCACTCTTCATGTTGCAGCGTCACAGAAAAACAAAAAAGTTTCAGTGGTTTTATTCTGAAAATATTCAGAAACTTAATGTGGGTCGATTACAGTAACGTCCTTCATGTTCTCACCTTCCATTTCCTCCACAGGCACGAGCAGCGGCACCATGGCCTGCTGGGATATGCGTTTCCAACTCCCCATTTCAAACCACTCCCACCCTGCTCGAGCACGAATCAGACGGCTGCTCATGCATCCGCTCTACCAATCATCTGTCATCGCAGGTCAGAGGCTCGAGTCTCGTATCTCTGTCTGATTCATGTAAAACATTTAACGTTGAGTGAAATGTAAGTTTAGCCGCGGTGAAGCTGACAGGTGCAGTCAGGATCACACACCTGCTGACGGCGTGTCGGTGTCAGGTGGCGCTGTGTGGTCGTACTCGCTCACACGTGCACATTATTACAGCATGTTCTCACGTCTAATGTCAGGGACAGGTGAGACATCCTGGCACCGTGACAGCATCTGAGACAGGACAGTCAGTGAACATCAGATCAACCTGTCTGTCTAATGAAACATCTGTCTGTCTCCCTGCCTGTCTCCCTGCCTGTCTCCCTGCCTGTAGCTGTCCAGGGGAATAACGAAGTGTCGATGTGGGACATGGAGACCGGAGATCGTAAATTCACGCTGTGGGCCAGCTCTGCGCCCCCACTGTCTGAGATGCAGGTGGGTGTCTGTGTGTCTCCGCTCGTCTCCCTGCGTTGGACGTGGTTCAACCTTTGTCCCATGATGCACTGTGGTGGTGTTCTGATGACTCAGACCTCTTAGATGTTGTAAACGTTGTGACCTCTGATGTCAGAGATTCAGCCTCGGTCAGGTAAGAAAACTGGAGACAGCTGTGAGGGTTCTCAGCCAATCAGAGGAGCCGCTCCCACTGTCAGCCCAACATCTGGAGGAGGAGCTGCAGTTTGTGTCAGCAGTTATTCATCCAACATTTTAACTGCTTTCATTTACAAGCTTTTATTCAGCACATGAACATAAAATAAAGAGCAGAACTAAACGTGAGGCCGTTTGTAACGTGTCAGACTTCAGCAGTGAAAGTGATGAATGAGTCTGAGACTCGGATCCAAACTCTGTTTCTGTTTGAAGGGAACAGATCTGATTATGATCATGAGATCACAGTGATCTGTGTGTGTGTGTGTGTGTGTGTGTGAGCTGCTCAGATGAACAGATTCACCTTTGTGTCTTTGTGTCTTTGTGTTTTGCAGCCGTCTCCTCACAGTGTTCATGGGATCTACTGCAGTCCTGCTGATGGGAACCCTCTGCTCCTGACGGCCGGCTCAGACATGAGGATCAGGTCTGAAACATCCAGAGAAACTTTTAGATTTTAGTGTAAAACAGGTGCTGAAAACACTGCTGAACAACAGCTGCCAACAGCTGTGTGTCAGGATTTTATCACAGAGCTGTGATGGACACACGCACGTCTTTACGTCTTTGACTGTGTCCAGATTTGACGTTTTCACTGCACCAATCATGCTCCTGAGTCTGAGCTGAACCACGTCACATGAATGTGATGAGTGACGAATGTTCCAGTGTGAAGATCAGATCTCAGAGACACATCAGGTTTTGAAAAGCTGCACCACAGTCGTATGAGAACCAGCGCCTCAGGCCTGATTCATGAAATCCATGTAGGGTACATGACACTGACACCCCTAACCCTAACCCCGCTGACCTCGAAACAAACATTACAGCTGCTCCCAGCTCACAGCACCATCATCAGTGACTGACTGATGGAGACCACAGGTCAAAACTTCCTTCCAGGGAATCATCTCTGAGGACAGAGACGCTCAGCAGCTCTGTGACTCACAGCTGGAACAGAAACATCTGCTGCTCAGTGAAATTCGGGAGAAATTCTCCTCACACACACACACAGGAAAAAAATGAGAAGTTCAGTCCAAAAGCCAAAACCACTGACCTGCAGACTCACCCAGTGACACCAGCCCTCAGACTCAGCACCGCACCTCTACAGCCGACTGAACACAGCCCAACATGTGTGTTTTAAAATAAAGGTTTGCTGTGGGTTTCAGGTTCTGGGACTTGGCGTATCTGGAGAGGTCCTACATCGTAGCGGGAGGAGCCAATGACTCGCTGCACTGCCCGTCTGTTCTCTACAGCAGGAAGATCATCGAAGGAACTGAAGTCGTACAGGTGGGTGCTGCACGTCCCCTGGACACACAGTTAAAGAGCTCAGACGTTCCACATGCAGCCCAGGAAAGCTGTGCTCGGTCAGCACGTGTCAGCTCCTCTCGTGATCCTGCGCAGACTCACATCATTCACAGATTCATTGTTCTGTAGAAAACACCTATTTCCCATCAGGCCTCAGTGCTTGTTAAAAGCTCATGGACCGTGCTGCTGCTGTGTGTGTGCAGGAGATCCACAGTAAACAGAAGAGCGGCGTGGTGGAGGACTCGCCTCGCCGCGGCCCAGAATCCCTGCCTGTGGGACACCACGACATCATCACTGACATCGCCACCTTTCAGACCACGCAGGGCTTCATCGTCACCTCGTCCAGAGACGGCATCGTCAAAGTCTGGAAGTGAAGTTACACGGCAACAGTAAAAATCCCCACACACCCACACACACCCACACACACACACACACACACCCACAGGAAAACGTGTAGGGTGTGTGTTTAAGTGCTTCTTTGTGTTTTTCATTCTTTTCTGTTCGCTCACACAAACACGGCGCAGACATCCTGTGGTTTCTGTGATGGAGTGAGACGGGAGAAGACGTCACTGACCTGACTCTCTCTGGGGTTGGATCTGTTTTCCTCTCTTTCACAGACTAAATGATTAATTGATGAAAAATATTCAGCAGATTCATCAGTTCCAGTTTTTTTCTCTGGTTAATCCAAACATCTGTTCGGCCACTTCTCCCTGTCCACGTCTCATTGAATGAATCAGATTAAATTATATCATTGGAAATTCTTGTTAATATATGGAGTTGCATCATGGGAAACGTAGTATCTGGTGTTTATGAAGTTTGACCTGTACTGCAGACTAAAAGTCAGGGTGTCATACTGTGATCATTATTATTGAATCTGTCCTTTGTGCTCAGAGTTGAACAACAACAGGAAGTGATGATTCTTCACTTCCTGTTGAAGGACGTCAGGATAATTGATAAACTGAGAGAATGATTTCTGATCTGAAGAGCCTGACACCTGCCAGGTGTGTCTGGTTCTGAGTGTCTGAACTGAACCTAAATGTGCTGAACACCAGCGTCCTGCATCTGACTCCTCACAACACCATGGATTTTAATTCAATCAGAACTTTTTCATTTCATGTCCCATAAAAACTAATTTACTGGCAGATGAACCAAAAAAAAAAAAACCCACCTGCACTTTCTTTCTGTCGCTTCTTTCAGTCTACAGCAGGAGGTTTTGTACATACGTTATTAGAAATCTGAGTGATGTAAAGTTTAATCAGAAACTTGTACAAATGAAGTTTGTTGCTGCAGATCAGAACCATGTGACCTTCAGTTTGTTCATCTGATGAATAAAATCAATTCTCCTTATGTTCATGGTTTTTATTGTTTGACTCAAACTGTTTGCAGAAATTCCAGATTGATGATAAATGAGTTGCTGAATAACTTCCGTCTGCAGGAGAGAAACTTTTCTCAGCTCAGAAATTTTGCAGCTGTGTAATATTATCATATCAGTTCAGTAATTATTTTTATGTGAGAAATGAGAAATGAGAAGCTGCTTTTGTTAACGCCTGAAATCAGTTTTTTTTTTTTTTTTTTAAATGACAAAACCAAACTCTGGCCGGAGCTGGAGACAGTAACTCATGGGACGGGGCTCAGTGAACATCTGGACCGTTTCCCGTACAGTGAAACAGGCCGGGCGGCTCCTCAGTGTTGTACCACATTCACCTGAAAGTGTCCGGTCAAAGAGCTTTTAGTTCCAGCACAGCTCCGGTCTCCTGGTGTGAATGTGAACCTCTGAGTCGGAGCTGTGGCCTCGGCGGGTTTCAGACCGACCGATCGTCACTTCCCTTCAGACAAACAGCACAGCATCGGGTTTTCTTTCATTCTTTATTACTGTTGTTTTTACATGAAGCACCATGGGTCGGTCTGATAAACCACAGACAGTTATCTCCGCGTGCACACAGCGGGGCGGGCGATGACGCAGGCTGCAGCCTCGCGCTCAGGAACACTTCAGACCTTTTAAGGCTCGAGCTGGAGCGGCTCCACGCGCTGTTTACACGAGTGGGACAAACCAGACACAGGACAGACACGAGAACCTGCACATCAAGTCCCCCCGTCAACTGAGACACAGCCCTGTCCCGCTGTCCCACTGCCACCCGCTCCCACACTGTCCCCCCGCCACACTGTCCAGCTGTCCCCCCGTCCCCCTGTCCGCACACAGCGTTAGAGTAACCGCAGCAGCTGCAGTTCAGTTTGAGCCTTCACAGGTTGATTAAAGCTGCTGAATGTGTTTTAGTTCAAATCATCGACAGAACGTGAAACAATGAAAGGTGAAGTTAGCATGCTAACCAGCTAGCCCCCGGCCGTCCCGTCGTGTTATACCACTTTATACCTGAGGAGGCGAAAGTGAGTGAGTGAGTGTCCAGTCTGTCCAAAGGACGGATTCTGATGAATCAGTGAATGAAGCAATTAACACAATAATGACTGAAGCAAGCAACTGTCACCACCATCACCACCTGTCCCCACCACCTCCACCTGTCCCCAGTAAGAAACCACGCCTGGCGGCAGAGACAGGAAGCGACAGAGGGAGAAGCAGCTGTCCTGGCGCGGACAGTTCGCTGCTGAACCCGCAGCGTTTGACCGGTGAGGAAACGGCTGTTAATGCTAACGTTAGCTCTGTGGCGACAGCAGAAACCTACATGTAGCTGCTTAAACTTTCTGGCTCCTGATTTCAAAGTTTCGTTCAGCAGCTGCGAAACTGCCGAAAATCTTAACTAACTTCTCACTTAGATTTGAGGACGTTGAACCCAAACCCCTCACCTCCCCCCACCTCCCCCCACCTCCCCCAGCCAGAGACAGTGTGTCAGCCCGGAGAGCTCCGGCCTGTGATGGACACTCTGGGTTCTTCAGCAGAAACGATGCGTCGCGGGATTTAAAGGCAGATTCTGACACAGTTTAAGATCCTGAGAATGTTTTGGGATAATTTTGGGTTTGTTTTGCAGGACACGTCAGAAACAGACAGGAGAAGGCACCAGGGGACAGGGGGAGACTGAAAGGGGCAGTTTGACACTGAGTCTGCAGGTCAGCAGGTCAGCGGTGGGACTGAACCGGCGATGGCGGGGTGTGACAGGCGGGACTCCTCCGGTCCCACTGTCGTTAGACTCTGCGGTGAATCCTGAGCTGCACAGTCATCATCTCTGGAAAAAGCTTTAAAGAACAGAAATAAAATCCTAAGATACAACACACTAAGGCTGTGATTCAACGCCTTCACTCGTTCGGTCGTTTATCTTTCAGCAGTTAAATGGAAAATCAATCATCTATGATCAGTTATGGAAAGTAAGGTGTTGTGGATACACAGACTCATTTTAGCGTTCACTGTTTGTGACCTGGTTCCTTCAGTCCTTCACTTTGAGTGTCGTCAGCCTTCAGCTGCAGCTGATCTGAGGAAAAGCAAAGTGATGTGAGAAGCGTCTGGAAAATAAAACATGCAGGTTCAAGGAAAAACACCGAAGGCAAATCACAAAAAGCCTTTAACCACCTGCGGAGCTGAGGGGCAGTTTGAACTTTCCCTGAAGGAGTTTTGGTAGAAACTAGTTAGCACTGGTTATCACTGGTTATCACTGGTTAGCAGTTAGTTAAACAGTCCCCGGGCAGGCTCGGCTGTGAGAAACGCGCCTCGGTATTTTTCCCTGAACATGTGTGTTTCCGGAAGCTCTCCTGATATGTGTTGGGTGTTTTTCCTCCAGCCGGTCCGTCCACGTTCTCCTCATCGACTCTTCGTCAGACAGAGGTTCTCGCACTCCTCCTGCGTGTTGAAGCGGTTTTCGTTGCCGCCGCAGCCACCGTACCAGAAGCGGGAGCACTCGTTCTGTTCCGTGTCGAAGAACCACACCATGACGTACTTCTGGCAGCTGCCGGGGTCCTGGCTGAGGAAGCAGGCGTCTGGACGGAGACAGGACAGGGATTACAGCGGTGCAGGAGACATCAGACACGGACCTACGGCACCACACCTGCTGCCTGCGTCACCTGACGTGCACTGACTGCTGTCTGAACACTGAGACTGTCAGAGACACTCTCTGTACTGACACTGGATCAGGGGTCGGCAACCTGCGGCTCTGGAGCCGCATGCGGCTCTTCAGCCTCCTTGTAGTGGCTCCCGATGGCCGTGACAAAAAAACATGGAATGTTTTTTTTTCTTTTTTTCTTTTATTATCGTCATTATGTGTTCATTTTGTTGCACAATTCCCCTGGGGTTTTAGTTGATACCATCTAAATAAAGTTTTTTTATTTTTATTTTTTTTTTATAATTTGTCACTTAAAATATATGTCAGATCAACGTCAGCAGCCGTCGCCTTTACTTGCTGGCGGGACCACGGCGGGAACCCCTACCACTGTAAGCATGAAAAGAGCCCAAAAAAGAAAAGTGTCGGAAGAAAACAGAGAGTTTAATGCAGCGTGGACATCTGCTTTTGCATTCACCGCCAATGACGCTGGCTTACCAGTGTGCTTGATATGTAGCGAGAAACTATACTACTAACTATACTGTAATTTTTTGCGGCTCCGGGGGGGGGGGGCACAAAGTGGCTCTTTTGATAAAAAAGGTTGCCGACCCCTGCACTGGATCATTACACACACAGGACAGTAAAACGTGTCTCTGCATCGCAGCTCAAAGGGTCAGAGGTCGGTCCTTACCTTTGGAGACGAAGCTGGTCAGCTGCGGCCTGGGCAGGATGTCCGGGTCTGTCAGAGGAAACAGACAAGCAGAAGCTGCTGAGCCTCCATCATCTCACTCAGCGCTGACTCCGAGTCCTGACCCCGAGTCCCGACTCAGAGTCCTGACCCCGAGTCCCGACTCAGAGCCCTGACCCCGAGTCCCGACTCAGAGCCCTGACTCAGAGCCCTGACCCCGAGCCCTGACCCCGAGCCCCGACTCAGAGTCCTGACAGAGCAGCTGAGTCTCATACAAACGCTTCACACCACAGTCCCACATGAATTAACACCAGTCATCAGATTTAATGGATCATGTGTCAGTGACCTGAACCTCTGTAGCTCTAAAAGAGACAGAAGAATCTGAGAAAAGGTTCAAAGTTCGTTTCAGGTCAAAAGTGCAAATGTTAAAAACTGTAAAACCTTCGTTCCACAGCAAACGGATCAGAGCTTTGCAGCTTCTGAGGATCACACACGGGTTTTAGATGCTGTATGAATCATTCAGCTGCACTGTAATGACCCAGTAAACCTGTAGGTGACTGTACAAGACAAACAGTGAAGCTGTAAATGTGCTGCTACCAACTGGATGTTAGAATCTTTATTATCTTGTTGGTTTCTGTTTTCATTTGCCTTCCACTGTGTGAAGTGTTGCTGATACTGTGAGGAGGAGGAGGAGGATGGAGGAAGAGCTAGCAGCACAAAATATTCACATTACAAGACAACAACAAAAAAAAGACGAGACACTGGGGTTAGTCTGTCCACAGACGCTGACAGCTCAGTGTGTGGTCTGATGTGCAGTCAGGACTTACGATTGAGGCCACATGTCCGGAAACATTCATTTTCCGTGTTAAAGCGGTTGGTGTTACCGCCGCAACCGCCATACCAGAAGGGAGAGCATGCACCGATGTGTTTGTCATAGTACCATACTTGGACATATTCCTCACAATGGACACCAGAATCAGCGTCCAGCTGACACCGGGCTGAAAGCAGAACACACACATTTACTACAGACACTGACGGGAACAGTCGTCCAGGGCAGCGGCTCTGAGGCGGCTCCGGATAAACCGGACGCTCGAGCGGATCTCAGGGTCTGAGACGTGTGAGGAAACGCTCAGAGCTGCTGCTCCCGGAGAACACATGCAGTCTGTAACACAGCACCACACACACAACATTACACACAGGTTTAGTTCAGTCATCATGGTGTGTGTGGTTCAACTAAGAGACAGTGTTAATATAAAATAACCTGACGTACAGGAGACACACAACATGAAGAAGAGACATTAGTGTGAAGCAGCTCACAGGACCTGCAGGTCTGAGCAGAGGAGGGAATCCTGTCACACCTGTCACACCTGTCACACCTGTCACGTCTGTCACGTCTGTCACACCTGTCACGTCTGTCACGTCTGTCACGCCTGTCACACCTGTCACGTCTGTCACGTCTGTCACACCTGTCACACCTGTCACACCTGTCACGTCTGTCACATCTGTCACGTCTGTCAGGTCTGTCAGGTCTGTCAGGTCTGTCAGGTCTGTCACACCTGTCACGTCTGTCACGTCTGTCACGTCTGTCAGGTCTGTCAGGTCTGTCACACCTGTCAGGTCTGTCACACCTGTCAGGTCTGTCAGCTCTGTCACGTCTGTCACACCTGTCACGTCTGTCACGTCTGTCACACCTGTCACGTCTGTCACGTCTGTCACACCTGTCACGTCTGTCAGGTCTGTCAGGTCTGTCAGGTCTGTCAGGTCTGTCAGGTCTGTCACACCTGTCACACCTGTCACACCTGTCACGTCTGTCACGTCTGTCACACCTGTCACACCTGTCACGTCTGTCACGTCTGTCACGTCTGTCACGTCTGTCACGTCTGTCAGGTCTGTCAGGTCTGTCAGGTCTGTCAGGTCTGTCACACCTGTCACACCTGTCACACCTGTCACGTCTGTCACGTCTGTCACGTCTGTCACGTCTGTCACGTCTGTCACGTCTGTCACGTCTGTCAGGTCTGTCAGGTCTGTCAGGTCTGTCAGCTCTGTCACGTCTGTCACGTCTGTCACACCTGTCACGTCTGTCACGTCTGTCACACCTGTCACGTCTGTCACGTCTGTCACACCTGTCACGTCTGTCAGGTCTGTCAGGTCTGTCACACCTGTCACACCTGTCACACCTGTCACGTCTGTCAGGTCTGTCAGGTCTGTCAGGTCTGTCAGGTCTGTCACGTCTGTCACGTCTGTCAGGTCTGTCAGGTCTGTCAGGTCTGTCAGGTCTGTCACACCTGTCACACCTGTCACACCTGTCACGTCTGTCAGGTCTGTCACGTCTGTCAGGTCTGTCACGTCTGTCACGTCTGTCACGTCTGTCACGTCTGTCAGGTCTGTCAGGTCTGTCACACCTGTCACACCTGTCAGGTGATCCAGACTCTGACCAGTATCTCTGAACCATCTGAGGATTACATGTGTAGCTGCTGCTGTTGTTGTTGTTTACGTTTGTAAACAACAACAAACACACGTGTGTGTAAACACACGGTGTGTGTCGAGGAAACGTGCAGTGTTGTTGTGCTTCGGCTCATCTTTGTTTGTTTTCAGCTCACAAACACGGAGCTGCATCAAAGTGTCTCCAGAACAAATCTTTATTTTAATCAGCACAGAGACAAACTGACCTCAGCTCACCTCTCATCTGCTGAGTGTGTGTGTGTGTGTGTGTGTGTGTGTGCACGCTACCGTTGAGATCAGGTCCTGAGACAAATATCTGGCTGTCTCCTCTGGACAGAGACTTGATGAAGTCCAGCTGGCCGGTCTGGGTCCGTCCTCCCGTCTGCTCCTGAAACGTCTCCTCCACCTCCTCGGCGGTCTCCCCCTCCAGCTCCGCCTGCCCCTGACTGAACACACAGCCGCCAAACATCAGTGATTCACTGATCATTGCTTCATCTCCGTCAGTCCTGTGACGGTGTGCGTCCTCAGCTGTGTCGTCCTCAGAGGAGACACGGTCTCTAAACCTGCTGCTGTTAACTAAAGCAGATTTCAGCTGGTATCTGTTTGTTTGGCTCAGAGCTGCAGAGCTACAGCAAACTGACAACAAAAGGTGACGTCCTGAAATAAACGTTTATTATCACAGAAAAAAAAAAAAAACGTGTTACTGACCCGTTTATGAAGATCTGTCCTCCCTCTTGAGCAGCCAGCTGATCACAGGTCTGTTTTAATGACGGAGGAGGATACGTGTTCACTCCCTCTGAAATAAACACAACACACAAACCGTCAATCAAAAATGTATTCTAACGTCATATTTAGTGTAAAGCAGCACTCGGCTCTTCCAGTGAAATATTCTATTATTCTTATCCTTATTGTTACTGATGTATTAACTTTTCAGTGTAAACTGCGACTCGTGAAGTCCACACCTGTTTCACCTCATTCATGTTTGTTGTGGCTTCAGAGAAATGTGTTTCATGTTTTCCATGAGTGTGAACCGGCTTGTGTTTGTAATCCAGAGTGAAACCAGAGTGCGGTCTTACTGTTGAGGGCAGAGAGGAAGACTCTGAAGAAGCGCTGGGCGTAGCCCTGCTCTTCGGCCTGTAGTCTGCTGACATGGATCAGGTGCTGCTGTACGGGCAGACCGGCCAGCTCCTCCACCTGCGTCTGACTGTACCGATCACCCACTGTCACCACAAACATGGCCACCCCCTCACACTTGGCCTTCTGGGAGATGTACGTGAGTTTGACCCGGTCCTGGTAAGCCGTCTGGGTGCCCACCACGGCCAGCAGTGCCCTCCTCCTGCGGGGCTGGCCGGCCTTCAGGAGCACCTCCCTCAGGGTGAACTCCAGCGTCTGTCCCAGAGCCGAGGAGCCGCCCTGCTGCTGCATGTTCTGGATCAAGTGCGTCTTCATCAGGTCGCGGTTCTGAAAGGTCTGCAGGCTGAACTCCACCTTGGGAGCCCGGGTGCCGCTCTGCTGGACCACAGCCACCCGGGCCTGGCTGTCGGCTCGGCGGGGCTGCGAGCTCACAGCCAGCTGTTCCACCACAGAACCCAGCAGCTGCTGGGCGCCAGCGTACTCATCAGCCTGCATCTCCCTGGAGCTGTCCACCACCATGACCAGGTCCACATTGACGTCCTGAGGCTGCCCTGGCTCCTGGATGAAGGCGCACTCTTCAGCACGCTTGCACGGGTCTGAAGAGACAAAAATATTTACTGACCAGAACAAACAGAGTTTACTCTGTGCTAAAGAAATATGATGATACTAAAATGTGTAAGTCTGACTTTTAAATCTGAAGCTCAGGATCAGGCAGGACCTAAAACTATCACTGCATGATTTATAGAAACATGAACCTGAACATGAGCCTCGCTGCTTACCGTAGCAGATGGCACAGTTTTTGACCTTCCTCAGGTCAGCGTTCATGTCCCTGCCCAGCACTGTGAAGATGGAGTTTCCTGAGTCATCGACCTGAGAGGAACAGCAGACGTCATTAATCACAGCTCTGAGAACAGCGTGGGTAAAACCACATCTATCAAACCATGTGATTAATCAGCAGGAATAAACATCTTTCTGCTCCTGAAGTGATGCTGATGTGTTTCATGGGTTTAATGGCAGACAAATGTCTGGCCACAGCCAGTGAATGTAACCCGAAGCGAGGAGGAGCTGGAATGAAGTCCGGTGTTTCAGAGCCAAACCAGAAACCCTCCGTTCGGCGTGGACGTCGGCTGAGCGGCGAGCGCTGGGTTTGTTTGTAGCGTTGAAGCATTAGTGATAATCCGCTCGCTGTCTGTTTGTCAGAGTTATGATGAAGAAGAGCTGTGTTTGGTTTTAATATAATCACACAGAGCTGGATCCTCGCACTGTGATCACACCAGGAACGCCACGATCCAGATGTTGGCAGCAGAGTGAGTGGGGCTGAAGCCAGAGCTAAGTGTGTTAGTTTGACCTTATTGGATCAAAAGGAGAGAAAGGCCAGAGCTACGACATCTCGGGCTCAGGGCTGATATGAATGAGGAGGAGGGCTGTAAAAAATGGGAACGCTGCCGTGTTGGTCTTGGAGCAGTGCTCTGGGTTCCACTGGGACCAGAAAGCCTCGTCTGACGGAGCGAGCCATTTGAACCCATCCAGTCTGAAGATTTATCACACGTTAAACTAAACAGCGGTTTCTTCACTCTGTGGTTGAAGCTGTGCTGCGTGTCCGTACCACACGTCACGAGGGACGCTCAGATACAGAGGCGAGTGCACACACTTTACATTTACAGCGTCCGTCTAATGAGAAGCAGTTGTGTGAAGAATAAAAAAAACAAAACACGGAGAGATAAGTTGACCAATCACTGTGTGCCGTCATCTTTGAAGTCAGATTGTTGATTTAGGCCTAATATGGGAAAAAGACGTGAGTGGGACAAAACACGGAGAGAGACATCAGCAGAGCATGACTCCTCAGACGTCCAGGGACTCTGAGGTCAACAGATCCCACTGACCGTGACTCTGATCGGGGTCAGATCATCCTGAGCAGGAGCCTTCTGTCAGATTGCTGTGGGTGGAGACAGACCTGAGCTGATCGCTGTGGGTGGAGACAGACCTGAGCTGATCGCTGTGGGTGGAGACAGACCTGAGCTGATCGCTGTGGGTGGAGACAGACCTGAGCTGATCGCTGTGGGTGGAGACAGACAGCGACAGAGTCTGGTTCAACCTACCTCCATGGCTCGGCCAACAGCCGGAGCATTCCTCAGAGAGATGACCGCTGGGACGATATTGAGGGCCCGGTACTCCATTATGGCGGTAACGATGTCGTTAACGTCTTGTGAAGGTCCGTTAGAAAGGAAGACCGCCACCTTCCTCATCATCACCCCTGCTCGGACACGTTTGAGGACGTTCTGACCCACAAAGCGCATGGCGGCTGCTAGTTGGCGACGGTTGGATGTCCTCTCCAGGGCGATGTTCTTCACCAATTCGATCAGCTGTTTCTTGCGGCGGTAGTCCTGGAAGCGGATCAGGTACTTGGTGTAGGCGCTGAATCCCACCACAGCGACGCGGGCTCCTGTGGGACAGTTGCTCTCTGCAATGGTGATGTCCTCCAGCAGAGACAGGAGGGCGGTGCGCTGCCTCTCGAAGGCGGCCGGGGTTACGTCCTCGGACATGTCCAGACCAAACACCAGCTCGGTGGGGTAGGCCGGGCACGCTGATCGATCTGAAAACCAACAAAGAAGATTCATGGTGAGTGGAGTGCACAAGAACGTGGGCCACATCCTAATTCCCTTATCTGGTCACTCCTCGCTCAGCCGGGAAATCGTTGCAGCCTCCATCTTGACGGTCGGCAGAGTAAGATTTCTCAGTATATATCAGGGTCACAGTTCTTTAATGACAAAATAATATACACTCTGTGTTTATTAAAGCAAACTGTGGATCTCAGCTCAAACCCAGTGGTTCCTACTGAAGAAGCTAATCTTTAAACTGCTGGAGTCTTCGTGCTCACAGCTACGATGAACGAGCTCCTTTTTTTAAAGCCCCCGTTTGAAACCATGAATGTGTGAAACAAATTTAATCTCAGTCCATCCAATAGTTGGCCCCCCCTCCGTCCCCGTCCCCGGGCGATGGTCTCAGTCTGTAGCCAAAGGTTTGTGCTGTACTCACCACGTTGCTGTGACTGTTAAACTGGAGGTGATACGTACCAATGGAACAAGCTGTGAGGAGGAGGAGGAGAAGGTGTGGTTTAGAGCTGAACTGCTGTTACTGGACAAATAAAACACATGTAAGAGACAGTGTTTCTGGACACGTACCACAGTTGTCTCTGATGTAGGTGACCAGCTGACACTCCTGAGGAAACAAAAAACACATCATGTAAAAAAAACTCATCACAACCTGTCAACAGGTGAAGTTAATTTGAAGGTGGACTCACGGTCATGCCTTTCTCTCCAGCAGGCCCTCTGGGACCCTGGGAGGAGGGAAAAAGAGCCATTTAGACCTTTTCTCTTCATTCAGTTCTCTGCCTTATCACTTCATACACTGATCGTGCACTCAGGGCTCTGAGGCCGCCCACTGCGTGTCACAGATAAAGCTGCATCCATCACTCACTCTGTGTCCTGGATGTCCTGGTTCTCCGGATACTCCTGATTCTCCAGACCTGCCTGAGTTCCCCTGCATCGATCAGACCAGGAACAAAAGTCACAGATGAAGCAAACACACATTTAATACAACATCTAACATCACAGCTGTGCCGCCACTCACCCGTCGGCCGAGGTTCCCTTTACGTCCTGGAAATCCTTTGGGTCCCTGCAGACCGTCCTCACCCTGAAGAGAAAGGAAAACAACGACTCAGCTCACGTCGTGGTTTATCACACTGTGAGTTCAAGACAGTTCGGCCTCCTCCTGCTTCCTGTTTTGTTGTTTGGCACCAAATTTTCTTTCCCATCCAAACTTTATCCCTTAAGGAAACAGCTTGCTCAGCGTTTTCCTGACGATCCTGACGGATTGAAAGAATAAATAAAAACGTGTTGTTCCAGTGTAGTTTCTCATGTCACGGCTCCAAAAGTACAGATACTGAATTGACAGTATGTATAATGTCAATTCAGTATCTGGTTAATCCTCCTGTGTCTGATCCTGGACCTAAGGTGTGAGTTTGGTGATTGGACTGTGGCTTTTATCGGCAGAGTTACTGTATTTTTTGAAGAATAAATCCTAGTATAGGTCTGATGATGTTCTATATTCCTCTTCTCATCACCAAATCTCATGAGCAGACTTCAACTGACACTGAATCTCTCCCACTAACGTGAGTATCACAGCCTGATGCATCTTATTCTCTGAGCCGTAGAGCTCCATCGTCTCCATCGTCGTCCTAAGTAGGAACCAATGGGCTCAGAGCTGAGACACAGACAGAGGAGGGAGGACACGGACAAACACGCGGGATCTGATGATCGAATAATCCCAGCCTGAACCTTTACCTCTGACTTCTCCCTCCCTTTGCATCGGTCTGACAGTGAAGTATCACCCATGTATCACCCAGGCTGTCCTCCAGCCTGTCAGACAGACTGGAGGACAGCAGTCTGTCTGACAGGCCGGAGGACAGCAGTCTGTCTGACAGGCCCTGCTGAAATACGACATGAGAGTGGACGACAGGTAAACATGGAGGCAGAGTTCTGGCCCTGCTGTGGAGACGCTGCTGAGGCTTGTTGTTGAGACATGGAGTCCAATCTGCTGCCTTTATGTGTCAGACGTGTGTGTCTGTGTGCAACACGCCTGAGGTGAAAGTATAACTTGATCTCCTCCATCAGCCTGTCAGCACTTTAACCTCCAGCTCTCTGTGATGTTTGGAGTCTGAACTGAGATCAGAGCCAAAATGTCTCAGCTGCGTCTCCGTCCAGATTCATCTGGCCTCTGATAAGGTTCTGTGCTTATCGTGTAAGTGACGCTGGCCTTTTTCTGATGTGCTGTCGGTGAAAGTGGACGAACTCACCAGGAGACCAGGATAACCAGGGAAACCAGGATCTCCCTGAACAGAAACAGAAGTGAGCGAACAAAACTTTATTCATTACAGCGATAAAACTGTCGGACAATTTCCGATTCCTCTGTTTTCCTCAGAGTGAGAACAGAAGATGGACGGAAACGTCAAACTGTAAATCATTAGGATTGTTAGTGTCTCCTTTACCTTGACACCTTTAGGTCCTACAGGTCCATAACCGTCCCTTCCATCCTGACCCTGAAACAGAGGACAGGGTCATCCAGTCAAACAGAGGGTTTATATGAAGCAGTATTCACAGACACAGCAGGCGTCCAGCTGCTTACCGATATTCCTCTGGGTCCTGGTGGTCCTGGAACACCTGCATCACCTGGATCTCCTGGTTGACCCTTCAACAAGAACCCAGAGTCAAAGTGTGTCTCTGTGGAACCATTTTTATAACCCAGTCTGATCTTCTGTCATCTGGTCTCAACTTGGTGACATGTTTCATCGTAGATGAAATAACGCCACTCACCTTCTGCCCGTTTGCTCCACGGCGTCCGGCCAATCCAGGGTCTCCAACTCTTCCTGGTTCACCCTGCAGGAAAACCAAAAACCAACAACAGAGTCAGGAGGCAGAAGAGCAGGGCTGAAATCAGAGTGTCCTTGAATGCATCACCAAAAAAACAAAACACCAAAGGTTTGGAAAAGGTTGTTGTCACCGCGTCACCGCAAGAGGATGAAGGAGCCGTTTTCAGTTGTATCTGTGTTTACGCCTCCAGCCACAAGCCAGAGCATCTTCATGCTGAGATAACCGATGAGAGCTGCACCTGTGGAGGCCGAGGTGCGCAGCTCCAGGTGTTTCTGTGCTCATACCTCACCGAGCCCCGGCCTCCACTCAAAGAGTAACTCAAAAGAACTGATGTCCAACAAACTGGACATTTATTGGACATCAGAGACAAACCATTTGTTGGTGACACAGATGTCAAGCAGACACATTAAGCTCCTGCAGAAAGTGGAAGCTTAAGCATTTTTCTGACTGTTGTTCACAGCATCTACTCTGTCGACAGCAGTGCAGTGATGGAGAAGAGTTTCAGTGGAAGTGCTGCTGGCTCAGTAACAGTCGGGTCAGTGGACCAGAACAGAACTGCAGCACTGTAATTACAGATCAGATCACACGGCCTCACACTGAAGAGAAGTGAACTGAGCTCTGTGCTTTCAGCGGTGGAACAGAAGCGCAGTGATAAGAAGCAGAAAAATAAAAGCTGTGTTTCTGACTGCTGGCTGGAAACTGAACTTCGCTCTGATTTACTGTGATGACCGTGTTTCTCTTCATGGAAATATCTGCGGTTTTTCTTCCAAACAAAGCTCATGCTGACCTGTGTAATCAGCTCCACTGCTGTGTTACTGTAAATGGAGATTTGTCCACATACAGAGCCTGCAGCTGTTTGTTCAGCGTGTCCGTCCAACACTTTGTCCCACAGAAAAACATCCCAACAACCACTGAGCAGCTTTCTGCAGCTCCCACAGTGTGAAACACTCTGCTGACCCCTGTGCTTTTCTTTTAGCACCTCGATCAGGACAAACCTCCACCAGGACAAACCTCCGTCAGGACAAACCTCCATTAGGACAAACCTCCATCAGGACAAACCTCCATTAGTCGAACACAAACATCTGAACGTGCAGGTCAGAGTGTGATGAAACGTCCTGATATCGTTCCTGCTTTCCAGAGGATGAGCCCTTAAGGTTTTACTGACCCTGTGGTTTTTCCTCTGACGTCACCTTCAGGGTGAAACTCCCACTTTCAGCTCCACTCAGACAAAGAACAGATGAGTCTATCTGAACTCTCAGCTTAATGTTTCACAGACGACACAGTTATCAGAAAATCAGCTGTTATCAGAAAGGCAGATGGTAGAAAGTAAAGGACGTTGGACTGATTGTACCGTACACGGCTCATTAGCTTTAAGCAGGTCTTTCATCTGGTGTTAGGTTTTGTTCTCTGTTATGATCAGATGTAGCTTCAGCTTTGTGTGTGTGTGTGTGTGTGTGTGTGGTGTGAACTCTCCTATCAAGCTGTGAGAGCATCAGTCCCTTTAGCTGAGCTCCAGTTAGCCCTGATCAGCTGGACTTCACAGGCTCTGAGTTTTATCTGCCTGTAAATTTTACATGTTGGTTTTTTTTTCCTCACTGACGTTACTCAGAGACAGGTGAGACAGGTGAGCTCTCTGAGCAGCCCGCAGCGCACCTTAACCAATCAGGAGCCAGAGCTTATTACTATGAATATTATGATTATTACTATTAGCATTGGTCGTGGTAGACGTAGTAGTAGAAGCTGTGATAAATAATCAGGACATTGTGTTGTTGCTCTGTGTAACACTGTTACTGTTACTGTGGCTGTAATGAACACTGGGGGGCGCTAACATCACTTCAAGCCGCTACGGGAGGAGTCGGCTGAGAGAAGCTGTTTCTGATGTACGGAGCTGAGAAACAGCTACAATCATGTGTTCATACCTGTTTCCACCTGCTGTCCACGTAACAAACCTCTGACACCTTCTGATCAATATCTGAACCACTCCCAGTACATAACAGTAAAGGGGGGCGGGGAGGGGGGGTCCAACCTGGAACCAGAGACCAAATGAGTCCCAGGCGACAGCAGCAGAGACATGAGCCGCCACAGTCTCCAGATTTGTGACACTTGGTGATTAAAGTGTCAAACGTGACAACCACAAAACCAGCAGTCGCTTCCCACACTCGTTAATCAGAACCTCTGCTGATAACGATGAACTTCTGGAGCATTTACGAGCGGGACCATCTCCCGAGAGTCAGGGAGAGGTTTGGATTTTAACCGTCACATCATCCGGCTCTTCAGGAATCAGCATAATACACAAGACAAAGACCTGAACACGTTTATATCTACGCACTAAATCAAGAGTTGAACTAAAGTTTGATGTTTTTGAAAGCATGTTTGTAGTCTCCACTGAAAACACTGAGGGCGTGTCATCAGCAGATTTTTATTTTATGGTGTTTGAGGGGAATTTAAATTTCCCATGAGACAATGAGACGTTCTTCAGGAGGATTTCTGTGTTTTTAACAAACTCGACGTGTTTTGACTCTTTTTAGGCCTAAACATACAAAACGGGCTCAGAGTTTCTCCATCTCTTTGCTCCTGACGGCGTGGACGCGGCATGGACGCGGCGTGGACGCGGCATGGACGCGGCAGCAGAAACGACGTCAGACACAGCTTTGTGTAAAAGTCTGAGGACGGTTACTGAGCGCTGAGAACAGAGGCTGTAAATCCTCCTCGGGTCCTGGTGTCGGGTCTGACTCTGCATCACTGACGTCTCAAACCTTCTTTGCCTCAGTGGAATCAGTTTATTGTTGGACAGAGTGAAATAACACGCAGGTAACGTCTGAAGCTTTTATGATCAGTAGGTAAACACGAAACAAACGGATTAGAACAAAAACAACATGTTTATTTGTTTGCGTCAGTAAATGTTTATCTGTTTTCTGGGATTCTTCACAGTGAAGATGTGAATCATCCACTGACTGAACTGTGAAACAGTCTCTGTTTGTCTCACTGTGCTCTGACTGACTGACTCAGAGGGTGACACCACTTTATTTCTGGACTGGTATTAATGAACTGGACGTGTCCCAGTCAAACACTTCTGTACTTGTAACTGCAGCCAAATCATTTAATTCCGAGCTCCCGTGGGGCTAAGGCAGAGGAGTAAATGTAGTGGTGATGTACTGACCTGAGGTCCAGGAAGCCCAGGGATTCCTCTTGGCCCAGGTTGACCTCTGACCCCTCTGGGACCCTGCAAAAACGACATGGACTGGTGTAAGACACTGGTCCTCGTATGCTGAGTGGGACTAAACTTGTCCTCAGCAGCTGGATCTCTGTTCCTGTCCAACGAGAGGATTCGCCTGACCTGACCTGAAGTGATGACTCACCTGTGGACCAGAAGCACCTGCGGTACCCGGGAGTCCTGGATCTCCCGCTTCTCCAGTGATACCCTGTAGAAAGACAGACACAGACACAGACAGGCAGGCAGACAGACAGACAGACAGGCAGAGGCACACACACTCAGTTTAAAAAGAGCTCTGGGTTGTTTAGCCGTCGTATAAACCAGCACTAACAGCAGCGAGTGTTGTTTGACGTGCTCCTCTACCTTCCCACCGAGCGGCCCTCTCCTTCCATCTGGACCCTGCACAGCAGAAAACAGCAGCGTTATTACACTAAAAGGATTCCAGCATTCTGATGGATCACGCGTCAGATTAAATCACAGACTGTCTGGCAGAGTAACGTGCGGCGATCTGAGTGAATCTACGCTCAGATACTGGCCCCTTAGACGTGGACACTAAAATGAGAGCTGTTGATTTTATGCTGTGTCATGTGTCACAGTGGGAGACGACTGACGCAGCATCTTCACTCGTTTGTGTTTAAACGGACAGAAACACAGTGCAGTCCGATCCTCAGGTGAACTCTGCAGCAGGTGTGATGTGTCAGCTAAATCCAGAAATCTCACCGGGTTTCCGATGACTCCGCGCTCACCTGGCCGCCCGTCCTGCCCAGGTATGCCCTGTAGATTAAAACACACCACGACTTCTGAAGGTCTTTTCCACACAACACGTTACTACTTTTGATTTTTAACAAGTTTTCTGTCCATATGCTAACATACAGTAACAAACAGAGCTGAGTCACATGACAAAAGTCACCTGACAGTTTTCATCTAACTCTGCTTCATAGCAACAGTCTCATAAACTTTCACTCTGTGATGCTTCTTACAGGTAAACCTGGGTTGCCGGGGTCTCCTTTGGGTCCTGGGGCCGTGTTGTCAGCACCTGGTTCGCCCTGTCAGCCGAAACACAGAGACAAGGTCTTAACTCAGTAACTCTTCAGAGACAAACCCCCCAGGATCTGCTGATCCGGATGTGATGAGGACTGTGAACTGGGTTTTCTTCCCAGTATGGTCTTCAGCTTTTCACCCAGCCTTCATGGGAAACGAGCGCTGGCTCAGATTCTTTTCCTTCTCTTGCTCTGTGATTCAGCCTCACGTCTGTTTTGTCTGATTCCTTCAATGTTTATGCAAAAATATGTCAAACTGGAAAAACAATCTTCACATTCTTCCCGTCACCGCTGTTTAAAAGAATCAATGCTGTGAAAATCAGGCCTGAGCCTCAGCACGACAACTTCCTCCTGTATGAGGTGTTTCCTGTGAGACTTCGTTTATCCTGCACTCGACTTCTCAGACAGCTCCACTGAAAACTGCTGATAATTACAACTGAACAGATGATCTGATGTTGGAACTGTGTGAACGTGAAAACAGCCCAGATACATTTCCTCTGATGATTAAACAACATGAATGATCAGTCAGCTGAAGGTTTCAGTTCCCAGGATCTTCAGACTGTGACACTTTGATACTCAGGGATTTACTTTGACAGGAACCTTCAGATTCTTCCTTCCGGTTCCTTTCAGCTGATAATAAATCGGGGTTAAGCAGCGCTCAGGGCTGAAAAACAAACCTATGTTCCAAAGAATAAACCTGAATAAACTATCAGTGTTTTATTTAGAGTTAATGTCTGATAAGATGCTGTGTCGCAGATATTTTAGTGATGAAGCTAATTCAACTGGTCTGATTCCAGAAACATAAATTATTCTGATTACATGTGGTGTCTGAAAACACAGATGAACAGATGAACCTTAAATCCACCTTCAGTTTCTGTTCATCCTGATCAGGGTCACATGGACCTGGACAGTACCTCGTCATGCTACAGGTCAGGGCAGTGTAGGTACTCACCGGATCTCCTCTCAGTCCTTGCTGTCCTTTCAGTCCCGCCTCCCCTCTGATACCTGGGATACCCTGAGGACGACAGTTAAACCTGTCAATCAACCAGCCCGAGGTCAGAGGTCAACGCCTCTGAGCTCGACTCCGTCATCACAGCGTGACGGCCTCATCTGCGGGGCTTGGCGGCTAAAGGGGCATTCCACCGAACCACAGGGAGACGCTCTGTTCCACACAGATTAAAACCTGGACAGGTTCCTCTGATGCGTCTCTCAGGTCCTGTTGTGTTTGTGTTGTATTTTGTGTTATTGTTTTACAGGTCTCTGTTCCTGAGAGAGACTTCCTGGTTCAATGAGTCAAAATAAATAATCTCAATCTAAATATAATAAATAAAATGTAATTATTAATTAAACATAAAAACATGCTAATGTGCTAACAACATTATTAGCAATAACACATTGTTTTAAATACAAATTTTTTTCTGCTTTAAATGTATTTTTAAAAACGTGTTTAAAAATTCGAACTCTGGGAAAAAGTCTGACATTTATCCGTGTGCACGTTATAAAACAAACACGTGATCAGATGTTGAAAGTAAAATGTAGAGAGCTGTTTACCGGGTTTCCTGGGTGCCCTTTCTCTCCTCGAGAGCCGTCGTTTCCTGTTTCTCCCTGCAAAAACAAAACCAGAGAAACAGCTCAGCCTGAAAATCCCCCCAATCAGCTCCTTTCCTGAACACACCCGCTCATTTCCTCCATCATCAAAACCAAACAGAGACCTTCCGTATCTCCACATCATCGTGTGGCACCATCCGATCTTATTAGTCTGGTGTTTAAGTCCAAAGTGAAAGAAGGGCGTGGAGAATCAATTATCATTGGTTTTTGATTTGTCTTCACATCAGCGGGGCCCGAGGGCCACTCTGATTCTATCAGAGCTGATCCCGGCCCTTCTCACTGAAGCAGTCTCAGCTTCTTTGCTGTGTTACAGGGCTGAAGAGGTCAAGTGTGACGTTCAGTGTTAGTTTGTTAAAAACGTTACCTGACATCATTTTTAACCTGAGTCTGAGAACAGCCACCGCTGCAGCGCCACCTGCTGACCATGGTGATGAGCGGTCAAACTGCACACACCTGTCCCTGTCCCTCTCACCCCACAGATGCCTGATGATGATGTCTAAAGATTTTCTGTACTCATACAGATGAATGGATTTACAGCTGCTGAGGTTGGTACCTGTTCTCCGTTGACTCCGTCCAGTCCGTCCTCTCCGTCTTCACCCTGCGATGTTGGAAGAGTGTCAGTGAATTTCCTTTTCCCTCTGTGTCTTCTAATGTGACTCTATCTGGACTTTAAAGTTTATCCAAACATTCCTCAGTGCGTACATCACATTACTCCCCCACTGAACCGACTCCACATTCCTGCCGGCCTGATTCACTCACCCTGTTTCCCCGCAGGCCTCTGTTGCCCTGTGGACACAAACAGCAGGAGTCACACACGTCGCCAGCATGATCACTAATCTCTCAGAGCACAGGAGCACAGTGCCTCAGTGCAGTGCTGTACCTTTGATCCTCTGAGACCAGGACATCCGTCGACACCCCGAGGTCCACTGGGTCCGGGACCGCCCCGCTCACCCTGCAACATACAAACAGAGTGATGCAGTGCTGATTCAGCTGTGATGTCACCGGCGTGGTCAGACCATGTGTTGGACGGACTGTGACGTTCATGGTCCCCTGAGGATGAACTGTAATAAAGCTTTGTGTGTGTGTTGTCCTTGTTTACTGGTTTTCTGACTATAAGCGTTTCCTGTTTTCAGGTCTCTCTCGATCCCAGCGACACAACCTGACTCCGAGGCGACGTCCTCAGAAGGTTTTCCTTTCACTCTGATGTTAACCAGAGGAAACAGCAGCTGGCTTCTTTTTGCCTTAAATTCTTTAATTATTGCAGATAATTTCTCGTTAACCAACAAACCCATTAACGGGCTGATCACAGATTTTACAAACCGAACGCTGTTTTCTGTTGTTGACTCCTGCAGATCCAGGACAGATTCAAAGTTTAGCACTGAAATGAAACGTCAGGCAGAAATGTCCACAGACCATTTGATTGGTTTTATTATCTAGTTTTCTGTGAGACAGTAAACTGGAGAAAGTTCTCTGCTGTGCCAAAAGTTGAAGTGAATGAGTGAATGTGGATGAAGTGAATGAAGAGGCACTCACAGCAACGCCCTCCTCTCCGGGGAATCCGGGGTAACCCTTCTGTCCAGACAGGCCCTGTTTATGAAACAGAAACAAGTTCAGTCTGTCCTCTCCCATCGATCAGACTCATCTGCCGGCCCTTTGGAGGGGCCCCGACCCATAGGTTGGACCCAGTGGAAAACCCTCTACCTGTGTAGAAAGTAGCTCAGAGGGGCTCCACTCCTGTCAGGCACCATGCTTTGTCCTGTGTAACACTAAACATGTAACACTGACCTTGGAATGCATGGAAAATGGGACTTGAAGTGAATTAGGTCCTGCTTTACTTTGAAACATCAGCTGTGGAACCAGGCCTGTTGCTCGTTCTCCCAAATGTTCCTGACATCATGTCTAAAGTGTAAAGGTTTAGATTTCCCAGTCACCTTTGACCCCGGGGGGCCCCGAGATCCACGGATGCCTTCGTGTCCCGAACATTTGCACATGACATTGCAGCACTCCCTGTCTGACACCATGTCCTGCAGAGAGACAGAGAGTGGGGGACAAAGTCAAACAGTGAAACCACTTTCAACTCAAGGAGATATACATTTACATGTCGGCTCTTTTGCAAAGTTTTGTCTCTCATTGTTTTTTTTGTATATGGACGTTTATGTCTGACAAGAAAAAATATAAAACAGCAGGTTTTATTTTTAGCAATAACAAAGTTAGTTAAGTTTCCTTTAAAACATTTTTCCTTTTTTATGTAAAACAAAAATCTGGACCGACGACAAAATAAAATTAGTTTTCCATTAAAGGCTTGTTTTTATTCTTTTGTAAACTGTAAATTCACTGAAAAAACAGTCTGTTGTCATGAACATGTTATGAGTGAGTCCTTAAAAATGGCTGTGAAAAAAGAAAAGCCCAGTGAAGTTCACTGGATTCCTGTTATTTATTTCCCTTTGCCTGTGGCCGTTCCTTAACAGGGGGAACAATTTGCATATTTTCTCCAGTCAACACTCCCCTGAGGGGTTTCTCCTGATTTCTGTTCCTGCAAACAGACACGCCAGGACAGGAAAAACTTTTCTGAGCAAATGAGTTTCAGAGATATTCATCACACAGAGAAGAAGAATCTGTGCCACTTTATTCTCAACGTTCAGCTCTGACCTGAGAAAAAGACGTTATTTTCAGTGTACCACTGAAGAAGAAGCAGCGTGCTGTATCCACTCTAACAGCATCAGCAGCTTAAAAACACATACGCTGACTGAAATCTGACCTATGTATCAGCTGAGCTGGTTGATCAGCAGCTTGCATGTTTCAGTGGGACATTAAGGAACTCTGGGAAATCCTGCTGTCGGTTGTTCAGAGTCAGAGCAGGGTCAGGTCGTGGTTAGTCCACACACTGTACAGGGTTAGCGTAGCTTAGCACAAAGGCTGGAGGCACAGGGAAAGATTTCAGGGTTTCGTGCAGAGATCTGCCTGAGAACTGAATAAACAGGATGTTTGTCACTCAGACACTTTTTGGTAGAATTTCACTGCAGCTGATGTGAAGGGGCTGGCTGTGCTATCTGTGGCTGCTAGAGACACGAAACTTACAATCTGTTTGAGGATGGCGCTGCCGACACTCTGCATGCCGATGCTCAGAGGAAGTTTGTAGCCGAACCCTCGACCAAACTCCACCATCTGCAGCTGGGCAGGATCTCGCGCTCCGTCCAGGGCCACAACCAGCAACGCGCTGACGCCTGCAGACGAAAACATTTCTGCGTGATTTCTTAGCTGTAACTGTGAAACACTCCCTGAAATTAAGGGCCTTATTTTAACAATACCAACAACCTGTCTGCTGCCCCATTGGAATGAACCCCCCACCGCCCCACCCCCGTTTGCACCTCTGCTCCCACCTGTGCACCATGGCACCAAAATACCCACACAGATGAAGAGAGCAAATGTCAAGGTCAGGAATAGGGTCTTAAAAATCCACATAACTGACTTGATAATTTAAAAATAATAACGTATGGTGAACAGAAAAATTGCAAACTGTGTCTGATCTTCACATAAAAACCTTTGCCTCTCAGTTTTTTTTTACCAGACTTTCGCAGCAGCTCTGATTCTTGCTCCAGTTTCATCACGTTTTCATCGAGTCCGTCTGAGAAGATCACCAGCACCTGATGGATGAGATGAGTCACGTTACACTCTGTATCTCACCACCTTAATCTGACAGGTACGCAAATTATTCTGACCATTACTCACTGAAGGTAAAGAAAAAAATCTGTAATCATTGCCTCACCCTTTTATATAGACAAGTGTTAGGTAAAATATACAATTGTATAATTAAGGAGTTTCCTGGATTTCAGGATAAGCCTGGTGATGTTGCATCTAAGAAAAGTATGACAGGTTGGAGGGTTAAGGCTTCTTCTACTGGCCAGCTTCCACTTGCTAATACTTTTGATGGTTGGTTTAATCCTTCACTGGCACCAGGTTTGTGGTTTGGCATCATGGAAAAGCACAACGAGACCCAGAAGGTTTAAACGACCACATGACAATATCCGTAAATCAATTTAGAGTAATTTTCCTGCAGAAAGTCCTCAAAGACTAAGCTGCAGCTTCACAGAAAGGCATCACCTCTCCCAAACAATGTCTCAGACGGGGATGTCAACACAACAAAGCAACAGACAGCTTATGTGTGTGTAACACTTCGTGCTTTGGCCCAGACTCACCTTCACCCCTGCGTTGGACTCGCCGAGCTTCTGACCGAAGGATCTCAGCAGGGCGGTGTTGAAGTAAGTCGGCTCCGCCAAATTCGAGGTCATGACTTTCCTCACCACATCCTCACTGTAGCCTTCAAAGCTGAAGTCATACAGGGTGCGGCCATCACGACTCACCACCCGGTAGGCGATGTTGGTCTGGATAGGTGTGGGGCCGACGCAGCACAGGCCTTGCACTGAGGAAATGTAATGGGCGATTTCTGGCAGGAAGGTCTGGAGCCTGGTGTGGCCACTGACCAGCGTCCCACCAGGAGCTCCCGTTCTTCCAGAAATATCAAATCCCATGGCGATATCAATGCTGCAGCCTGCACCAAAGGAAAACGTGTCTTTACTTTTGACAGTCACAGACATAGAGGAATATAGTGAGAAGGACAGGGAGACAGACAGAGAGACAAAGTCACACTTTTTAACTCACTAGTGGGGTCTTTGGGGGGTTTGGATTTGCAGATGGTGTCGACCACCTTTTGCTTGATCAACTCCAAGCTGCCGAAGTTCTGCACAGTGAAAAGCCTCTCTGGGGTGCCAGTGATCTGCAGGAGCTCCAGGTCGTGGACGTCTCCAATGCCAATGGCAAACACCTCTATCCCCAGAGCCCTGAGGTCGTCCGCTGCGTTTTCCACGTCATCCTGCGATTCACCATCTGTGATCAATACCAGATTCTGGGAGATCCCGGCAGATCTACGGCTGCCATGTGATGCCTCAAAATAAGCCTTGATGGATTCCAGGGCTAGTCCAATGTTGGTTCCTCCCCCGGTCTGTTGCATATCCATGATGTGCTTGGTCACTTCTTGCTCGGTGTAGAACTTGTTGAGGTAAAACTCGTCCTGAAAGCTGCTGCAGAACTGGGCGAGGCCAACACGCACTAAATCTTTGCTGACTTTAAAACTGTTCACTAGATCTACTGTGAAGTTCTTCATGATGGCGTAATCGCCTGTGTCGATGCTGCCAGACTGATCGACTAGGAAGACCAGGTCAGCCTTCTGTTTCTCACAAACTGCAAAAGCAAAGAGAGAAACGTTGTCCACATTGTTAGAAAATATGCGCGTCATATTCCCGGCACACTTGAATAATCTTGGTGGTTCTTAGCACTCATATTTACTGTGGTTTAAGGCTCTCTCCATGTTCTACTGGGGGCAGAACACGGACAGAGGTTTCAGTGAAAAAGTATTGGGATTTATTTTTTGTGGCCTGAGTGGACCCTCTAAATATTCTAATGAAAACTGATTTCAGGAGATGTAAACTAGCTTTAGGATGCTTTTCCTCCTGAACTACTGAGTACCAAGGTTCTACGACACTTCTGACTCTTACCTGGCTTGGTGGAATTGCAGAGGACTTCAGTTATATTCTTGTACAGAGTTTCCAGGGCATCAAAATTGTCCACATAGAAAACTCTGGATGTGTCACCACCAGCCATGATTTCTAACTGTGTCCGGTTCGCTCCTTCCACTCCGATACTGAAGACGCTGATCCCTTTGTTTCGCAGGGCCGTGGATGGTGCAACCAGACTGTTACGGTCGGTAGCATCGCCGTCTGTGATCACCATAAGAATCTGAGGCACCTGGAGAGCTGCCCGGCCACCATTTTCCGCATCAAAGAACGATAACGAGTACTGCAGGGCCCTGCCAGTGTAGGTGTCTCCATACGGGGACTTCAGGGCTGCTATGGCTTGAATAACATCTCGTTTGGACTTATACTGTTTCAGAGTAAATATAGATCTGGGGTTGGTGGAGTAGAGAATGACCCCGAAGCGAGTCAGGTCTGATCCAACTGTGGTTTGGTTCACCATTGACTCCATAAACTTCTGCATGCTTCTAAACTTGGGCAGGGTTATGCTCGTGGAGCCGTCCACCAAGAAAATGATGTCAGCTTTTTCTGTCTTCTTACAATCTGGTTGGAAATAAAAGGGAAAAGAGCAAATGAGTCCAGAGGAAATGAAAGAAGAAAGATGAGAAGTCAGAAGTGCATTTACTTTATAATAAATATTATTTGCAACGATGACCACCTTCTACGAACATCAAACCTGTCTAATTTGCATGTTCAGTGTAGGTAGCTAGCAAACTACTAACCAATCCATCCTAAAAATCATTTTTAGTGGAACAGTATTGTTCAGCAATAACATTAGTGTTGTTTTGTTGCCCTGAAGTCAGCACCAGTCAGGGTTTCCAGTCCAACTCTGAGATGTGAAGCAGTGTGTTAAAGAAAGAAACCTGTGGCTTACAAACTCTTACACTATCCTACCGAAATGTTCTGAATGCACACAGCCTTTTGGGATTGTCCCAGTCTGCTCTCACCTCTCTCGGGGTCACAGAGCTCCAAGGCCACCTGGCTCTCCAAGTCCTTCAAGGCGTCAAAGTCCCTCTCGGCATACATCCTGTCTGGGGACCCGCTGATTTCCAGCAGCTGGGTGGTGTTGGCATCCACAACTCCAATGGCATAGATCACCACTCCTTTGGCTCTCAGAGCCACAGCGGGGCCTTTGACCTCGTCTTGGGCCTCACCATCAGTTATCACTACCAGCCTCTGCCTCAGGCCAGGACGCCCTCCTCTGTTTGTATCAAAATACTGAGACACATCGGTGATGGCTTCACCCGTGTGCGTGCCCCCACCTAGCTGCTGCATATCATCGATGGCTCTGGACATTTCCTCTTTGCTGTAGTAGCGATTGAGTGGGAACGCTAGTTGTTGTTCAGTGCTGAACTGCATGACACCAACATGCACCTCATTCTGCCCAATGAGGGACTTGCTAATGACAGCTTTCATGAATTCTTTCATTTTCTCATAGTCTTGGGGATATATGCTCCCAGAGCTGTCAATCAAAAAGAGGAGGTCTCCCGGTATGTCTTTGCAAGCTGTGGACACAGTAACACAGTCATGTTAGAGCATGCGCCCTTTCTGCTTTTTTCAAGGGTTCACAGGAAATGAAAACAGATCTGTATGAACAGCATCATGTCAGCGGCAAGTAAGTAAAGTGCAGCACACACCAGCCCCATCACTGCGCTGCGTCGTTTCATTTTCAACTGATGTAAAACCCATGGGAAGCACATGGGCTCAACTTAGGGTCAAAAAGACTTTGTGCTTGTAAAGTGTTGTTCAAAACAAATTCCAGAGCACTGATAATATTTGTTCATATATTTAATTTAGTCTTTTTTTAACATATGCAAATCTTTTCCACATGTGCAAAGCTGAATTTCTCCTACAGACTCACTTTACAGGTCTACAAAGGTTGATTTACAACTACAAACTTTAGAACTGCTTGTTTTACAAGCTCAAAATCTTATTGACCCCAATTTGAGAGCATAACTGCACCATAGAGACAGAGGACGTTAGGTTATGGTAGCTGATTTGATAAACTCCAGTCTGGTGGAGTTTATTTTTGATCATATTTTCTTACCATCTGTAGAACAGATGTCTGTGATGATGTCATCCTTGATGGGTTTTAGGGCATCAAAATTATTGACAAAGAAAGTTCTCTTGGGGTCGCCGGAAATCTCTCGCAGCTCATCTTCATCTGCATTTTTCACTCCGATGGCGTAGACGATGACACCCTGAGCCCTCAGTTTCTCTGCAGGATCCTTGACCTCATCAGAGGATTTTCCATCAGTGATGACCACCAGGTACTCTGGGACTTTGTGCCCACGACTGGCCATCGCTTTCTCAAAGTATGGGCCCATGAATGCCAGTGCTCTTCCTGTCTCTGTCCCGCCTCCTATTTGTTTGATTTCTTCCACAGCTTTCTCCAGTGACTTGGTATCTGAATAGGTTGTCAGATCAAATTCTAAGTTTGGCGAATCTGCGTATTTTGCAACCCCAATGCGGACATACTCTGGCCCAATACGGAAGGTGTTTAGAAACTCAATGATGAACTTCTTCATGTCTTGGAAGTCTGAGGGGTAAATACTTCCTGAGTGATCAATGAGGAAGAAGATATCTGCCTCATCTTTCTGTACGCAGCCTGGAAAAGAAAAAGCAAAAATACTGTGGGTGCCTTTGCCAAAGCATCAGCTGGATGAAATGTTCTAAATACTGTTAACACACTCTCTAAACTTTGACTTAAAATGTATTTATATTTGCATATATTTATCTGATTCATAAACTGCAAAATTCCAATAAACAGAAGCAAAAAAACCCAAAATCAAAGAAAGACACTGTTTCAGACCTTCTTTGATTCCAGTTCTTCTTGTGTTGACGGAGATGGCTTGGCGAAAGATGTTATGGCAAAGAGTTTTCTGCAGGCTCTGCTCCAGAGTTTTCAGCTTGTCAAAAGTGTCCACAATAAACATGTGTTTGTTTGGGGGATGAGACGCCATCGCTGCCAGCTGGACCTGATTGGCATCTTTGATTCCTACAGAGTAAACAGTGACACCAGCTCGACGGAGATCGGCTGCTGCTTTGCTCACGTCGTCCTGGGATTCACCATCTGTGATCACCACCGCCACCTGCTGGACGCCCTTATCTTTCCTGCAGCCTCTCTCCTTGATGAAAACACTCTCGCGGGTGAAATTTATGGCAGCTCCAGTGTTTGTACCACCTCCACGGTAAGGCAGGATTTTGATGAAATTCAGCATCTCTTTCTTGTCATTGAAGTTGTCAAGGTAGACCAGTGCTTTGGGAATGTCGCTGTACAACACAATGCCAACTCTGACTCTACTCTGACCGACTTCCAAGCCGCTCACAATCGACTGCAGGAAAGCGCGAATCAGATCAAAGTTCTGGGCTCCAATGCTTCCCGACTCATCAACAATGAACACGATGTCTGCCAGTTTGGCTGCTTTGCAATCTGCGAAAGGAGAGATCATAACTTCATTATTACCAGTTCACCTGTGAGCCACTCAGTCATTCACATAGCTTTAAAGGTGAAGGGCAGACTCACGAGGAACATTCATTTCTTCATGAAAAACTCTGCCTTGCCATCAATTCCTTGGTGACAGATGTGCATCATTGTCACAGGTGATGGTGACACCTTTCATGAACCTGTCTTGCTGGAAGAGGACATTCAGTAACAAGTGGTGTGGGCAGCTTTTTTTGGACAGTGTTCCAGGTATAAGTGTTTACAGTCCACTGGACCTGCTTCCAGATTTCAGGGGACAGCGGGCTACAGCAAGAAGAGTGACAGGCAAAAAAAAAAAAGTTGAAGCTCTGGGCCTGTTAAGTGTAAAAATCTAAAAATTAAAACATGTGACAATGGAGTGGACAATAAAGTGGGATGAAGGCAAACACCAAATCTCTCATGCCTGAGACGCTGTCTCAAAAAAGCGCCACCCACTGTCTTACCATTTCCAGCAAAACAGGCAAATGATCACCTCAGATCTCAGGTGCACACTGGATCACCTGTGATTCACCTGCAGAAGGTGACTGCCAAAGCTAACACGGTAATCAAACAGGCCGATGCACCTGTCAGAAAGAAACGGCTCACGTTTCTCTTTGAAAGAGAAAATTTGAAAGAGTGACAGAAAATAAATGGTTGCAAAAAAACATTTCTGATCTCAAGTGATTGATTTTAATAACAAAAGCATAATTAAAAAGCTCACCTCCACTAAGACCGGTTTCCTTTTCCGCTGTTTCAAAAATAGTCTTCAGTGTAGGCACAATGTTGCTGGTAGACTGGTATACGTATGGCGCTGTGGCTATGAGACGCATTTCGCTCATCGATGCACCGAAGCTAATCCCCACCACAGTTATTCCCTCTGATTTGATCAGACGTGACTCTTTATACACGTCATCATCTGAGTCTTTTGCACTTAGAACAACCAGGTACTGTTGGTAGCCTTGGTTTGCCCGGCTTCCTGCCTCACTGGTGAAAAAGTGAGTGCTGGCGTACTGCAATGCACTGCCCAGGTTACGCTGCTCGTTGGGCTGCAGCCGGCGCTGGCGGAGCCGCCTGACGTTAAGTAGGGTCTCCTCTTTGGTTTGGAAAGCGTTAAGAAGAAATTCCACCTTGGTATCTTGGCCATAATAAGCCAAGCCAAGACGATTGGCAGATTCTCCAAAGTTAAGTTGATTGACGAGCCGGACGAGGATGCTCCTGACCTGCTGGAACTCTGCTGAACCCATGCCACCGTCCACCAGGAAGAAAATGTCTGCAAACCTTTCGGTCAACGCTGAAAGAAAACAAACCAAAAAAGAGTAATATGTTCTGCTTTTATGACGGACCACCTCCCCAGAAAGAAAAGTAGAAATGATAAACTTTGAGTGACTCTGAATAACAGCACAGAAAAATCTAAATCATTATGTATCTTGCCATGAACTCTTCCTGCTCTTCCTGAAGAATTACAAGATACTGATAATAGGAGACTTTCACAAGAATGTTTCATACAAGTTGCAAAGGCTGGTAAATCTCAAATGAACCAACTACAGTTTCTGGACAGCAAAGGATGCTGAGGGATGGTTGACTCAGCATTATAAAATTAACCAGCATTTTGCTGGCAGCAGATAGTGATTCTTATCTGGATTAAAACTTTTTTTTAATGTAGCACGAGGAGGCTATGAGGCTACAAGGCCATGTCTGCCAGGCCAATGAACCATTTCTGTGGAAAACTAAAGTTCCCTCCCTAAACTTGTATAACAGTAAATTCAATGCTTTCTGTTCCCATTTCCCAAAGAGCCTCTCTCTCTTAATGTTGCATATTTTGGCTAACACTGCGTTATTGCCAGCCAACCTCAAACACCACTGGAACCAGAGTGTGTTACATCTGCAGGCTCAAAACATTTTAATTTCCTTTTCTTTCCTTCGAGGAAAAAAAAGGAACATTTGAAATGCTGTGTAATCCAGTTCATGATTCACATGTTCACGTCCACACTGTGTGCAGTACTGTTTCAGCTTGAGTGAAACATTTTTTTAACCTATTCTAAGCTTGTGAATGTGTTTCATAAATGTTTGGAGACGGGAGGAAAAAAGGAGAACTAACAGGAAGAACTGGGGTTTGAGGCTGAGCTGAACACTCCCCATGACCAGTGTGTCCATTACCACTAGATTACAGCTGGTATTTTATAAATGTATTTTAAGCATATGATGATTAATTATATGTATCATTATTAATGATACATAGAATTAATAATTAATTGAATACCTGTTCTACAAACAGATGTTTGGGTAGTTGTCTTCCTCTGATAAATAACGGTTTCCTCTAATCCTTGGCCTTACCTTGCCTCTGATCCTCCATGGAGATGCAAACAGTTTGCAGCAGACCCTCCGTCAGCCTCTCCAGGGCCTGGTAGCTGTCAGTGGTGAGGAGGAAGCGATCTGAAGGCCGGCTGGCGATGGCCTTTAGCTCCTGCAGGTTGACTTGTCCCACCGCAATGGCAAAAACAATGACTCCCTTCTGCCTCAGGCGCTGGGCAGGCGCGTTCACATCATCTGCAGAGTCGCCATCCGTGATGATCACAGCAATCTGAGGCACTCGTTGGCTGGCTCGACTCCCGGCCTCCTCTGTGAAGTAATTGTCTATGAGGAAGTCGATGGCCTTGCCCGTCTCAGTGCCTCCTGTTCGGTAGGGAAATGAGCTTATCTCAGCCAGAAGGGACTGCTTGTCCATGTGATCCTTCAGCAGGAACTCCTGGTAAGGTTCATCGCTGTACTGAGCCAAGCCAACTCGAACTTTGTCAGGGCCGATGTCGAGGCCTGTGACGACACTTTGGAGAAACCGCTGGGCCTCCTGAAAGTTAGAGATGCCGATGCTGGAGGAGCCGTCGACAAGGAAGACGATGTCGGCCACAGTGGCTTTGGCACATTCTGGACAGGAGGAAGAAGAAAGTAAACATCTGGAGGAAAAAGGAACATGTCTGTGCAAGTGTTACTTTCCTTCAAAGCCATTGTTAATGCAGCCTTGAGTTCACAGATAAAAACTGTCTGAAATGCTCAGCTCTAATGTGAACGTGTGGAAACGAATGATTATGGACCAGCTGCATATGGGTTTATATAAACAGAGTGGACAAAATAACAGCAACACATTAGAATATTACAATTAGACAATGTAGAAAAAAAAAACAAACTAGAGAAACACCTCATTGATGGTGTCAGTGACAATTAAACAACAAAAGCTTCACACAGGGCGCAACAACAATGAATTTCAAATAAGGTCAGAAGCTCCAGAAAAGCTGCTGATATACTGGAGTAAAATGACCTCACTTCATTATCAGCACTCTCTCTTGGTCAGGGGGATTTTCTTTCACTAAATTCTTTTTGGGATTCCAACAGAAACACCAGTCTTGGCTCTACCATTTCTATCATCTAAATAACACTCAAGTCAGATCAGGAAATCACCACCGGCTGTGTGTGGTATGACACGTTTTACCTTGAGACAATTGCAGGAGTTGTCGTTTGGCTTCCTCTACAGTTGTGCACAGCGTCTGGACGATGCTCTGAGAAATTCCCTGCAGAGCCGTGAAATCTGACACGCTGTAGACGTGCTGGCTGTACGGCTCATTTGCTATCTCCTTCAGCTGGTCTTCATCTGCATCTTTGATACCAATTGCATACAAAATAATTCCCTTTCTCTTCAGATCCTGGGCATGGGACTCCACGTTGTCTTGAGATTTGCCGTCGGTGATAACCACAGCGATCTGCGGCACGTTCTGGTCAGCCCGGCTTCCAGCTGCTGCCACAAAGTGCTCTTTCAGCATGAAGTCCAAACCCTGCCCTGTATGGGTGCCGCCCCCCAAGTAAGGCAATTTGCTGATGTACTGGAGTATGTCCACTTTGTTCTGATAGGTGTTGAGCAGGAACTCGGTGCGTGGATTGGTGCTGTACTGGACCAGGCCGATGCGGACGTGGTCAGGCCCGACGTCGAAGCTGTTGACCAGCGTGTAAAGAAACTGACGGATCTGCTCGAAGTTCGAGGTGCCGATGCTCCACGAGCCGTCGACCATGAAGACGATGTCAGCTACAGCCTCTTGTGTGCAGACTGAGGGGGAAGGTTGTCAAGTCATGGTGAAGTCTTGGAGTAAAGAAGTCACAGGGTACTACAGGAAAAGCTCTTACTACTCAAGCAGTTCTTGGCTCTGCGAAAGCATGGCAGCCAGAGGTGAAAGAGAGCCAGTGTGGGCTACAGAGGGAAGTGGGGGGGCTGCGCGTGTGCAAGCCAGAGGGAAACAAACGATCAGCTGGGTGTAAGGTTGTGGATAGTTTCTGGACAGACGCAGGGACCTGCGCTGGAAGCACTTACCTTTAGGTGGACTGTTGGAAGCCAAAGCGTGAGAAAAATGAAAAGTGAAAGTTGCGTTGCTTACAGCTCGTGTTCATTTCCTTCATGAAGTGTTGAGGGTACAAGCAGAAGAACGACGTGCGTGAAGTGCTCATTCAACCCTACCTTTCCTCTGACATCTCCTCTGCTTCTCACCACAAAGTCTTCAACATCAGTACATCACCTCATCTCACACAAACCTTGTTCAATGTTCACGGCCTGAAATACTTATTTCACCTTAATAGTTTTCTTAAGATTTTTCCCAAACACCTCTGGATGTTACTTCGAATATATTTAAATTTACTGTGTTTCCCACTGGTTACAGAAGAATTGATATGATAATACCAATACTGGTCAGGTTAATCAAAAGTTGACTGTAATCCAAACTAATGTTGTAGTTGTTGGGGATGAAAATGGACTAAGGGGGGAAACGTGTTGTTAGATAATTCTGAAAGCAAGGATCAAACGAGAAAGTCTCCCCAAACGAAACTTAGATAGAAATGCACTTAAAGCAAAGATCCACCAAAATCCTGATTAGGGACCAGCTCTGGTTCTGCTGTTATTCTGGGTCTGCAGTGGAATCCAAGCTGACTACAGCTGCCATCCTCCATGACAGAGAGACGCCAAAGGGCCACTTCACACAGTGAGTCCTCCAGATAAATACATTTTCAGTCTACAAAAACAAAACCCAGGCCATCATCAGGTTTCAGAGGGTTTTAAGGGAATCATAAGAGAACAATTAAGGACTCGTTGGTAATCAAACCCATCACGCCCATGATGCTGTGCTTTGATGAACCCGTTAATGCATCATATCCAGGGTTAGTAACGGTGCTCCGTATATGTTTATAGTGAACATGAACTTCAAAACTTATCACACACATCTGTGCTGTAAAGCCCATTGTGTGTGTGTGTGTATGTGTGTGTGTGTGTGTGTGTGTGTGTGTGTGTGTGTGTGTGTGTGTGTGTGTGTGTGTGTGTATGTGTGTGTGTATGTGTGTATGTGTGTGTATGTGTGTGTACATGCATATAAACTGTAGAAAATGTATAAAGTGGTTTTACAGATGTTCAGGGTGATGTAATGCTGAAGCAGGGGCCCGATCCTTTACGTGCTGGTATGCAGGAAGTTAAGTCATAGTTGTATAATCATCCCCACCTGTCTTCTGAGCAGTGTTGCCATAGAAACACGCTGCCATGATGAGGCTGAGGAGAAGACCACGCCTCCCCTCCATGCTGGCTGAATGGCTCTCGGGTTTCTCTCTTCCTGCAACACAAAGACAAAGACGACCATAACCACAGAGAACCAATCTGCTTCCCATCTGGAGGGCCCTCAGTCACAGCAGGGGGGGCCGTGTTTGTTCCAGCAAGTCACGTTACAACGACACACACACACACACATGAAAACAGGACACACCCACTATGACTCTGCATTAGTGAGCTTTTCCCAAAATAAAAACACCTCTGAGCTGTGGCTGTGGCGTGACGGGAGACAAACAAGTTAAAACAGTCTGATATTTTGGGAAATGCAACATTAAAAGAGGAATTCACTAAAAACTTTCAGTGTGTGCGCATCAACCTAACATCAGACTGACCGCATGTGCTGTTTCAACAGTCAACTCAGATCATCTAATGCAGCTACGTAAAAATATTTAAATCACAATCCGATTACCAAGACCATCAGCTGCAAAATTTACCCAAATCTACAAAGCACCAAGATCTGAAAAGGCCAAGAACAAAACTAAACTTAAAAACGGTTTCATTTCAAAAGCTATTCATACAAATGAAGGACATTTTAAGTGGTTCACTTCACTTTAAGGTAGAAACTAAGGGGTGAGTTTCAGTCAGAGTCCGGTTCAGTCAGAGTCTGGTTCAGTCAGAGTCCGGTTCAGTCAGAGTCCGGTTCAGCCAGAGTCCGGTTCAGTCAGAGTCCGGTTCAGTCAGAGTCTGGTTCAGTCAGAGTCCCTCTCTGCCTGTCATGATCAGGGAGCCTTTTCACGTTTGGCGGCTGAGAAGTGTGTAAAGTGGGCGTCTTCTGCAGTATCAGAATAATTATTGAAACGATGCGTCCCTGTGTGCTGCCATGAACTCATCTCCGAGGAGTGACGTAAGACCACGACTGCAGCTCTGGGATTACACCAAATAAATCATCGAACGAGCGTTATCTGTATTACAGCAGAGAAAATAAATCACTCCAGAGCACATGGGAGTGACTGTGTGTGTCCACTGATGTACAGGAACCGACGACTGGAGACAAAGCAGACGAGGAACTGATCATCATGGACGGACAAGATATGACACAGTAACAGAATGAAAAATAACTTTTCTGTCTTCTGTTTTTAAGCATCTTATATTATTATCATTAAAGCAGCTGCTGCCCAGCCAGGTGTGTTTCCACAGCTATACTTGGCAGATGAGAGCTGATAGTTTGCCGTTGTGTTTTTACAGCGTCCATCAGAGGGACCGTGAGTCGTCCTTCCTCCGATGTCTCTCCTTGTGAATAAGCAGGTGTGTGGGGACACTTCTGTGCTAATGGGGAACTGTGACTAGCATGCTGTGAACTCTAAAATGTATGGTCACATTATGGCTGTGTGTACATGCCTGTGACTGACAGGTCTGTCAGCCTATCACAGCCCAGTACAGTCCACTGGCTCGTTCATTGTGCAGCTGTGTGGAAGCAGAAAGTTCAAAATCACTGTCTCACACACTCATTCACTACAACCCGTCACTGAGGGTGTAAGAGAAGGTAAAGCAGTGCACCTGCTATAAACACCTCATGTTCTAAAGAGTAAACTTTAAAAAAGACAAGAAGAGCAATGAAGTTCTAATGTTCCACCCTCCACTCAGTGTTCTAGGTTCTGTTCAGCCATATTCACTGGTTCACGCTGCACTGTCTCACTGAGCAGCAAGAATCTCATCATGACATCTGGATGAGCTGACTGATGTGAGGTCAGACGCTCCGCCTCCATGAGGTCGATGAGGTGATGCTGCTGTCAAAGTGGTCAGATGGACCGTCTCAGTGGAGACATGTTGGACAGATTCTTTCTCCCTGCGCAGGCTGGACCTGCCAGGATTCTCTGGAAACTCAGACTGCGAGGTTTCAGCGCTGCATCATGAAATCAGAAAGTCCAGTTTCTGTGGCTGACAGACTCGTACGGAGAGAAGACTCTGAAGGACAGTGTCAGGAAGTCAAACTCAGAACAAGGACAACTGCTGGGTCACTACAGGTCACAGAAACAGACAGAGGAAGAGGTGGAGTGACTGTGGGTAAGAGAGAGAAACGTTTCTCCACTGGTCCAGGTGGCTCAGATGCAGGTCGGGTTCATCCCTTCAGGTTTTAACTCTTTCTTCTACTCACTCATAATGAAACATGCAGCTCTGTAAAGTAAAATGCAAAACAAATTAAAGAAGACGTCCAAATAAAAAGAAAGTGTCTGCACTCTCTCTGCCTCATCCTCCATCTAACACAGACTCAGTCACAGATCCTGGACTGGTCTGTGCAGAGACACGATGATCAGGGACAAACACTTTCTGCAGCTCACACAACAATCGAGCCAAACTTCATAATTCCTTCAGCGTGCTCATGATCCCTCTTCTTCTTCTTCTTCTTCTGCAGTTCCAGAGAAGCCTGCGGCTCCGGCAGCCAAATGAATTCAAACCATTTCTGCCGCACAAGAGCCAGAAGACTCCGAGCAGTCTGCGCCATCTGGCTGTGCTTACTGCCTGATGCTGCCATTTCCTGCCGTGATCCGTGGGCAGCAGACACTGTCTGGCCACATCACAGGTCAGATGGGTGAGAAACTATTTGAAATGTCGTGAGACTTTGCTGGATGAGGCCACTCTCACTGCACCATCTCTCTGCTGTACAGAGCAGACCTGCAGACGCACAGGAGCTTCCTGCTGCTCTCTACCACCACGACCCAGTCTCTGCTCTGTGTTCAGGTCTGTCCTTCCTGCTCAGATAGTCACACCAGGACAAAGACGAGCTGGAGAGCTTCGTTCACAGAGGAAATATCAGCACACACAGACACGCACAGATGATACACCATCTCCAGCAGAATAACACACTGGATGTGATGTATGAGAAAAACAATATGACCAAGTATCAGCAGATGTTCTGCCATCACAGAAATATAACAACATGTTTGTCCACATCTGTATTTTTTCTACTGAGCAAACTAAACTACCACGTGTTGGAAATTAGGACATTTCCACTCAGTCTTCCCCTCCGTCCTCCTCTCCTCTCCTTTCCTGAACCTTCCCCACTCCTCTCCTTTCTCCTGCCTGCTGGTTTAGTACCAACTGCTGAAGAATTCAAAGAAATTCTTCTGGGATTCTTCAGGATTGGAGAGGATTTCACTCGGGGCATCGAGTGTGAAGGCAGCGCAGTAAAAATGACATTAACCAGCACTTGTACTGCACGTATAGGCCTTCTGTGATGTGAGGCCGTTAAGCCAGTGCGAGTTTCCATCTGTGCATGTATGCATGTTTGTGTCCATGGCCACCCCACCCCCACAAACATGTTTAAAATCTGTGCTTAATCACCTGCCAAATGGCTGAGGCCCCACGAGTGGAGGTAACGGGGTTCACTCTAATGTGAAGCATGTGAAGGTAATCAGAGCAGAGCGCTCCACTGTCAGGCTGATTGAAAGGAGGGTCTCTGCATCGCTTATCCATACAAGTCTATTTACACGGACCTCTGCGCTCCACTCCAATTTTATTTATTTAGCCAGAGTTTGAGCAGCTCTTTCCGGTTCAGCTGTACAGAGGAAATGTTTGATGTTAAAAAAAAAAAAAATGTGGGGCCTCATTGTTTGGAGGCTCAGTCCAAACTGAACTCGGGCTGAGCAGAGAGTGCTGGAGAATCATAAGGATTTCCTCTCCCTGACACACTGATGACAGTACAGTGCAAGTGTTTCACTGGAGCTCGGCTGAAAGCCAGAGTCTGACCTCTCAGGAGCTCCGGACAGATGATCGGACAGGGAGCTCTCCATCACCCAGATGTAACTCAGTAACCTACAGTCATGTCTAATTCCCTCAGTGACTGGCCAGATGTGCACAGATGTGAAAATGGGCGGAGCTCTGCCCGTATTCCTCATACTGACTGACTTGCTATAAAATGTAAAACTTAGATTTACTGATCATTAAAATAGCTGTCAGTTTGTTTTCTGATGACTGATCAATGAATCCGTTGATAAGTGTTTCCTGGGTCAGAGCAGAAATGTTTGCGTGAGCTGTCGGAGAAATCAGAGACTGGGAACGATTAACACCTCAGTGCTTCAGACAGCACAGTGTGTGTCCGTTCCACTGAAAACGGATGTGGCATCCAAACTGAATCCCACAGCTCTGAGTTACAACCTTCTGCCTTTTCTTATGAAGCAACCACATTAAACAAAGATGCTGCTTCGATCTGAATGTGAAGACAAAGTGCACGGTGCTGCTGTGACAGACGTTTGTCCTCGTATCTGAATCCCTGTGTGCACAACTTCAAACTGAATCTGCGCTCGCTCCCACGCTGCGACGACCCTGCAGGGGCCCAAAAAGTAAAACAGTGAATCAGCTTCCAATAAGTTGATTTTGGAGTTTGGAAGCTGCAGTTTGGTTCTAAGCAGAGGTTTTGGTCTGGAGTCAGTCCAGGTTTGTCCTGCATGGGGTCTGAAAGCAACACTGGCAGAGCTTCAGTGGGACTGAACCCGGCTGTCTGACCCTTAAAGGGGCAGCACGTCAGGCTTTTTTACTCTCGTGAACTGGGCGTTACGTGCTTATTGGGATTCAATTAACAAGTCACTAAGGTAATAGCTCATATTCCTACTTGGAGAAGAAGTGTGTCAGTGCAGTGGGATAATTCCAGTTGTTCAAAGTGAAATTTTCAGCAACTCCAGAAATGACCATACAGTGCTGGAGGATTTCCAGGGTTCGTTCTCAGACGATCAAAAATTAGTAAAGTCATTTTGAACTTTTGCCACAGATGTTGAAACCTGAAGACAAATGGATTCAATTAGGGATTCGAGCCCACAGCCCTGGTCCCCGGAGTGAGATACCAGAGTAATCAGATCACTCTGCCTATGGGCTGACATTACTGCTTCGTGGAAGGAAAAAAACACAGATTTATGGACTGAAATCATCTGCAATCCCACTAAAAACTAGACAAGAAGCAGCAACGACTGCAGAAATCAACTTAATCAACTGGCAGAACTCGGAGCACATGATGGCCCTGGTCACAAAGTCTTCAAGCAGGTATCATTTTGCTTTAAGGAGCCAAGGATGTTTCAGAGAGCAAGTGAATGAATCCAGCCTCAGAGGGATGGAGGACCGTACACATCAAACAACATCTGCCAGAAGAGAATAAAAATGCACGGTGATAAAAACCAGATGAAAATGTCAAATGACTAAAACCAAAACTGAATCAAAATCAGGTGCCAGCACTGTACCCGCCTTCCACCCAGATCCAGATATACGGTATGTGGGATCAATCTGTATACAATCAAGAAGACTATAAAAATTCATGATACACAAGAGCAGAGGAGGAAGCAGGACTGTGGAGGTTAAAGTCTCGGAGCTCAGGGTCTCAGACTGCTGCTCTACAGGGATTACCTGCACAGCTGGAGTGAGTTTGCTTGCTCTGAATTCTTGGCTGAAATTACTCGATTAGCTATCAGATCGAAGCACGTGCCCTTAAAGATCACAACAAGGGTGCCGTCAAAGACTCACAAACCGCCTTTAACGAGGAGAATGTATATAAAAGGCCAATAACGGAGCTCACAGCTGCTCTCACACTGTTTGTCCTCAGCCATAATTTCTTCCCAGTACCACCAAGAGGCCTCCTGCCTCGCAGGACCACCAGCATCCCAATTAGGACTGACCCTGGACAAGGCTGAGATTACTCCAACCACAGCAGTTAGATTCACATCTTGAGAGCACATGTTTGAACAGGCAGAGTGGTTTGCTTCATCTCTCCGCCTCAGCCATCACTGGCCCCTCGCTCCCACTCTGTCTGATAAAACACATCTGAAAGCCGCTGATTGCACTGACCAGGTGATCAAAGTCCGGATGCCTTTTCTACGTCATCTCACTTCACTTCTCACCATGAAGAACCGTCTCCACAGACCAGAAGAACAGGAGTCCTGCAGCAGATGGACTGGACCCACAGAGCCCTGAGCTCAGAGACACTGAGACTAAATGCACAGAGGACCTGAGTCAGGTTCTCCAAGATGCTGGGACAACCCACCTGACAGGTACCTGAAAACCTGTGTACTGAGGAGAACTGGTGCTGGTTTGTCTTTGCTGCCCACTGGATGAATGATAAAAACACTTTACCAGCACCTGAAACGTCAGCATCGGTCTTTATGTCCCAGCAAGCTCCTGGGACGTGAACAAGAGAAACAAACTGCTCAGGAACTGAAGTACTTACTGGTATACTGGTACTGATGAGAACCAGTATATTGTAAACCCAGACCAGTATCCCAAGGAAACACATTCATACTGAATGCTTTTTGTACAGTGCTTTTCATGCAGGAGAGTTTCCATCTCATGTTCACCGTTCACTGAACCCCAGCTCTAACTCTGACAGTGATTTGTTCACTTTAACCACATGTTCTTGTTGCATAACCTTAATTATACATTACTCCACATTTTATTCAGTGTAACACTGATCTCTCCAGATCTCCAGCCACAGTGTCCATGCTCACTGTGAATGATTCAGGAATAGTTCAGAGGTATTTTTCTCTGTTTCTGAAATGTATAATACATTTTCTTTAAGTTGAGAAAAGAACCAGCAGATGAAGTGCCGGCGCTTTGTAGCCTGAGATTCCATATGTGTGAACAGGAGGTAAAATCCCTGAAGCCAGATTTCAACATCTGATTTAAAGTGTGAGACCAGGAGAGCGGAGGCTGATCCAGCAGCACATCAATGCCCATGGTTCTGGGATGAGATGTGCAACTTTTACATATGAGAAGGACATGTCCACTTACTTTTGGGCCTGTAATGTATCTAATAAGGCTCATAAAAAATAAGCCTCCATAAAAGGGAGCTATGTTCCACTAATAAGAAGGTGGGCTGACCAAGTTATTTTGTTTATGATTCTTTATCATTCCATATGTCACAGATGAAGAGAAGGTGAACTTTCAAAGAGAGAATTCAAAGTCAGAAACGGATCTAGCAGCAGGAACATGGAGGTCAGTCAGAGTGCAGAATCTACAGGCAGCCCAGTGTAAGTCTATACTGTGCTTCAAAACACTAACATGTGCAACTTGTCTTAATGTTTGGAGGAAAAAAAGAATCCACAGCTTTTGAAGCCCCCCAGCTTCAGCTGTGTGCTGTAATGTCCCTGTCAAACACCAAGGACACCCAAGCTCCCCGGCCCCTGGATGTGGCCCCCACTGCTTTACATTACCAAACACCGGCGCTGTGGATATTCTTCCCTCCAGCGTGATTTACCGCTGGTGATTGCAGTGTTTGAAAGGCAGATGTTTGTGCTCTGCCTAATCTAAACCAAGGAATTTGTTATTTCAATGTATGGAGCTCATGTTTGGATCTGTGCTGACAGAAAACAGCCACAACTCTGAACTCCAACGCTGACGGGGACCCGAGAAGGGTATGCAAGGTCTGCCTACGCTGTGAGGCTCAAGGACACAGTGACAGGAAAACACAAACGGATGCAATTAATTCTAATTAACACAGATGTGAATTAGTCATTTGCAGGTTGGGAAAGCAAGCGAAGCGCGAGCGAGGAGCTGAAACAACGTCCATAAAAACTGACTGAGGAATGTAACGTAAAGTGATAATCTAACAATATTAACACGAGGAGGATAGTTCTGAAATCTGGAGGAAAGTTTTGACTTTGACCCAGTCCAGGACAGCAGCCTGCTTCTAACTGGATGTGAGTCACCTGGAGGCCATTTCAGATTTTAGCAGTTCAGAAGACCTAGATCTAAAATGAAGGATTCTAACTAGCGTCAGACCAGCATGTTGTGATTATATGATTTAGATCTTGAGCACTAGTCCAGCAGGACCTGCCTTAGGGTGCTAGCTTTAAGATCACTATCTTTGCTAAATCAGCTTGCTGTGACCAACTGAAGCAAGAATAGACTTTACAGAGTGAAAGTAAAAAATAAGGTGCACACAGACGAGTGATTCGTACAGCAACATCAATGATCTAATGATAAACCCTCGAACGGCTTCATTTACAGTCATGAATTTTATTTGGCTCATCAAATGTTTCCTTTTTTGTCGAAGCATGAAGTGAAGCTGCAGGTTACTGTGGTTCAGGCTGGTCAGTAGTGGAGGAGGATATTAGCAGCTGTGTTTAAAGTCCAGTCCTTTGATGCAGGAGCGTCATACTTCAGGCCAACATCACAGCTGCTGCAGGACATCTGATCTTTACAGGGTTTACAGTTTGTCTTTAACAGAGGAGGCTTTCCTCAGTAGGACCTGTAACTTTACACCCACCTGGCATTTCTTTCTCCCTAAAAGTTGTTCAGAAGTTTTCTTGCCATCTGGTCCGTACAGATTTCCCACATTTTCCTGTCAAATGATCTGAGTCTCCCAGTGACTGTCCAGCTTCCACGAGACTAAACCACATAACGTTGTGGGTGCTTCTTTAAAACTGACCAGACGAGTCACGACCTGCAGCTTAAGTCCACACTGCTCTGTCTGCAGAAACGTCCTCTGTTCGTGAAGCCGTTTTTTTTTTTTGGCTTCTTTTATTCTAAAAGTAAAGTTTTTATTTTTGCTTCATAGTCACAGCAGGTTCATTCAGAAAATACACTGATATTAACCCTGACATGCTAACAATAGCTAGGTGTGATAGCTGGCGTGCACGGGTTAGCTGGGCCAGCTGGGTTAGCTGGGTCAGCTGGGTTAGCTGGGTTAGCTGGGCCAGCTGGGTCTGCTGGGTCAGCTGGGTTAGCTGGGCCAGCTGGGTTAGATGGGCCAGCTGGGTTAGCTGGGTCAGCTGGGTTAGCTGGGCCAGCTGGGTTAGATGGGCCAGCTGGGTTAGCTGGGTCAGCTGGGTTAGATGGGTTAGCTGGGCAGAACGGGCTGATGTTACTGACGCAGTGATTCACATGGACTAATGATGACATTACGGTCAGAACCAGATAAATAATTAACTGTGTCTGTTAAATCTGATGAAACAGAAGCCAGAAGTTTAGAGACAGAAACAGCTGTGCACAGCTGCTCACTGAGGACTGCCAACATGGCTGCCAGGCCATCAACGATTTAACCTTCACTCGCTTCAAATGTCTGGCAGCTCTGCCTTGTTCAAGCTGCTGAGCTTTAAAGCATTTAGCCAGTTTCATTGTCCCTGTGGTGGTTTTAAAACAAAGAAGAAATATTTATGGAGCCTGAGAGGTGAGCAGCCACGAGCAGCAGGTGACTTCCCTCTGATCAGACTAAAGACATGACATGAACCGCTGGACCTCACGTCCTCTCTTCAACATGGAGAAGAAGAAAGCAATCCAAATCTCTGCTGACTGAAAATACTGGTGGTTTCCCAGAGTTCACAGCGAGCGCCTCTGGGGTTCCAGTAAAATCTGATAATGTGAGCTGCCTCAGAAAATGAGCAGAATATTTTATGTCTGCTGTTGCTCCCAGGGCTGAACTCTCAGACACAGTAACAGCACAGAGGAATGATTTCATGTCAGGTCACTGCAGCCAGAAACACCCGGAGGCTTTGAAGATGTTTGTAGCTGTTTATAAAGACATCAGACTGCCACGGCTCAGTCCGGACCATCCTCTCCTCTGGGGGAAATACATCCTCTGGATTTTACTTCCAAGATGAAAATGATTTAAAGTTGTAAGAGCTGCTCTTAGAAGAGGAGCACACAGCAAACGAGCTAAAGACTCCCAGTCATAGCAACTGAAAGAAACAATCAGCAGTGTAACAACTGGCTTTCTATGCTCACTTTAAGGCTGAATAATGGTTTGATTGTCTAAATAATTGATAGAAATTGATATGAATGTTCAAAGTGTCTTTATTTTGCTCTCTTTAAACGTGGCATTCTACTTTGTTTGACATTGTGCGTTTGTCGCGGTGCAGATTTTCTCTTTGTTTGCTGTCTTGGTCAAATCTCCCATGAAGGAGAGCGGGTAACAAAAAGTATCCGGCAAATCAGAATTTAAAGTCAGGCTGACAGGAATCTGCAGGAAATTCCTCATTATGCATCCCCTTGGCAGAAGAAGAAAGTGGGAACATGCCGGAGAAAAGTGGAGCTGAAGCTAAGTTGTTAGTGAGCAGCACCTTACAGAACCACAAAGTCCACAAAGTTTTCCAATAAAAGGCCTCAGTGCAAATCAATCCACTAACCATCATCTTCAGTTACAGATAAAATTACACCGTTTGCTCTTAAAACCCACAAAAATCAACAGACAGACCGTAACTGGACGAGGTTAAACTGTCACAGCTGAGATTCAAGCACAGAAGAACAGGAAAAGTGACGTTCGTGAGCCTGGAGTGACACGTTCATTACACACAGGAGGTTTTACGGCTGACTTCGAGCCTTGAATATGTGTTTTATGACACAGTGAAAGCCTCTTGTGGTGATGAACACTCCACGTAGCAACTGCAGAAAGCTCCAGAGGTGGAACCTCAGCACCACAAAAACCAAACCACTGTCGGACATTCATGACCACACTGGTGAGGACGTCTTACCTGGCACAGGTTCGGCGTGTGGCTCACAGACACTTCAGCAGGAGGACAGGAGGCCCAGAGACTCTGCTGATCCTGGATCACAAAATAAAGATGTTATTAACCACACAAAGTAACTGAGAGCTGCTACCAGAAGTACTGTCACTGCTCTACCTTCTGCTGGTTACTGCAGCTACTCCAGCTGTGACTCTGAATGTGACTGCTAATTAGCTGTTAACATGATGGCTTGTGTTGATGCTGCTGGAGAGTTTAGTTTCCACTGTTTGATCCTATGTTTCAGTGCTGATCTGTCCTCACGAGCACACACACGCACACACACACGCACACACGCACACGCACACGCACACACACACACTGTATACAAAAGTGAAGAAGTGAGTTCCTGGTCTGAGGGAACGTTCCACCCTGAGACCAGATAAACAGGAAAAAATACAGCAGTTATCAGCCAGCGACCCCAGAGCCGGAGTCTCTGCTGAGAAATCGTCTGTCAGTGTGTGAGACAGTGTGTGAGACAGTGTGTGGTCTGCTGTTTATATTAGTTCACTGAACAGACTCAACATTTGGTTTGTGCAGTTTAGAGTCTGTGTGAAAATCAGCATCACACCTGCTCAGCTGCTCTCTGGTCTGAGGTGGCGTTACAAACAGGAAACAAGAGTTTCACTTCCAAATATGGGGACAAGGCTCTGCTGATTCAGGAAACGACGCAGGTCCACAGCTGGCAAACGACCGTTCAGTCACTGAAACATCAAAAATCTCCCTGAGCTGAAGGTGACGTCTTCAGGTGTTGGACCTAAAGAACCAGCTTCCAATGACAAGTAACAAACCATTTATGGCAGTTTCATCATCACATGGAGAAACATTCATCACAGTGGAGACACGCTGACTCATTTTCTCACGTGGTCTAAATCTCACTGACGAATAATCCTTCATTTCCTCTGGGATCAATAAAGTGTCTCTCTCTCTCTCTCTCTATCATAAAACAACATTCCTCCTCTGTCGGTTGTTAAAAAGCTTTCTAGGCAATATAAGCAACAGAGATACAGTCAGCTGAGGGAAAATAAGGTCAATGAAGAAACTAACACACACACACACATTGTCTACAGTATGTTGAAGTATCTGAGGGGAGTGACCAGCATCCTGAAACCTCAACAGTCCTGATCCAAATCAGGCCAGCTCACTCTTCCTGCCTGTGCTGACTCTCCCTGTTAATGACATGTACATTTAGAAATGTAAACGGACCAAAAAAGGCCTCAACTCTGTCTGTAGCACGCACAGACACAGAGACACACACACATACACACACGCACGCACACACACACACACACTCGACGTGTGGCAGATCTATGATAAACACACAGGAGGAAAATAATGTCAACACTTTATGTAAAAGGATTTAAGCCGTGAAATGATGACAGTTGATCCCTGTTTCATGCATTATAACATAAACACCTCCTCCATTACTGAGTGTGTGTACGTGTGTGTGTGACCTGGCAGGTCGTATGTGCTGATCTGTTCTGGCCGGGCTGGGCCGTGTCAGACTGCACGGCTGCATGCACTGTGGATATCACTGCTGATTTATCGTACTTGTGTCGTGCTGGTGCTGCTCTGCGCGGCTGGTCCTCTGCGTGCAGAGGGTTTACCTGCTGTTGTTGCTGCCTTCATGGTTGTGTTGTTCATTGGCTAGCTGGCTAACACTGACACATTACAGCAGCGGTGTCCAAACTGTTCCACAAAGGGCCGTGTGGCTGCAGGGTTTTGTTCCAACCAATCAAGAACACACAGTTTGACCAATCAACTGAGGACTGAGACCAGTTGATTAAATGAGTCCAGCCTGGTGTGCTGCTGCTCGGTTGGAACAAAAACCTGCAGCCACGCGGCCCTTTGGGGAACAGGACTGTGCTCCATGCTGCCAACATTACAGCCGTGGCGCAGCAAGTTAAAAGTGTGGCTTTGGACCGGCCTGAGATCGGAGGGTCGTGGGTTCGATCCCTCAACTAAGTGCAAAAAAACGGATACGGTGGTGGTGAAGGAGACACGCCTCCCCTGCCTCTGTGACCATGGCTGTGGTGCCCCTGAGCAAGGCACCGATTCACCCCAGCTCCCCGGGCAGCCCCCTGCCGCAGCGTCTCTGTTGCATGTGTATGCTTGTGTGTGTCAATAAAGTAATTAAAAAAAAAATTAAATTACACCTGCACAGAGGTGCACTGGTGGCACACTGCTTTGTTAAAGCAGCGGAAAGCCATCACACAACTGACAGTCTGGACACAGACACGGTTTAGGCCCCTATAGAAGTATTATACGCTGAACCCTACTGTTGAATAGGAAACAGATGAGCTGCAGATGGAGGGGTGGAGGAGGAGAACAGGGGTTTTTACAGTGAAATCAGTCTCTGACGCAGAGAGCGCTCTGCTGCAGTCGATCCTGTCGAGTTACACTAAGCAGAGATACAGGAGGTACGGAAGCTCATTAAAGACAAAAATATAGAGCGAGTACAAACAACTCTGTAAAAGAGAAAAATCGACAGCTCATCTGTTCAGAAGAGAAAACGTGGTGAATTGTTGGCGTCACCATGTGTTTTACATTGAGCTTAATGACAAAAACTGCTGCAACATTAAACACATTCTTGTTTCATAATATCCCTCTTTTTCTCTTAAAGGAGCAGCCCGGTGTTTTTTCACATTTCATCTCATTCTGCAACATGCAGCGAAAAAGGAAAGAAAACAAGACTCAGAGTGTCTGGAGTGTCAAAGTAAAGCCTGTACACGACTGCCAGTTCCAGTCCCTCAAACATGAGGATCTGCTGCTTCTCTCTCTGAGTCATGATGTTCCTCTGAATTACTTTGGGTTTTGGATTTTAGATCAAAGAACAGAAAACACCTGAAGACATCACCCTGGGCTCCAGGAAGCACTGAGAGACTTTTAACATTGCTTTTTAAAAAAAAAAAAAACATTCTACATTGAAAAGAGTTAAAACACACAAAAACAGTGGTATGGTCCTTTATGTCCAGTTAGCAGCAGTTTAACTCACCAGCAGCTGCCACCTATTCATTCTCAGACAGCAGGCGGTGAACTTAAAGCAGAAACGTTTTTACACACTGACCACACAGCTCATAATGAGCAGTAATAAAAGCTCAGAGTCAGTAAATAAGTTCAGCAGCCTGATACATCAGTGTCTCACACATCAGTGTCTCAGGGACGTTCCTTCAAAGGAATAAATCAAAGCAAAGTGCAGAAAAACATTTCAGTTCATTCTTATTTTACAGCTCAAAGATCATCTGATTTTAGAGCTTCAAACTTTTTAAACACAGGTACTGGTGCTGTTTCTGGTACTGGACTGTTTCCATTTTGCAAGCCTTCATTCGTTTACACACGTACTTTTACTTTAAATCTGTCGGCTTCTATTAATGTGCTGATTCTTAAAAAAAACATAATATTAACTGGTAAAATCATGCATGAAATCTGAGTAGCTAACTGAAAAGCACCATCACTACCAAAACTAATAACACGCACACAGAAACTAATTCTAATGAATCAGTGACTTCAAACACTAAAACAACTGAAACAGATCAAGACTTGGTCTTTTCTTACATTAATGACCTCACAGTGAAGTAACACTAGTAAAGGTGAGTGTGTGTGGATTCAAGGTGATTAAGGCTTTTTTTTTTTTTTTTTTAAAGTCCAAACCACTTAGATACATATCAGCCTTAAAATCCCAAACCTGTCCTGCAGATCTGAAGGTGAGTCAGGTACCAGGTGTCAGCTCCTCATGCATTTCTCTCCCTATCACCACAACAAAGTGAAGCATTGAATGTTTTCCCATTTACACACAAGAGTAAAGAGTCACTCACAGATCTGCCGCTCTGCGTCCGCACCGTCTGCACGCAACACACACGAGTCCCGCAGACATGTAGGGAGGTGCAGGCGTGTCTCTGCAGGAAACGCCTCCCAGTCGTCCACTCCCACCAGCAGAGGTGGGCGGAATAAGTCACTGATTCATGTTTCAGTACCACAGAACTACATTTCTCTGGATCAGATTCTTCCAAAGGATTTCATGATTTCACTCTTGGATCATATCATGAAGAATGTTAAAGGTTATTTAAGTCTTTGAGTAGAAAGACAGCTGTGTCTCTGTAAAAATCAGCTTTGTATGTACAATCTCCTGTCACATAAAAAAAAAAACAACACAATTTTGTTTGTCTGACATTTGTTTGGAAGTGTCTTTAGAGTTCACAGTGTCTCTCGATGTCAAACAGCCAAGAATTACAGCATTAAAATGTCCTACATGTGTCACTGACATAATACACTGATGTGGGTTTGTGTGTTACTGTACTTCATGTTGGACGTCCAGCAGAGAGCAGGCTTCAGGGATGTGGACTCTTACATCCTTGGATTAATGGATCTCAGGGAAACTTTCCAACAGGACGAGAGACAAAGTGTCTCCTGTCCTCAGACAGTCTTTCTCTCTTCTTCCCTGTTTGGGAGAATATGGTCAAATCATTTTTGGTTGGGGATTAGTTTAAAAAAGAAATGACACAAATTGCCTTAAGTTTATATTATCAATTAACATAAACTTAATTGATACGTGTCAGCCGATTAAACAATTACCAATGTTTTTGTCAATCATGTTAAAAACCGGTAAACAACATTAAATATGAGGAAAGTTTTGTGCAGAGCTCTTTGTAAAGTATAATTCTGCCTAAACAGCTTTTGTTTGGAAACTGTGTGTGTGTGTGTGTGTGTGTGTGTGTGTGTGTGTGTCAGCAGGAAAATTCTGAAGAAAACCTAAAAAATGTGAACTGAGTCACATCAGTGTGTGTGGGGGTCAAATCATTGCCACTACAGCACAATACATTACAGCAGAAGACCTGACACGGAACAATTATACTTTGTGGTTCTGATCAATTGTTTTTGGACCATGAGAAAAAAAACAGTACAACACATTATTAAAATAAAGATAAAGAATATTTCAGTCTTTCTCAATAACTGATAGAAACAAAACTTTGAAAAACATCAGGAAACGATTCACTTTTTTCTGTGTTGTACAAGAATATGCTAAAATGTCAACGATTGTTTAATGTTATGTTCCATTAATTCATGCACACAAAGTATTAAGAGCATGAATTAGCAGTCTGTGCACCACCAGTTTTAATCTGAGAGCAGGAATTTTAATTCTACAGCAGGAATTTCTCATTTGTGAGCAGGATTTACTCATTTCAAACCAAAAATTTGTAATTCAAGACCACAAATGAGTGATTTGTCTTCATGAAGTGCTCATTAGAGGGCACAACTTCAAATATTCATTTGACAGTGTGATTTATTACCTGACAGCACTAACTGGTGATTACACATAAACCACATATAATATCATGTCCTGAACAGTTACATGCTGCTTCAGTGCTTCAGCCCTGAATCACTGCTGTTACTGCAGTAGTGATCCAGATGTTCTATCATATAACTCACTGTGAAACTGGAGTATTCATATCTTTTATCACAGTCTGATAATGGTGGGTCATCTGGATCCACGGGAGGAACAAACAGCAGCCCACTCACCGGGATGATGATCAGTGGCAGCAGCAGTTCCTGGAAGACTTCACAGTTTTTCCCAGGGCTCCCTTTACATCCACTGACTCCGTCTTTTATTTTTTCATACCTGTAACCACAATGCTGAGGTTATGGATAGTTGTGTCATCCATAACCTCAAGACAGAAATTTAAAAAATAAACAGTTTCAAAGGGAGAACTGATGGATGTCATTACAGCTGCAACTAAGGTGGAATTAGTGCCAAGACTGAGAGCGAAGGTCGACCGCTCAATCCGGTTATTAAATCCATCAGAGCAAACAGGTTCACAGTACAACTTCATATGATGTTTTATGTTATATGCTGACATTGTGTCTTAAACACAGATGTACGTACAATAACACCAGTGGCGGCTCCTGAAAAATCTCTCGTGGGGGCAATTGTTGCGATGATGGCTGAGATGACCCGTTCAATGGATCAAAGTCACTTTACAATGTTACATTGCTTTGTATAATTTGGTTTTCCTAGTTAATATCTTGAATACAATTATTTTGGTTCTATGATGAAACACTTCCACTGTGGTCATCAACACAGACACTGTCATTTACTAGTTTGCCTCATTTCTACTTTCTGCTTTACAATTAATCACAAAAATCCCACTGTCTCCATCATGGCATAACCTATATACAGTCATCATTAGAGCTGTGTCGATAAAATCGATTCTCCTATTCATTTTATTTTGTAAAGATCGATTCGTACGTGCTGACGTACGAACACGCGTCATCGAATTCACGCATGCGCGCGTGGTGTGAAGCTACCAAAGAACATTGTCGGACAGTAAGCAACACTTAGTTAACGTTAAAAATAAAGTGCAAACTTGGGCATTACTAAATTACGTCGGACAGTAAGCACTGCAATACAGTGATATTCAGCTGCCAATGTCCAATCAATACAACTATTTACAATTCAACATTTACAGAGAATAACAGGCCGTTTCTAAGTGCTGCTCAAACACCGCGTCTAGCGACGCTACTAAACCGACCAGTCAATCGTTGCCTCCGAGGCCAACTCTCTCTCTCTCTCCGAGGCTAACTCAAACATCCACAGAATCTGACACAGTCAACATGGCGGCCTAGAATATGGCGGTTCTTACTCACCTCATCGTTGTGACGACACACAGCTATCATGTAGCTCTCATCCAACCGTGTGCCGATGCTAACTCTCCCAAAAGACCAAAGTTTCAGGCAGCTGTCCATATGCATCTTCGGTGTTTCATGTTTTCTCTCCTTCTCAGAGAGATGGTGCCTGTCGGTGTCTGTGTTTCCATCCGGGTGAATCAGAGGGCAGGTGTAGCAGAACAGCGCGTTAGCTAGTTAGCATCCTGCTAGCCACGTTTCTCGCTCACACCAGCTCCGTGAAAATCCGCGGCTGTAGGTTTTCCTGCTTGATATTTAAACTTGCTCTGGGTGGTCCTAATTCTTTGATAGGCAATTTATCCTGGCTGCTCCGACGACAGAATGGTAATTCCCGCAATGACACGATGGAGTTGCTCCCTTGAGTTACGATGCTAGGCGTGTTGATCTTGAACGTGAACGCGATGCGTATGCGCGCTGTCGGAGAGGCGCACGTGACTTCATCAGTGCGCATGACGAAAGCACGCTGGGGCACGCCCTCCCGTAAGACATAGAAATGCATGGCAGTTTAAAACTGAACATGTAAGTCTATGGGAGCGCCTGGTGCGATTTTAAATCTGACTGAAACCGCCCCGAGGGGCTGCTGATTGGACAATGATGTACCGGCTGCTGATTGGACAATGATGTACCGGCTGCTGATTGGACAATGACGTTCAGGCTGCTGATTGGACAATTCTATATTCAAATTTGGAACGGCAAAACAAATGCTTATGTTTTTCGTGTAGGTGGAGGAGGGCGGGGCCCTATCGCCCTCTGTTAGCCAGCCGCCCCTGAGTAACACACAAGGATCTCAAACTCACTCTCTGGCTGAAAATGAAAACACAAACTGTAAAAATCCACACAACTAAATGTTCACTGTATCTTGTGCCAGCAGGCCCTGAGTCAACCTCAGCGATGGAGGTGGATGAGCTGAAGCTCTCAGCGGTGCACACTGTATACACACAGTACAGCAGGACACACAGGTTTGATTTATATTTGACTGAAAACTGGGTCATCCCCTGCAGCTGCTTCTTATCAGACCACAGAGTCTAAAGCTCCACTGTCAGGACAAGAACCACATCCACCACAACCGCAGACTGTAACAAGACTAAAATCTATGGCCACACTGATCTGGGAACAGAGCAGTCCAACCCAAGTGACAAATCTCTAAAATAGAATATCAATGGATCCGTTTTACTTAACGTTGGACGGTTCCATTCTTACACAGCACAATGATTAAAAGGTGGAATGATTTTCCACACATGAACGAAGGTGAAAGGAAAAGCGGGACAAAGATGCACAGCGTACTGTACCAATCACAAAGGAAGTCAAAAAGTTTCATGTCACATTCTCATTAACTTTTACTAACTGAAAACTTCACTGAGCCTTAGCCATGCTGGACGTCTCTATTAGAAAACAAATCCAGTCCAAACTGTCCAACAGGAACGAGTCTCATCAGTCTCAGCTGGTTAGTCTCTCCTCTACTGTACTGATGCTATCTCAGACAGAAACAGGTTCCAGACTCCAGAGGTTGTGTTTCTGAGAAACCAGTCAAAAAAAGACTGAAACAGACTGGAAAACAGTTGGTGGAAAAGGAATGTTATAGGGAATTTGGAGTTAATGACTGAAACTTGGAGCAACAACAGCGTGATCCCTGAACAGTTTAAAAAACAATGTCTGTTTTCAGTTTATGTTCCTCTGAATGTTCACACTCAGCCTGAGCTGAATCCAGGCAATAAGCTGCAGATGTAATGAAGTTAAGGCAGTTTACTGTGTGTTCTGGCAGCTTTAAACTGATCATTAGAACAGTGGTCATTACCATTGTTCAGTCTCCTGGTTCACAGTTTGCTCCTCTGTGGCTTTTCAAAAAATCAGAACATCCCAACAACTACAGGCCTGTCATGAAACCTTCCACCAAGGATGGATGTAAATGATTTTCATGACCTCCGGATTTTTGAATGCACTGTTAATCATGTTAATAATAATAAGATGAAATGTGTGAAATGCTCCTTTTCATCTGAGCCCACTGCAGATCAGACGTGTGTGTTTCACTCACAGTAACAGTCCATTAGTTTTGCTGTGTCAGCCCCTGAGCCTCCTTTGCACCATCAGCTGGACTCTGTGTGGATTTCAGCTGAGGCAGTCTCACATTCTTCTCTATACAACTGAAACAGTTTCCAGGCTCCACTGACAATCTGTTCAGGATCAAGATCCCACAAACAATAAAAAGGATTCTGAACTTTAACAAGATCAACATGGTTTAAGAGTTCTTCTGAACTTTGATGTGAAATTATTGTTTGTCAGCCCAACAGAAAAAGACAAATAACCAAAGCGGCACACCTCCTGCCTGGGAGCCTCCTGGCTTCACTCTGGTTCACGGAGCTCGGGTTCCCGGGTCTGCTGGTGGAACACCTTGGTGCAGTTTTGCAGTGGTGGTCAATCAGTTTTACAGGCCACCAGAAGACTGGTGAAACAGCTGTAACACAATGAAACAAAAAGTGGGCAAAGTCATGAACAAATCTTTGAGGCATCAGGACCAACAACAATCAGAAAGTGTCAGAGAGCTGTATCAGTACATAACTTCAGTTCTGATCTCGTGTCCCAGGAGTCGGCTGCTCTGTGGGCCTGAAAATGCAGAAAACTGAAGGACCGCCATTGAGCAGTTCTCTCTGGGATGAAGGGAGTGCCGTCTCGTTAAATGGTGTCCAGTGCCCTCAGTGCTTTCAAGGTGCAAACTGGGGAACAGCCCTGAGAGATTATACAGTGGTGGTTTAGCTACTGTTTGTCAAAGTACACAGCCGCTCCAGAATTTAGAACAGAAACAGATTTAGTGTTGCACAGTAGCCAGGATTTTACAAAGGCTGTAAATCCAAGTCCCCCGATGCAACTTTCCCCCTTAGAAATGTATGACCAGACATTAGAAATAAAATGTTCATCTGTATTAACATAAACCAAGTCTGTTAGCCTGGAGCATATGTTAGCAATTATCTTTCTCTGTAAAGGTTTCACCGCACCAAACTGCATTAAAAAAAACAGACGTTTATCATCGGCTTTGTCCCCAGTTAAGCTGCACACATGACGGAGTATTTCACTACATTTTGTTGAATCATTATGACCCCTGTGTCAATTCGGCATACATCAAGCAAACCAAACACTGTCGATTTAAGGTGTAATTTATACCAACAGTTCTTCAGCCTCTTAACTATTGTTACTCTTAACCAATATGGTCGGTAGCAGTGAGAACCGAGAATCTCACTCCAAGTTGAAATAATTGACCTAATTATAATACTATTTTATTAAAAGACACTAATTCTGTTCTGAAGATTTGCGCACTTTGTAATACACGTCCTATTTAAAGTGGCCTTGTTTTCGAATGAAGTCTGGTGTGTAGGCTGTCTGTGGTTGTCTGGGATTCTTGGAGATGAACAACAGGAAAACGTAGGAGCTGAGAGCATTCACACAATTCAGTGCAGAAAAACGGCCTCATATCATCATCATCATTACAGCTCCGGCATTAACGCACATCTTATTTACATCAGCATTTCACTGCTGCAGCTGGTTGAAGTGGAACGAGTATTTTCATTATGGATCCTGATTATTTTCTTGATTAATCGATTGATTGGTTTATAAATTTTGTCCACACCTCAAAGTCATCAAAAAGAAAGTTTAAATAATTCAAAGGAGTTTATGTAAATTCACATTTAAAAGCTGAAAACATTTAGTATTTTTACATGAAAAATAATGAAACTGATCGAATTCATTTTCTGTCACTCAGCTGATCAATTATTAATCAATTAACTTTTCCAGCTGCACATGTACATATTGTTGTTATGCAAAATCTTTATTTGTAAAGTCACCAAAGCTGTCAAATAAATGTAGTGCAATAAAAAGCACAAAACTTCCCTCTATCATGTACTTTAGTAGAGTGCTTGAGTAGATCCACAACTGTTTTACAGGTGTTACAGCAACTACTTAAAGAACACTGAGCTCAGCCAGTGAAGCAGCTGTGACCCCTCTGACCTAAGATGATCCAGCACTACCACTCTGCAGTCTGCACACAGATCTCCGCTGTGAGGAAACCTGCAGCACGCTGCTCTCAGGCTGCAAGATCTCAAATCTAGTGATTTGCCGCCACCTTGTAAATTAAAGGGAGAACTGCTCGGTTCTGTAAGATGAAACTGGTCAGACGTCAGTTTAAGTCTACTGTACATTACTGTATAGTCTTGGGCCTGATGCAGTGTAATCAACAGAACAGTATATACTTCATCTTGCTTCCATGCAGTGATGAGCAGCTACCACGGATGATAACATGACATAACATGATCCTTTACTTACTGAATCAGACAGCACTCAGCATTAATATAGATTTGTATAAGAAACTTGTACAAAATAGAAATGTTCCTGACTTTGGATGAATCACATGACCTGTTTTTCTGTGTCTGGTCAGTAGCAAAAATAGCACCTGATCTCATAAAGACGTTAAAAAAAAGAAACTTTATGAAGCATTTACACATGAAGGTGGATGAAAACCAAAAACACGCCGCCCTGACAAAAAGCCCACAGGTCAGCGTCACTTTCAGGGAGGCGTTTCCACGGTTGGACTGCTGTGAACTCACTCAGCTGTGAACTTGGCTTTTAAATCCGGATGTTTCTCCTTGAAGATGCATGTTTTTGAAGGGTTTCCAGATTCATGCTTGGCACAGAATGTCCGTTTTCTTTCATCGATCTGCTGATGTCTTGTGACGCCTCCTCTTCCCCATGACGCCTACATCACACAGAGGTCCTCACACTCCCTCTGCGTCTCGAAGCGGTTCCCGTTGCCGCCGCAGCCGCTGTACCAGAACTGCAAACATTTACCCTGACTGCTGTCAAAGAACCACATGAGGGTGTAGTTCTGGCAGCTGCCGGGGTCCTGTCTGAGCGAACAAGCATCTGGATGAAGGCAGGAGAGAGAGGTTGTTGTGAGCATGTCACTCATCTCTTTGCTTTGCACCAACAGGTTCTCACAATAAAGTCCTCAGAATTTAAGGCAAAAAAATGTATATATTTCATTCATTTTCTATTTGATTCCATGAGACATGAAACTTTCTGCAGACAGATAATTAACTGCAGTCAATATAATGCCAGAGTCCTGGACTACCAAGCAGGATGTTTGGTCAGTGAGGTAAGTTCAGGTTTAACTCTGGTTCTCAGGGTTACGACAGCGGCTCACTTCTTACCGGGTTACATCACCACGGTAACTTATGCTGGATGGCTAAGTTAAGCAGGTTAACTTCAGAGGACCAGATTGAAACAGCTTCTAAAACGGACGGGGAGTTTCTCACTAAATAACCACATCATTAAAGTTCCAGCTTCACGTGACATGAACACAGGTTCTTTAACGGGACAGAATTCCTGACGGTGCTGATGCTTCTTCTCTGATTCCATCACTGCAGCTCAGAATAACCTGAGGAGACTCTGTGCCCACGATCGTTCATTAAAACTAAACGTTTTGTTTTTTGGTTTTTCCACATGAACGCGCTCGTAGCCAGGTAAGCAGACCCAGAGTTAAAGGAGCCAGTGGAGAAGCAGCTTTGTAGCACAGGTGATCCATGTTCAGCTCAGAGAAGCCAGATAACAAAAAGATATCCTGGGTATGTTGAACTTGCTTCGTAGTTCAGGCCTCAGGTATATTTTAATGCAGCCCTGATAGAGAGTGTACTGCTTGTGTGTGTGTGTTTGTTTGTGTGTGTGTGTGCTACCGTTGGGGTTAGCTGCTGACAGTGGCCTCTGGTCGTGCCCTCCGGTCAAAGTGTCGGTGACTTCCAGTTTTATGGCCTGAGTCTTTCTTCCCGTCTGTGCCTGAAACTCTTCTAGCTCATCCTCAGGCTCTGCCGACCCCTGACTGGACACACAGCCGCCAGATTCACTCATTCATGTTCACATTTTTCTGAATAACACGATCAGAGTACATGAAAGTCAGTCAGATTCTGCATGGATTTACCCACAAAGCTCATCTTCTTAAAGCTGCGCTCATCAATACCTTATATTAATGGCTGATTAAGCTTTTGATCAACTGTGTAGAGTGAAAGGATTTTGCTTTTGCTTTAATCTGCAAAAAAGAATATGGCCATATTTTTCATAACTGCCATGTTAAAAAAACAAAGGAACAAATTCAGCCCAGTTTGAATGTAGATTTACAGACCTGTTATTTCTGCTATCCTGTTTAATTTGCTGCTGTGTGTAAATCCTTAGGAAGTGTGAGTTACCCGTTTACAAGTGTCAGTGCCTCTTCTCGGTCTTCCAGCCGGCTGCAGGTCTGTTTGAATGTAGGAGGAGGATACGTGTTCACTCCCTCTGAAATAAGCGAAGGACAAAGACATCGTTGTTGTTAAAAATGAGTTAATTTAGAAACAATATGAAGAAAAGTGTTTGAAGTTTCACATGAATTTGAACTGGACGATGAAAACAAACGTGAGAAAACTACAGGGCTTATAAAAAGTATTCACTTCCTCTTCTGTTGCTTTTATTAATGGAATCATGGCAAATATACAGATGATTTCACTAACTGTGAAACTACTAGCACCGATCAGCTGGACCTGTTGGATCAGGTCAGTCACTTTAAAGGGGGATGAATGTTTATGCAATCACTTATTTTACATTATATTTTTGATTAATTGACATCACTTTGTAGAAATCTCTTTTCACTTTGACATTAAAGAGTTTTCTTTTTTGATAAATTATAAATTATTGTAAATAAATGTAAAAAAAGCCAAATTATATCGACCAAAAGGGAAAACCTCCAATGGGGTGAATACTTTTTTAGAGGGAACCAGAGTGCGGTCTTACTGTTGAGGGCAGAGAGGAAGACTCTGAAGAAGCGCTGGGCGTAGCCCTGCTCTTCGGCCTGTAGTCTGCTGACATGGATCAGGTGCTGCTGTACGGGCAGACCGGCCAGCTCCTCCACCTGCGTCCGATTGTACCGATCACCCACTGTCACCACAAACATGGCCACCCCCTCACACTTGACCTTCTTGGAGATGTACGTGAGTCTGGCCCGGTCCTGGTAAGCCGTCTGGGTGCCCACCACGGCCAGCAGTGCCCTCCTCCTGCGGGGCTGGCTGGCCTTCAGGAGCACCTCCCTCAGGGTGAAGTCCAGCGTCTGTCCCAGAGCCGAGGAGCCGCCCTGCTGCTGCATGTTCTGGATCAAGTGCGTCTTCATCCTGTTGTGGTTCTGATAGGTCTGCAGGCTGAACTCCACCTTGGGAGCCCGGGTGCCGCTCTGCTGGACCACAGCCACCCGGGCCCGGTTGTCAGCTCGGCGGGGCTGCGAGCTCACAGCCAGCTGTTCCACCACAGAACCCAGCAGGTGCTGGGCGCCAGCGTACTCATCAGCCTGCATCTCCCTGGAGCTGTCCACCACCATGACCAGGTCCACATTGACGTCCTGAGGCTGCACTGGCTCCTGGATGAAGGCGCACTCTTCAGCACGCCTGCAGGGGTCTGAGTATATAACAGAGTAATCATCGAGAAGCCAACTAGCTTTGAAGCACTGACAGACCTAACAGTTTACAGCACACACCCTGTGTGTCAGAGACATGGGGGAGACCTCGTCCACCTCTGTGGTGGAGGCAGCTAACAAGCTCCACAGCTGCACAGCAGCAGGAGCTGAATGAGACTCGCCCTGAGATAAGGCTGTGAGTACTGCTGGGCTGCTCTGGTTGATGATGCCTGCTCAGTGTCATGGAGTTCACATACATACACGTGGGTGGGAACACCCATCCAATTAGTGGAGTATCACAGCCAATGGCCGGGCTGGGATTTCATATAAACAAAGTGTCAGAGGTTCTGATTGGCCACAGTCAGAGGAAGTGAGGTGGTGAGATGTAATAACCATTTAAATGTGGGGATAACTTGAACGCTGTGAGACAGTCTCTTCTTAAAGACATTCTGAATTTGCTGAATTTGGTTGTTAGCATAAAAAAACTGACAGAGGTGGTGAAACAGACACAGCTGACCCACTATGGACATCGGACAGATGTGGAGGGAGGAGGTTTCACACCATGCTGACCCCATCAGAGTCAGCATCTCCAGGTCTGAGGCCAGGAGACGTGGTTAGATGGTGAGTTGCTTCCTTCAAATTCTAAACTAGTTGCTGCCACAAAAGAGTTAAAGTATCTTGGGGTCCTGTTGTGTCGACAGGCACATGGAGCAGACGGTCACTGCGAGCTGAAGGAGCAGCTTCAGTATCCACACACGAGCACAGACTCTGGGGATCTCTGATACGACTTTGATTAGCAGGATGTCTGTGCTCAGCCAGTTTAACCTCACAGCACTTTGTTAGCACAACCCACACGAGACAAACAAGAAGAAATGAAAAAATGAAGCACATTCATTCAGAATATTATCAGTGATTATTATAGTTAATCCGTGAACGAGTGCTTACCATAACAGATGGCACAGTTCTTGACCCTCCTCAGGGGAGCAGCCATGTCCCTCCCCATCACTGTAAAGATGGACCTTCTTGAGTCATCAACCTGAGATGAAACAGTCTGTCTTTATTTAACGCCAAATTTCTTCTAACCAATCAAAAAAAGCTCATTTCTTCAGGGGCTGAAAGCAGAGTGTGTAAGAGGACGTGAAAGCTTCTGTCACATGATAAATTCAGATCCCCTCCCCAGGTGAGACCCTCAGGTGAGTGTCTCACCTGAGTGAGTGTTAATGTGATCAGACGGAGCTAAAGTGAAAGTGGGATCCAGTTTATCAGCTGCTGAAGTCAAACCTACCTCCACTGCTCGACTGATTTCGGCGTTGCTCTGCGCAGAGATGATTGCTGGTATTATGTTCAGAGCCTGGTACTCCATGATGCTGGTAACAATGTTGGTACTGTCCTGGGACGGCCCACAGGAGAAAAAGACGGCCACCTTCCTAATCCTGACTCCTGCACGGACACGTTTGAAGACGTTCTGACCCACAAAGCGCATGGCAGCCCCCAGCTGGCGCCGGTTTGACGTGCGTTCCTGGGCGATGTTCTTCACCAATTCGATCAGCTGTTTTTTCTGCCGGTAGTCCTGGAAGCGGATCAGGTACTTGGTGTAGGCGCTGAATCCCACCACAGCGACCCGGGCTCCTGTGGGACAGTTGCTCTCGGCAACGGTGATGTCCTCCAGCAAAGAGAGGAGGGCGGTGCGCTGCCTCTCGAAGAGGGACGGGGGTACGTCCTGGGACATGTCCAGACCGAACACCAGCTCGGTGGGGTAGGCCGGGCACTCTGTTTCAGCTGGAAGAGTTCATGTTGAAAATAAATCAAGAGGAAACGTATGCACAACGTATGCACAACATATGTACAACAACACATCACTGAGGAACAGTTCAACCACTTTCCCATCAGCTTTTGTACGATTTCTTCTCTCCGTCCAAAATCAACAGTCACACATGAGAAATGACACTGAAGCAGTTCAGCAGAAAGATAAAGACCGTGGAGATAAAAGTTTGATTTCTGCCTGATGATCTCACTCGTTTGGCATCTCAAGTATAAATCTGACCTTTAACCTTTGTACTGTACTCACCCCATCGCTCAGAGACACAGAGACATACATACCAGGAGAACATGCTGTGGAGAAGGAAAACGATGTTCAGCCGCGGCTCAGTACATGCTGCAGTTTACTCACTCAACCACTCTGACGTTACTGAAACACTTTAACGTGTTTAAAGTATTAAACTATACTTTATTACTTTAAACAGAATAAGTGATTAACAGATTCATGAAGAGGCTCAGAAACAAACGTCTGCTGGGCTGAGATTTCTCCAACACTTACCGCAGTTATTTCTGATCAAGTCGACCAGCTGACAGTCCTGAGACAACAGAGAAGATGTTCTGTCATATTCACAGAAAAATATGTCCCTCAGTGTCAACAGGTGGGCGGACTTACAGAAGTGTCTCTGCTGCCAGGTGGACCTCTGGGACCCTGGACGGACGGAGAGGAATGTCAGTGACTGTCATGCTTATTTAACACAGTGATTCTCCATAGAAGGATTTCAGTGACCTGATATTCAGATGCAGTTTTACTGTATGTTGGTGGAGATCAGATCAGATCAGATTAGATGAGCTAACTGATGTCTCCTGCTGCCCTGACGGTGGTTTGATTCCACTCTTACCCTGTGTCCTGGACGTCCTGGGTCTCCAGGCACGCCCGATGCTCCCGGCCTGCCTGAGTTTCCCTGAGTCAGAAAATAAAAGAAATAAAAATCACTTGTGACCCAAAAATAAAGTAAAAAAAATATATATATACAAGTATGCTGTCACTCACGCTTCGACCGTAGTTCCCTTTGCGTCCTGGATATCCTTTAGTTCCACTCACGCCGTCCTCACCCTGAGCACAAGAAAATTCCAACATGCCTGTTTTTCATGTTCTGACTTATTTAGATTTCAGTTCCTGGAAAATGTGTGGACTTACCAGTTGACCTGGGTATCCAGGAAAACCAGGATCTCCCTACAGAGAAGGTAAGAATTAATAATCTATGGGAAACACAGCTGTCAGGAGGATTTTCTAATTCTCAGAGAGTCTGTTCTTTTTATGCGTTTTGAAGTTGTGCACAGAAAAATCTGAACAGAAATGACAGAAATAAAAACAAACAAACAAACAAACGCCTGGCTGGCAGCCTTCAGCTTTGAAAGAGCACAGAGGAAACTGATGATGAAGAGTGGAAACATCAGGAGACTGAACCCTCCTCACATCAACACATCAAACTAACAGGAACGTCAGGTTTTCACCGTGTTCTCCACATGTTCTTCATCATGTTCTCCACCATGTTCTCCACACGTTTCCACAGTCGGAGCTTCGACTGCAGCTCTCTGAATCAGCTCACCTTCCTCTGCTGTGGTGTAATGTTTATCTCCATCAGGCAGTCAGATCATGCTCACTCAGCAGGAGAGGAGGGAAACCAGACTGAACGAGATATTTTAAGTCCTTAAGGTCGACTCTACCTTGGCACCTTTGGATCCTTTAGTTCCATAACCGTCTCTGCCATCCTCACCCTGAAACACAGTACAGCCGGGCTGAGTCTGGACTATGAATCTGTTAAACATTATCTACAAACACAGCAAATGTTCAGCTCCCTACCGGCATTCCTCTGGGTCCCTGTGGTCCTGGAGCACCCTTCACACCTGGATCTCCTGGTTGACCCTTAAACAACAACATGAAGTTCAATCCTCTCTGCGCTGAGCTCAGAGTGAAAGCCACTACACTCAGCTGCCAAAGCCAGAAGTAATACTGATGGGCCTTCATCTACTCTCAACACGATGCTTCTGATGATTCAGATGAGATACAGGAAATGATGTCGCACACCTTCTGTCCATTGGAGCCGCGACGTCCAGCTGCTCCGGGGTCTCCGGGTGGTCCATGTTCACCCTGCAGGAAAACCGACAGAGAAAACGGAGTCAGAGTCAGACCAGAACCGAAACCACCACGCTGTTCATCGCGGTCACCGCTGACCTTTGAACCATTGGAGGTTTTTCACTGGACCTAAGTTTCTGTAATTTTAATAAAAAGTGGAAAATTGTGGCTGTTCTAAAACTTTGCCCAGGAATTTATCCGAGCTGAAAAGTGGACCCAGGTGTATTTTCATCAATGATCAATATTACTTCCAGTACAACTATGAACTCGCTGACTCAGCTCATAAATAATGACGGTGCAGGCTCAGGTCAGCATATCAGAACCAAACAGACCCAATGTGAGATCGCAGTGAAGAAACGGGGGAAAAAAACTTTTAGCTGGAATGAAACAAAAATCAAACAATAAAAAACAAATGAGAATAAGAAATTTTATAGCTGCTGTTTTGAAAAGAAACTTTTATTATTACCCGTCCCGTTCATGTAAACACGTTTTCTTCCCGGCTGTCCACATGATGACATCACTGTTACTGAAATATGTGGCGTGATTGTACTTCGAAGCCTAAAGATGTTGGACTGGGAGCTGAGTTGGACTGGATCTAAATGACTCTGCATACCTGAGGGAGCGGTGGTGCTGATGGTGCTGCACAACCCACCACCTACTCACAGAAGTATCTTTGTACAGCTGAGAGCTTTTCCTGTCCTGTTACACTCACAGTGTGTTACACAAAGAAAACGGGCAGCTCATGTTTCCAGATGGTTCCTCAGAATATTTTGTCTCGTGTCCTGGAATACCTCTGACTTCCAGTGTGAATACGTCAGGTTCACTTTTTTTTTAAATCCATCTTAAAGCAACACTGACCTGCTCGTGTGAACACTGAGACGGTTCCTGGCTGCTGTAACCACTGAACCCTTCCTAAAGCCATTTCAATGAAAAACAAGTAAATACACAGACAAAGCAGGACAATGTTGAGCTGATGTACTGACCTGAGGTCCAGGAAATCCAGAGATTCCTTTCGGTCCTGGATCACCCTTGTCCCCTCCGGGTCCCTGCAGAGACAACATGCACCGGTTTGGGACGGTGCTCCATACACTCGAAGAAACAGCAGGTAATCATCCCCATGTAACTGCGGCTGTTCGTCTCAGCTGTTCCCAGCTTCTTTTTCCCAACCCTGCAACGTGCTGCTCTAATGAGCCACATTACTCAGAGAAAACAGGTTGTGGTTTAATCCTCTAATCAGCTCATTTCTCCTGAAAACGCAGTATGTTTCATAAAAAGACATTATCAGTGTTAGAGGAAGCACTTTATGCTTCAGATCACGCCTTCACTATATAACACTGTGGAAAACCCACACACAGCTGATCTGTCTGACCATGGCTCACTCACTGATGTCTGTCTTTAATTCAGATCTGGGAGCCAGGATCAGGGTCACCAGGTATAACCGGGACAAATCCTGGTGGGCAGCCACGTCGCGGTGGTGGACCATTAAAAAAAAAATCCATAAAGTTTTTACTGGGCCTCTCTCCTGCACCCATCATTCACGGCGAACATGAGCGAGCGCTGCGGATCACAGCCAAGTTTCAGCCCACTCCGACCCGACCTGAGAATTCTGAGGAAATCCTTCTAAGGCAAACTATGATCTAAGAGCAGGGGAACTGGACAGCAGAGAGCAGAACTGTTGGCAGCACTGTGCACTATTTTTCTTTTCTTCTTACTGAGAGACAGAGACACATGGTTTCCCTTTTCATAAACAGCTCCCCTGGTTTTCCATGGAAGTCTGTCCACCAGCCAAACCAGTCACCACACTCGCGCTGCCAACTCCAGCCTCCTGAGCACCACGTGTACACTGAGTCCACATCCTGATCCACTAATCCTTATCAATGTCTCTTGTTGTTCTGTAAGTGCGTTTGTGTGGCGCATCAGTGTGTTTGGCAGAGGGACAGCTGTGTGCAGCTGTAAACGAGCCATCGTTTCATCCCTGCAGAAACAAACTGTCTGTCTATCTTTGGACGTTCACGCGGTTTTCGCTGTGTTGGTTATTTGCTCCTTCACAGTGGATTTAAGATGAAACAAAGACTATGAGGGTGAAGGGCTGTCCACTCAACATCTGTTGGAGTTTAGAGGGCTGGTTATTAAACAGGCCATTCCCGTCACACAGCCACAAACATGGATGTGAACACCACAGAAAAAGACAACAGAGAAAGTCAGAATTAACTCGTTCACACGGACATCATAAGCACCGCTCTGACAATACTGAGACACACAATGCCTGTTTCCACCAACACAAACAGAACACCACACCACACCAGCAGCTGCAGCCTGGCAGCTACAGAGGAGATCGGCATGAAATTCAGTACAAACATCCATGGATCCAGAGGATGAATCATCCTGACTCTGAGTGAAAGGACGGAGATGTGCTTCAGACACTCATGTTCCTCACAGTCACGACGAACTGTGACAACTTTGATGATGCACTGACTTTTCAGAGAACTTCCTCAGGGGCTCAGCTGTCCGATCACTCACCTGAGGACCAGGAGCACCTGGTCTGCCCCGGAGTCCCAGAGCTCCTGGCTGACCGGGTGTACCCTGCAAAAAGAGGGCACAACAGTACAAAGGGTATTTCATGGTATTATAACAGACACAGAAACTTTGTTTGATCTCCTCTCTTACCTTCCCGCCGGCAGAGCCTCTTCTTCCATCTGGACCCTGAACAGAAAAAAAAACCCAAATTGAGGGATCCCAGAGATTTGACAGAAACCTCACACCAACAAAACAGCAGCTCAAGCCCATCACCTGTGCTAACTGACTGTCAGGTCAGTTAGCACTTAGCACCTGACTTTACCTGTAACTCATTTATTCTAATTCACAGTAAAAACCTGCCTGAAATCATCACAGCCAGTGGTGCATCCCAAAACTGTACTTGAGTAAATGCACTTTCCACCACTGCTCACAGCTATGAGGTACAGTATGTACATGTGTGTATTACCATGTCTGAGATCATATATAGCTACCCTGTACACGTGTAGACACAGAGGAATAAAGCTGCTGTAGATGTGAACATGCAGAAATCTCACCGGGTATCCACTGACTCCACCCTCACCTGAACGCCCATCTGTTCCAGGTTGACCCTGTGGATTTAAAAACACAGTGATGAAGGATGGAGACGGTTGCATTAACAACAGATAGCTCAGGACAAATGCTGATAAATGTTTTGTTGGAGACGTTCTTGCAGAGTAAAATTCCAAACCCTGAACACAGACGTGTAGAAAACTGGTAGCTGATGTAGCTTGAGGTAATTTAATTAAGAAGTTCCTTTAAAAAAAACCAAAAAACAAAACTTAAAACACCTGGAAACAGAAAATCTGGACCTACAGAATTATGTTATGATGAATAAAAAATAAATACAGCGCCTTGGAAAGCCATGAGGACCAACACATAAAATGTTTGTTATTCAGTTTATCTTAGTATCTCAGTTAATGTGGGATGAGGATATTCTCGTTCTTCCAGTTTTCACAGGTCTGGACCGCCTGTGAATTAACATCATGTCTAAAACTGATAAATAAACATCAACATCTGCAACCGATTGTCTTAAATGTCTTGTGCGTGCCACTGGTTCCTACACGAGGCGCCATACTTCTAACTTCACACCGCCGTGAGTCCGAGGCCTGGTGTGGGTCTTTGTTCCTTACTCACCACCTTTACCTGGCCGTCTGATTACCTGGTGCTGCCCGGCTCCTCTTCAGTGCTGCGACAGACATTTGCATTCTGTGATGTGTCTTACCGGTAAACCTGGGTTCCCGGGGTCTCCCTTGGCTCCTGGGGCAGTATTGTCGGTACCCGGTTCACCCTATCAGCCGAAACACACAGACACAGTATTAACTCAGTCACAAGATAAACCTCACACAACATTTGGTTTCCTCCAGTGGAGCTTGCAGCTGTGTTCCAGCTGTGACTGGCTGTACCCTTGGGCTGTGAGGCTTTCTCACAGGAGACAGAGCAGATACTAAATTTAAAGCCATTTAATAATGACCTCTGGCAAACGTAATGAGCTGAGAAGCAAATTGACAATAATAAGATGTGACTTCCTTTTGTGTGCCAATTTCCTCCAGAAGCTGCAGAAATTCTTTGCTGGGATCTGCAGGCCTTTGTTCTTGGTTCCGGGGTTTGTTGACTGGATTCGTCTGATAAAATGATCTTTATTTCAGTCTGAACTCTCTTTCATAAAACAACAGTCCAACTACTACAGGTCCCTTAGTAGCATTTGTACAACAATTTATGCACGATCGTTAAACCTGTTGAATTTCTGCCGTCACATGTCTCTCCATGTCTCCTGAATCTGAATGTATGATAGTTTCTCTTGAAGTGCAACAATTCTGGGGTCGGTTTACTTTACTTCTTATTTTCAGAGTCCAAAGGTGGCGATGACAAAGAGCCTCTAACCACTGGTGAATTTCTCAAACTCTGTTCAAGATTTAATCTTCCCAGCTCAGAGAGAGAGAGGAAACTCAACACGCTGAGACCGACCAGTTTTTTCTTTTTTCTTTTTTTTTTAGAGATAAGCCTCTTGGGCAACACAGGAGGTGCAGTCGCAACATTCTTAAGCTCCGGCTCCGATCTCTGACCAGACTCAGACCGCAGAGGTCTTCACAGGCAAGATTTTGGATCTGACCCAAGACGGAACCGTGGAAAAACCCACGTGAACCACAGACCTGGTCTGAGGGGGATCTCAGGGGCAGTCGGACCGGACATCGAACGCACCTGATAATAACTGAACTGATACAAAACGTGGCTGAGCCAAACAGAGAGAGGACTATCTATAAATCATCAGTTCATTCAATTCAATCAGCAGCAATATAATAATAACAATGATTATGATAATAATAATAATAATAATAATCAGGAGTCACAGCAGGGCTGAACACTGTTCCAGCAGCTCCAGTTAATGAGAACATAAATCTGATCAGCAGTTTCACAGATAATCAACATAATAATGTGGACTGTTAACCCCCCCCCCCCCCCCCCCCACCCCCACCCACCAGACACATCGAAGACACAGATACTCACCGGATCTCCTCTCAGTCCTCGCTGTCCTTTCAGCCCAGCCTCCCCTCTGATACCTGGGATGCCCTGAAAACGACAGTTCAGCGAACCAGTCAGTGAACTGAGCTTCAGTCACCACAGTGAGACAGGACGCTCAGCGTGAATGACCAAAACAATAGAAAGAAGTGAGAAAAACAAGATTTGTCATGAACTACCTCAAAATATCTGTTATTCAAATCATCTTTATCAACACACGACATCGTTACGTCCAGCTATAAATGTAATGAGGTTTTTTTGCAGTGCATTAAAAGTGAATGAAAATGAAGAGACACAACACAGACACAGGAATCAGTAGCACCACGCAGGGAGATGAACATAAACAGGTTTTGTTTGTTTGTTTACCTGGTTTCCCAGGTGTCCTTTCTCTCCTGCAGCTCCATCTAGTCCCGTCGTTCCCTGTAGGCACAGAAACACAAACAGCCTGAACAGTTTCCTCACGCACTCCAGAGTTTTCCTGTAATGTTTTGGTCGACAGAAAATCGATCTGTGATAATGGATTTGTTGCAGGAACGTTCCAGTTCGTCCGCTGTGATGATTCGCTGCGTCTGTTTTATCTCAGAGTAAACTGAACATCTTTAGGACCGTGGGTCAGACAGACCAAGACGTGAAGACGTCACCATGGGTCTTTATATGTGAGGGGACGTTTTATTGACCAAACTGATAACTGATCATTTGTGGAAATAGAAGATAATTGGCAGATTAATCAGTAATGTAAGTAACTGTTTGTTGCATCCTGTGGCTGTTGCATGAACAGATGCAGGTGCCGGCATTCGTACCTGTTCTCCATCGATTCCGTCCAGTCCGTCTTCTCCGTTCTCACCCTGCAGTGTTGGAGGACAAGCTGCTGTTACACCTCACGCTCTGCTCTGTTAGTAAGACTCGAAACATCTTCATCTCCAGTAGATGCAGCTCTTCACATTTACATCTTTGCTTAAATTACTTTTGACTGTCTGAGTCACTCACCGTGTCGCCTGAGGTGCCTCTGCTGCCCTGCAGACACAAACAACAGGAGTTAAACACATCACCAACGTCTCATGGCAAATGAAGACATGTTTTTATTATGTACTATCACAATGTCACAGTACAGAAGCCTCAAAGGTTCAATTTTCAACATTTCACTGACACAAACACATGAAGACTGTGGCCTCTTCTTACTGCCACTGGCACAGTCGCCATCTTCAGTGTTAATGTGCTCGTACTGTACCTTCAGTCCACTGGCTCCGGGACAGCCCCGGAGGCCCTGAGGTCCACTTGGTCCAGGGCGCCCTCGCTCACCCTGCAGCGACCAAACAAAGCGAGCGGTGACAAAGTGGACTGAACAGGACTGAACAGGTCCCGTTCAACATGTCAAATTTCCGTGTGCACTCTCCTGTGTGGAACACTCATATTTTCAGGACTTCATGACAAACTTCAGCAGCAGGATACAAATCTTCCACGATCATCAAAAACCTGACCATCAAAGCTGGTATGGTCGCTGTGTGGATTAACTGAAGCACTTACCATGACTCCCTCATCTCCCACAAAGCCTGAATGACCCTTCTGTCCAGGCAGACCCTGTTTATAAAACACACACAGCAGTTTCAGTGGCAGAAAGCTCGTAAAGTCTGTCTGTCTTCTATAACTGCACCTGAACAACCAGTGTCCCTGAGGACAATAAGTTCACAAACATAAACTTCCTCCACTTCCTGAACACATAAATAATTATCTCCCAGAAGAGAAGAGTAGAAAATTCAGGGGGGTTAACTCTGAAGTTTATCAGAAGCTGAACTGTTGCTTACTTTCTGAATCCAGTGTGTCTGTGTTTGCTCTCAGCACAGACCAGCCTCCTTACTGCTTCCCAAAACTTTTCCCAAACGTTCTTAACATAATGCACAAAGCTAAGAGATGTGTGTAACCCAGTCACCTTTGGCCCCGGTTTGCCTGGCGAGCCACGGACGCCTTCATGTCCTGAGCATTTGCACATGACTTTGCAGCACACCCTGTGTGACACTACGTCCTGCAGACAGACAGGGAACAGAGGAGAAAACAATACCAGTGCAAGTTTCCTGATTTCTTTCAAACAGCAACAGACAACATGTAAATCAGAGAAAACTGGAGTTGTTGCAAGGTGTAGGTTTTCATTTTTGTGGGATGAATCCAGGAGGAGACTTTTCACCCGGGCTTCCAGTGTGTGGCCAATCAGAACAAACCTGGTGTGTCTGAAGCAGAACGGGGCCTTGAGGCTGTTCACCTGTGCTCAGCAGCAACACAAATGACTTACAATCTGTTTGAGAATGGTGCTGCTGACACTCTGCATGCCGATGCTGAGAGGAAGGTGGTAGCTGAATCCTCGACCAAACTCCACCATCTGCAGCTGGGCAGGGTTACGTGCTCCTTCCAGAGCCACTATCAGCAGAGCGCTGACCCCTGCAGACAATTAAACAACAGATTTGTAGGAGTTCATATATCATTTCTCCCCATGCATTTCATAAGGTACTTCAAAAAACTGAAAAACTGGATTTTAAATGAAGTAACTGTGTCTGGGTCAGGAAGTGGCTGAATGCAAGGATTCAGAGCTTAATTTCAGGGAAGTCCCGAGCAAATTCACGGGAGAGGAATTAATGATGATCCAGAATCAGGCTGAAGTCATGAATGAAAAAAAAACTACAGAGGAGCAAAAGGATGACGAAAGAGAAGACAGAATGGAAAAATCGAAGCAGAGAAAACGTGTTAGCAGAGCTCTGGAATGACTCCAGTAAAGAAATTATAGAACAGGAGGATTCATTCATCAATATTTCTACTTATCAGAACACTGGAAACAACTCTGCCTCCCAGTTTTTACCAGACTTCTGCAGCAGCTCTGCTTGTTGCTCCAGTTTCATCACGTCTTCGTCGAGTCCGTCTGAGAAGATCAACAGCACCTGAAAGATAAGGTCAGACAGGTTAGACTGCTTTTACTGTTTACGTCTGTGGTAAGAATCAATTCTTTCTGACGTGTCGACAAATGATTCCAGTTGTTTTAGCACTGCAGAGTCGGGGGTGGTGGATGAGTAACCCATCATATATGTAAAGAAATATTTTGCACTGTGATTTCATGTTGGTCCACCACTTTGGTCCAGACTGATGTATTTCAACAACTATTTGATGGGTTGCCATAAAAGTTTGAACAATTGTTCATGTTCCCCAGAGGTTATATAGTAATGATCCCCTGACATTTGCTGTTGCACCACCATAAAGTTTACACCTGTGATTTTCAGAGAAAACTGACTTTTCATCTAGAGCAAGGTCAACAAAACCTTGGTTTGTTATGGAGTTCCTGCCAGCCTCAGCTATACTTCCTGTTTATTGCTAATTAGCAACTTTTAGCATGCTCTCGTGCTAAATCATGATTGTGAACATGGTAAACTTTAGGCCTGCTTCCTGCCACATTAGCGTGTCATAGAATGAGGAAGCATCCGTCACACTGAGATAATTTCATGATGACTGAATGGAAACATAACTAAGGATTCTGAGGGACTTACCTTCACATCAGCTGTGGACTTGGTCTGGAAGGTCTCCTTGAAGGCGTTCAGCAGGTTGGTGTTGAATGCGGTAGGCTCTGACATCTGAAGGCTCATCACTGTGTTCACTTCATCTGCGCTGTAGGCTTTAAATTCTGTCTGATACAAAGACGCCCCATCACGATTTACCACTTGGTAGGTGATGTTGGTCTTGACAGGTGCGGTGCCAGCGCAGCAAAGGTGTGGTATTGAGGAAACGTAATGGGCAATCTCTGGCAGGAAGGTCTGGAGCTTGGTGTGGCCACTGACCAGCGTCCCACCAGGAGCTCTTAGAGAAATATCAAATCCCATGGCGATATCAATGCTGCAGCCTGCACCAAAGGAAAACGTCTTTACTTTTCACAGTCATAGACACAGAGGAATATGGTGAGAAAGACAGGGAGACAGACAGAGAGACAAAGTCACACTTTTCAACTCACTGGTGACGTTAATGGGTGGTTCAGGTTTGCACATGGAGTCGAGCACCTTTTTCTTGATGGTTGCCAAGTCTTTGAAGTTCTGCACACTGAACAGTCTCTCTGCGGTGCCAGTGATCTGCAGAAGCTGCAGGTCGTGGACGTCTCCCACACCGATGGCAAACACCTCTATCCCCAGAGCCCTGAGCTGATTGCCTCTATCTTCCACTTCATCATGAGAATCACCGTCTGAGATCAACACCAGATTCTGGGGGATATTAGCAGATTTACGGCTACCCTGTGACACCTCAAAGTACTTCTTAACGTGACGCAACGCCTCTCCAATATTTGTGTTTCCACCACGGTATTCCAGTTCGTGGATGCGCTTGACCACGTCTTCCCTCTTGGAGTACTGGTTGAGGTAAAACTCATCCTTTGGATCACCACTGAACTGTGCAAGTCCAACATGAACAAACTTTTCACGCACATCAAGGCTTTGCACAAGGTCTGCCGTGAAGTTTACCATGATGGCGTAATTGTCTATATTGATACTGCTTGAGTGGTCAAGTAGAAAGACCACGTCGGCTTGGTCACAAACTGTCAAAGCAAACCAGGAAAAGGGCATCAGTCCACTGTGCTTGATGGTACTGTGAAAGTAACTCAGTTCATAAAAAACCTCTGGAAGATCTGCAGCTCTTCATTGCTACAGAGGGAAGTGTGGTAAGTGTGCTGTTGTCCACCAGCAAGGAGAGGGGGCAATGAACTATTAAACTGTTGGAACATGATAAGTACATCAAGCACTAAAATAAACTGAGTTTCTGACACTTCCTGGGCTCCATGCAGAGGTAGGAACTGTCGGCCTGTCACTGTCATGTTTTCCTGTAAATTTGCTGAACTGACATATTTAGTCTTGTTGCAAACCTATGAGCTTTTATATATTACCTGTGAGGACTTAGAACTATTGTGTGTGTCAGTAAATGTGCCATGACTTACCTGGCTTAGTAGAATTACAGAGAGCAGAAGAAATATTCTTGTACAGAGTTTCCAGGGCGTCAAAGTTGTCCACAAAGAAAACTCTGGATTTGTCACCACCAGCCATGATCTCCAGCTCTGTCTTGTTTGCATTTTCCACTCCGATACTGAAGACGCTGATTCCATTGTTTCTCAGTGCTTCAGACGGTGCAGGCAGGTTTTCATGGTCGGTTGCATCGCCATCTGTGATCACCATGAGAATCTGAGGCACCTTCAGTTCTTTTCGGCCGCCATGTTCAGCGTTAAAGTACTGTAACGAGAATTTCAAAGCCTTGCCTGTGTAGGTCCTATCACCTGGTGCCTTAATGTTCATAATTGCATTAAGAACGTCTTGTTTGAAGTCATAGGTTTTTAGAGTAAACATAGACTCTGGATCATCGGAGTAGAGTATGAGCCCAAACTGAGTGTGGGTCCTGCCAACTGTGGTTCGGTTCACTACTGACTGCATGAACGTCTGCATGCTTGTAAACCGTGAACCAATGCTTCCAGAGCCATCCACAAGGAAAATAATGTCAGCTCTTTCAGTCCTCTTACATTCTGGTTGAAGAAAAAAGAACAAAGATTAAAATGATAATTCAAAGAGCTCAATCAAATATTTTAGGAAGTACACTGATTTCTGCCAAACCAGAAGTTAGATGTCTACATTCATACATACATCCAACTCAGCCTATGTGTGTTACTAAAGGTTTGCCCAGGGGTGCCCATGCATTTTCATACAACTATGACTGGGACATGTTTAGCTCAGCTTAGCACAAACTATACAAAGAAAGTATATGTATGTTTGTATGTATAGCTGTGAGCAGCAACTATGTCCAGCAGTTGTTGATCAACACATCAGACCCCTGAGCTGTGAAGTGGAAGAAGGTAAATAACACACATCAGGGGAACCTTTCTGAAACTGTCAGTGCAATGTTCCATTCTATTCAATAAACTTAAAACAAAAAAAAGCTTGGGCACCCCACTGAGTCAATACTTAGAGATTAATGGGTAGAACACATACAGTACAGAATGTGTACAGACTCAAATAAACTTACACCAAAAAACTTAGAAGGTAAGAAAAAACTATTAACCAAATGACTCAGTGCTCCTACAAACTCAGTTTGTTTAATGCAAAGCACTTCCAGGGACAGTCCTGTGCTGCTCTTACCTGTTTCGCAGAGTTTCAAGACCAACTGGCCCTCTAATTTATCCAGTGTATCAAAGTCTCTCTCATAAAAGACCCTTTCTGATGAACCGCTGAGCTTTAATAGCTGGCTTCTTTTGGCTTGCTGCACTCCAATGGCGTAGATCACCACTCCCTTCTCTCTTAGAGCTTCAGCAGGTCTTTCCACTTTATCTTGGGCCTCTCCATCTGTTATAATTACCAGCCTCTTCTTTACATCAGGACGCCCTCCTCTGGTGGCATCAAAATACTGGGACACCTCCGTGATGGCACTTCCTGTGAGTGTGTTTTCTTTCAGTTGCGTCATAGCATCAATAGCATCTGACATTTCATCTTTTCTGTAGTAGCGGGTGAGAGAAAACTCCAGTTTTTGTGTAGTGCTGAACTGCATGACACCAATGTGCACATCCTTCTGCCCAATGACAGGCTTGCTAATGACAGACTTCATGAAGTCTTTCATTGTCTGGTAGCCTTGCTCAGAGATGCTTCCAGAGCTGTCGACCAAGAAAACAATGTCGAGCGGTACGTCTTTGCAAGCTGTGGACACAGAACACAGAAACCTTAGTGTGGTGCATAGGTGTGGCGTTCATCTTTAACTCCTTTTCTTTCAATAAACTAAAATTAGTGAAGATTTTTGAAGATCACTTCTCAAATGAACCCTGTGCCTAAATGAGTGAGAATCCAAAGGGCCTTGTTAGTCTCGCTCAGTCTGGCCATTATACCTCGGCCCAGGACACAAACCACAGACTGCACGAGAAACTGGAACCTCTGGGATGTTTGAAAAGTGACAAAACCTCATTTAAAATCACTTTGCCATTTCTAATACTGCAGATTACTAAAACTCCAGCCCAACTACACAACCCTACTCTCAACAATATGTAAATTGTATGCAAATGGCCATGAATTCACCCACAGCAACATGAGGTGAGAGCAATGCAAAAAAACACAAATAATGAGCATCTGCTATAGAAACTGATGGCTGAAGTTACAACCTTTATTTTTCTTGTTAAACTTACCTGTGTACCACATGTACTTAATGCTAACTAGGTTTCTTCCATGTTCATGATCTTTACAGATACTGTCTTTAAAATCACTTTTATTCAGAAAAACCTCAACTGCAATGATCTGTCCTCTCTATTACTGCAGCCTTATCTGAACTAACCTCAGCCCCTTGTTTGGCCTCTTCTGTTGACATGGTGACGTTCAGCCTATGATGGTCTACGACTTATGAAACATCGGGTCATGTTCAAACCAGAAACATAAAAATAATCTTTGCATTTTTTTTACCCTTCTCATCCAGACACAACAAGTGAACCACACAACATACACTTGACTGAGGTTACGTTCCAGGGACATGTTTTTCAAATTTTGCTGTATTACAAATGTCTGAGTGATTTTAAATAAAGTTTTGTTACATCTAGAGCAAAATTCAGGCGTTCTGGCTTCAACTTGGCTCGGGTTAAGCTGAGTGTAGTTCAGTTGTCCTTACCATCTGAAGCACAAATGTCTGTGGCGATGTCATTGTTGATGGACTTCAAGGCGTCAAAATTATTGACCAAGAAAGTCTTCTTAGGGTCACCTGCCATGCTTAGCAGCTCTTTCCTGTTTGAGTTTTTCACTCCGACGGCGTAGATGATGACACCTTGCTCTCTTAATTTTTTTGCAGGATCCCTGACATCATCTTCGGATTCTCCATCAGTGATGACAATCAGGTACTCTGGCACTTTGTAACCATGAGTGCGCGGTGTTTTCCCAAATTTTGAGGCCATGAATGATAGAGCGTCTCCTGTGCGTGTGCCACCTCCCTCGTGAATAATATTCTTCACAGCTTCCTCCAGCGCTTTAGCATCCGAGTATGTTGTCAGGTCAAATTCCAAACTTGCTGACTTTGAGTATTTCACAAGTCCCATGCGGACATGGTTCGGCCCAATATGGAAGTTGTGAAGAAACTCAGTGATGAAGTCCTTCATGTCAGTGAAGTCTGTGTTATTAATACTTCCTGAGTCGTCCATCAGGAAGAAGACATCTGCTTCTTCCTTCTGTGTACAAGCTGGAAAGGAAAAGCAGCTACAGGAGTTAGTTCTTCTCTCACAGTCACAGAGAAGGTTAAACATGAACATTCAAACTGAGAAATATTCGACTGAAGGATAATTTTAAAGAACAGCTACTTGTGAGTCAACAAATACAGTTTCACACCCTCACAGCACAAAAAGCACGATTGAGGTGGACAGACTGTTGACATGTGACCAACTACACCCTGGAAACTGACCAGGGATTTATGGATTTCACTGTTTACTCTGGGAGCCTATAAATGTTTAGGTTACTTATTATTTACTTTCGTGCTCATGTTATTGTCAATATTGTCAATATTGTCAATATTCATGTAACCAAACAAAACCATCAAAAAAACAATTCTTCAAACCTTCTTTGGTGTCCGTTTTGCTTATGCTGACTGAGATCACTCCACTAATGATGTCTGTGCACAGGATTTTCGGCAGCTCCTGCTTCAGGGGTATCAGATTGGTGAAACTGTTCGCAGTAAAAACATGCCTGGAGGGGGGGTGAGATGCTATCTTCACCAGTTCGGCTTCCTTGACATCTGTGATTCCTACAGCGTAAATGGTAACATTAGCCCGACGAAGACTGGCTGCCGCTTCGCTCACATCATCTTGGGAATCACCATCTGTGATTACCACTGCCACCCGCTGGACACCTTTCCTGCTGCCCGTTGCGACACTGAAGATTTCTTTCTCCGTGAAGTACAGGGCAGCTCCAGTGTTTCTGATACCTTTACTGTTAGGCAGGATATCGATGTACGGCAGGATGCTGATGTACTGCAGGATTCCGGCCTTGCTGCTGAATGTGTTGAGGTAGGCTTGTGCTGTGGCCATCTCGTTATACGTAACAATGCCTATTCGAACTCTATTCGCACTGACATTCAGGCTGCTTACGATCGAGTGCAGGAAATCATAAACCGGCTCGAAGTTCTGGCTTCCGATTCTTCCCGACTCATCAACAATGAACACAATGTCCGCCACATTGGCTCCTCTGCAATCTGTTAAAGGAGTGCAATTATTTACTCATTCAAATATATTTGAAGACAAAACAAATAACAGAAACATTCACGATGTGACTCTGAAAGACTAATTCTTGCTAACAGACCAGTGTACTGATGCTTATGGTGCTGTGAGTGTCTAACAGGCTAGGCAGTTAGCATGGTTTTGGTGACTTACAGTTTTAAATGTACAACTGTTTACACAGTGATATCTACTTTGCATATAACACCTTGTTTCAACAGCATTTAATATCTTCATTTCAAAATGTAGTATGACAGAATAATTCTTAAAAGCTCTGATGTCTTTTGTAAAATACAATAATTATTGCATTTTTATTCTCAACAAACAGTAAAATGAAATTATTAAATTTTCTATTAAGTCCGGAGAAGCTCACCAATGGAGGCAAAGCCTACAAACAATAAACTAGGTATTAGCTGAAACATTGCTACATTGCTTCTTGCTAACAGGCAGCACAGGAAGACAAACGTAAACAGCTAATTTGTGGTTTTTACAGGGAGTAATGTTTTGAATTTGCTGCTGCAGAGACTGATATCTGAGCTAAGGTTACGTTAGCAAACATTAAATTATATTTCAGTTTCACTGACCGGCAAAACAAACTGCTGTTCAGCCCCAAAAGTGCCACAGGTCTCACTGAGATAATGACCTCAACACTGACTCTATGGTAGCTGATACAGAAAATGAGATAATGATAATGGTACCAATGAGAATTTTCTCACCTTCAGTAACGTTGTCCTTTTTCTCAGCCATGAAGATATCCTTCAGAAGAGTCACTCTGGGAGAATCAAATGAATACCTGGCAAAACGGTATATAGCATCCATTGTTGCACCTGCATTCATCCCCAAAACAGTTATCCCTGCTGCTTCAATCATACGAGCCGCCTCGAACACAGGATCATCCGAGTCTTTTCCACTCACAACCACCAGGAACTGTCGGGAGCCTTGCTCTGCACGGCCCCCCGCCTCACTAATGAAAAGGTTAGTGCTGGCGTACTGCAGAGCGCTGCCCAGGTTATGTGGTTCGTCGGGTTCTGGGCTCAGGTTGAAATTTTGGACACTGGACCGGGTCTCCTGCTTGGATTGAAATTCATTGAGAAGGAATTCAACCCTGACATCTTCACCATACTGAGCCAGTCCAATGCGGTAAGCGGATGCTCCAATGTTAAGCTGATCGATCAATTTAATAAGCTCTGGCCTAAATATGGAGAACTGTCCTTGACCTATGCCACTGTCCACCAAGAAGAAAATATCTGCAAACCTGTCCGCCAAGGCTGAAAGAAGACAAAACAGGAAAATGATTGCATTGTATTTACAGTCCAGCACAGTCTGATTATCAGGCTAAAGGTTTCAGTCTGATCCAAACAAAGAGGTTGCTGTTAAAGTGTTAGCACACGCATGACTCCTGTCAGAGCCTTGGCCTTGTCTCGCCCCTCTCTGTGGTGGCAGCCGTATTATTGCTGCTTTGACACTGGACAATTCAGAACCAGTACACTGATGCTTTTTTTCCAACTGACAGCCTACCTACACCTGCCCATATTCTGTTTTTTGGCCAATAGTTTTTCTTGCATAGTTATTTTAATATTTTCATAGCAAAATGAACAAATAGACAGCTACTGTATATAATGTTTCCTCTAATCATTTGCCTTACCTCGCTTCTGACCCACCACAGAGATGCAAACAGTCTTCAAGAGACTGTCTGCGAGCCTCTGCAGAGTCCGGTAGTTGTCCGTGGTGAGGAGGAATTGCTTTGGCGGCCAGTTGGCGATGGCCTGGAGATTCTTCTGGTTGGCTTGTCCCACCCCAATGGCAAACACAATGACTCCGTGCATCCTCAGGCGCTGGGCGGGTGCAACCACATCATCTGAGGACTCCCCATCTGTGATGACCACAGCAATCTGAGGCACCTGTTGGTCAGCTCTGCTCCCTGCCTCTTTAGTGAAGAATTCCGTAATGAGGAAGTCCGGGGCCTTGCCCACTTCTGTCCCCCCTCCTCGTTGGGAAAACCTATCCACTGCGGCCAGCAGTGATCTCTTGTCCACGTGATCCTTCAGCAGGAACTTCCGGTAAGGGGTACCACTGAACTGTGCCAAGCCGATCCGGACTTTGTTGGGGCCAATGTCAAGGGCCCTGATGATGCTGCGGAGAAAATACCGGACCTCCCTAAAGCTGGTGATGCTGGAGGAACCATCGATTAGGAAGACGATGTCAGCCACAGTGGCATTCTCACACACTGGACAGGAGAAGAATAAAGTCAGCAGTGCCTGTTCACAAATGATTATTCTGGAGTAACATCACAGGTCAAAATGTTCCTTCACTGTGATGAGCTAATAAAACACTACTGAACTGAACTGTACACTGCCATTTCTGAACAAGATTTTGAAACGGTTCAAAAAAATCTAATTCACCACTTTCCTTTGAAGGGGAACACAGCAGTACCTGATCTCACATTAAAAAAAAACGCACAACTCACCTGTTGTCTGAGCAGTGACACCATAGGTATACGCTGCTATGATGAAGCTGAAGAGAAGACCCATTCTTCCCTTCATTTTGGGAGCGCTCATGAGTTTTTCTCTTCCTGTAACGCAGATATAACAGAGTTGTTTTGGGACTTGAGTGTGTTGAGGCTGAAGTCAGTTCATACAACTGATGGAATGAAAAACAAAACAAAAAAAAAGAAGTTGAAGCATATGGGAAGTGTAGTTCAAAGAGAGAGAAAATTATAATAACATTTTAATGAAATTCATGAATTAAAAGGGAAAAATGAATGAAATGATTTTTTTTAATTTCCTGAAAGATTTCATTTTTTTTATAAGATGGAAAAAACAACAAAAACATGTTTGTTGTTAAACAGTGACATGAAAAGACTCCTCTCTGTCACCACAGCAGATCAGTGGAACCATTCACGAACAGTCTGACTGCTCAGGACACACCCCTCTGTTTCACAAACACCCAATCAGCTCTGGGAATTAGGCCAAATCCAGCTTCAGTCGCCTGTACTTACCTGTCAGGTGATCAGTAAACGTTCTGGTTCCACAGTGATGGAATCAGAAGCCACAGTAGTTAAATAGTCCACTGAGCAAACTCAGGAATCCTGGATTTCTATTACTTTATAACATACTTTGATGTGAAATGACTAAACTTTTAAAACTAAATACGTTAACCCGATGCACTTTTCTTCACTCTTTGGCAGTAACATATAATAAATACTCAAGACAAATACTGGCTTACTACACATTAAATTACCTTTTTAAGAACAAATAAATACGACTTGATATTTGTATGACACACACTGGTCAAGACTGTTTAAAGAAAGCTTTGTAAAAACTGTATTAAGTACATTTTCACATGTATTCTATTAAGCCCACTTCAGAATACTGCACTCCTGTTATATCCGTAAGAGTAGTAGTACAGCTCATAGTGACTGGACCATGGGGTACAATCAAATCAAATCTGACATTCACAAGGTCAACTGTGGACAACCTGAGGATCGCTGAGCAGATTCTCCATGACAGAAGGCTGCTGTCATTCTCCTCATTACAAACTTTAAACGGTGAAAGTTGAACCGACCACTACGGCATGACATGCATTCAAAACGTTACTCAAAAGTACAAATAAATTAGTATATATTAGTGTGAAAATACTCTAAAGTACCAAAAGTGTAAGTACTCATTATGCAGAATGGCCCATTTCAGAATAATGTATATTATTGGGTTATAATCTATAATTTAACTGATCAATGTATGTTTGATAGAAGAGAAAATAAGAGGAGCAGAAATACAGAAAGCATGTAGGAGAAGATTCAAAGAAACAGAATGAAAAGCATAAGAATAAAAATATCACAATAAATTAAATCTATGATAAACAAAAACAACTCTTTACAAACAAAAGCATGTGATGTTCTTTTTTTTCTGAAATGCTCCCAAAGCAGACGCCTAAACGAGACTTTCACGTGTTATATTTCATCTTTCTAGACAATAAAGCTGTATTTGATCACACGGCACCTTTCTCTTTTTAAATAAGAACACAGAGTCAGAGCAGAAGGTTAACGGCTTCATCACATGAAGGGACCAGTCAATGCTCTGCTGATGACTTCAGATAAACCCCACGGACGGGGCTGGTCCAGGTGTCTGCGGTTAGTTCACCTGTCTGTGATAACAGGGGGACAGTCCAGAGTCTGTGGTTCGTTCATTAAGCTCTGACTTAAGTAACACTGGCACAGAGAGAACTGACAGCGCTGCTGTCCGTGTAATCAGGTTTCAGCTTCTAACAGCAGCTGCTGCAACTGCAAATTTCAACAGTCCATACAGTTTCACTGGTTTTATGTTGCTATGGAAACGGCTTTACACCCACCTTCTATGAACTGTGAACAAACACTATGAAACACAGAGATGCTTCAGTCTCATGTTGGGGAATCGTTTGAGAAAGAGCTGAATGGGAAACATGTCCTGCTGCTGTTTGGCTCCAGACTAACTTCAGTCAGACCTAAGACACTTCAGAGTCAGGCTGAGCAAAGCAGGGCAGAGCTCATTTAGCCCATGAACGCCAAAACTATTAAGCATGAATCTGCCAGAGAGCATCTGAAATTCTGAAATGCAAATTCAAAATCTTCAGCAGGTTCCAGCACACCTGGTCGGCAGGTCAAACCTCTGCAGCAGAGTCTTCTATATTCATGCTATCAGGCCGTTGCAGACCGTTTCTGTATGGAAGGTCTGCAGTTTGAGTTCACTGAGAACAAACATCCCACGTTCAAGCTCTGAGCAGGATTTAATCACTTGCAGCTTGTTGCTATGGATTTCTGCACCAGCTAAACTAAAACAATCCGTCTGCTTCGTGCTGTGGATGATTGTTCCCAACACAGAACTTTACTTGCAGACCCAAATCAACAATGCATGAATTTGTTTCCCAGCACTTTGATTTCCGTCCTATTTAATTTTTTTTTTTTGTAATTAATTTTTTTTTACATGACGTATGTGTTAAAGTATGAGTTCTCGTTTCGTCTGTCCTGTTTAAAATAAATGGTTTAATTTTGTAAACGAGGCTCAGTAATTCTCTGAAACAGCTGCTCACTGTAGTTTAATCAAACAAAAAGAAAGACATGCATTTGTTGGGGACTATTTTCAGCAGTGTATTAATCCAAATTTGGACCGGACGGACACATGTCACAAAACATTAAATAAAACAGAAGGTAAAGTGTGAAATGTGCATGCAACAAGTAACTTTCCTTAGTAAAATAATGTAATTCAAAAATAAGTCCTTCCTGACATTAAAGACACCTGAAAGGAACTTTTAACAAACTGAACTTTGCAGATCTCATGGTGAGTCCACTAAGTCAAATTTCACCACATTTATTTTCTGAGTTCAGCTATTAAATTCTGCCGTTTTGTACATTTTCTGCACGAGTAAACATTCAAAGTCACTTACCAATCTGCTGCTGCTTCTGCTTCAGCTCCCTGTGCATCCAAACACAGGAGTCCCTCAGTCATGTAGGTGCTGCAGGCTCTTTTCTGGAGGATGATGAGGGAGGAGGAGGAGGAGGAGGAGGAGGAGGAGGAACAATGAGCCCTGGCAGATGAACTCGTGCTCCTCCCATCACATTCTGCAGAAGAGACAGATGAACTGGAAGCTTTTACTACTCCAGGTGACAACCTCATGAAACTGAGTGAGAGAGAGTGCAAAGCTGTCATCAAAGCAAAAGATGGCAACTTCAAAGAATCTGAAGTATAAAACATATTCTGGTTGGTTTAACACTTTTTTGTTAACTACATAATTCCATCTGTGTTCCTTCATAGTTCTGATGTCTTCAGTATGAATCTACAATGTAGAAAGTAATAAAAATAAAGAAAAACCTCTGAATCTGAGTGAGAAGCTGTGTCCAAACTTTTGGCTGGTACGTGAATCAAAGCAGCTGCTTCATCTTGCTGCTCCAGGCTCATTGCCAAATAATTAGTGTTAATATCTTACTTTAACTCAGCTTTACTCACATTCTGGATTGTGTTGCACCAGTTTTTTGTAAATCCATTACTACGTTTAAGAGTAAAGTCCTTAAAAACTTGTCCCCTGAGCCAGTTGGCTCCGAAGTTATTGGATAAAAATAACTTTCTTAAACAATTTTCTCTTCATAAGAAATTTTTAAAAATTTGATGAACGGTAAATGTGCCACAACCTTTGGCTTCTTTCATTTTTGAATGTTTTCTGCTTCGAAAGAATAAAACAGATGTTGGTGCTCTGGTCCTGGGAACACCATGCAGAAACACATGTGGGTGTGTGAGCTGAAGGGCTTCATGTCACAGGGGACCAGCTCGGGTTATCAAACGTCTTCTGACTTAAAGAGTCTCGTAAACGAGCTGCAGAGTCGGTGAATGTGGGTCAGAGTAACCTTGATGTCTGTAGCACAGACACAGCACCAAGCACGCTGACGTTTTCTTTCCAATAATAACATGATGGCACACTCTGGTAACAATTAAAACATGTTTCTTCTTTTTTGTCATTCATCTGGCTGCAAACAACCAGAACAAATCAGACACTGATGTAATTTCCAGTCACTGACATCAAACATCTTCAATCATCTGAGTCGTGTGACGAACCACGTCCTCCAGCGGCAGGACTCAGCTTCACTTCAGACCATTTCCTGTTATTTCATCCCTGTTTTTGAATTTACACATTATAAATATATTAGAATGTTCTTCAATATTCCTGGATACTTAAAGATTTCACACAAATAAAACAAACTTTTTAAAAAGATAATTCTGTATGTTCTGGCGGAAAAACAAACCACAGAATAAACTGGAAAGAGTTATTTTAAAGAACGGAGCTTATTTTAGGTTTAATGTGAGTTTCAGAGTAAAACATCTCGAGCAGCAAATCAGTTTTCTTTTTCAGAACTTCCACCCAGGAACATGAATTACAGAGAGCTGGTCACCGCCATAGACTGTATAAGACATGAACGCAGCACCTGTGACGTCACCCATTGGTTTCGGGGAGTCGGTTTTGTGACCAAACCATGGGCATTGGAGCTGCGCCATCTTGGATTTTAGTGGGAGTGTACTTTCCATACTTGGTGGAGAGGCGGTTACTCTACGGGTCAGCCGGGGTCAGCTGGCCGAGAACCCGTACACTTAGCTCGGAACAATATTTAATATTTACCAGCTTTCACCGCTGCCTCCATCCACTATCCACTTACAGTTACAGCAGCACTCAAACAACAGCAGCCGCTGACTGACGGAGCTGTTCTGTCCATGCAATGTCGGACTTTTTAAACAGAAAAATAAAACTGTAGCCTAGTATTCCCACAATAAACGGACTCTGAGAGCACGGAACACACCGCAGCAGCGTTCCTAACATTAGCTGCTCCGGTCCTCTATCTGTATCAGCAGCGACCAGAAATCGGCAATGAAGTCATAAGCTAGCGGCAAAATATGCTAATACATGCTAATTAATGCAAACATCCAGGTAAAATAGTGAAAAATTTACTTACCGAAAAAACTGCCACACAGACTCCTTCGACGGTCGGTTAGTACAGTCTACACTACAACAAGCCATACTGTCACAAAACCTATCTAACATTGGCAAACAACCACGGACACTGCAGCCCCTGTCAACCGCTGGAGGTAGCCGGAGGCCTCTGGATGTAGCTGCCTAGCCCAGCCGATGCTTTAGCAAAGAGCTAACTGCCAGTGCCTGTCTATGGGGCTGTCACTCAACGTAACCACGCCCTAATTTATGTAAGAATTTTAAGCCTAAATACCACTAAAAAAATTCACTCTCCCCCCACCACCTGAGGGTCCTTCACACACTCTTACACACACTTTGTGATGTATTTTTTGTTATAAGGCGCAGCTTACAAACTGCTGTAAGCTCACATACAGTTAAATGTGTGAAGTTCCTTTTCAGACTTGTTTCAGCTGCTCGTATCCACCATCCCCTCCTTTCAGTCAGTGTCCAGATGTCACGAACACAGCTGAGGGCAGGAGCGCAGACTGAGGTAAATCCTTCACTGTAACAGTCTGGTTCAGAGCCTGTATCACAGACATGTTGAAAGAGGTCCCAGCTGGTGCTAAAACACCATGAAGAGTCAACAGCTCAGTCAAGGATCAACACTCAAGCTTTCCTATCACCTCAGATTAAGGAGTCTGCAGCTCATCTATCAGGCTGCAACTACACAGTCAGTACCAAGGAAAACAGGAGTGTTCTTACAGTCTCTCCCTCTAAAAGAAAAAGTCTTCTCCTTTCAGCTGGGATGAAGGTTTACAGCTCATAAAACACTTTCTTGTAAAATACTTCATGTTTTAGTTAACAGGAAAGAAATAACACTGATGGCTGAAAACTTGGACCTGATAAGACAGATGTCTCAACCGGTCTTACTGCGACTGCTTGTCCCACCTCAGACCCACCAGGGCTTCAGCCGTTTCTGGTGAAATCAGGATTTACCAGTTCCAGTGGCTGACCAAGATGCTTGAGACAGTCAGAGCAGATGAACTGCGAGCCTGAGCGTTTTAACCATGCCGTCAGTCTGTTGGTCAGTCAGTCCACCATTTTGTCTCACACCGACACATCTCAACAATTACTGGAAGGATTGTTCTGAAGTTCTGAACGAACATCCAGGGTTCTCAGGTGATGAATCCTACAGACGATCCTCTGAGATTTCCTCCAGCGCCATCATCAGGTCAACATTTTAATTTGTCCAACTCTTAAGCTGCAAAACTCAATAGTGTGCATGCATCACTACATGTGCCGGCTGTTACGGTAGCTCCCCATTTTCTTCCACTTCTTTCTACTTTTTCTTATCTTTTGGCACTTTTTGTTATTTTTCTTTAACACGTTGGATTACTTTCTTTTCACTACACTCATTTAATTTTATTTATTCTAGAAACATTTTTCTCTTATGTACACATTTCTCTGTGCAATTTTCTTCATTTTCAATTGGGAGTTTGCACATAAAAGAATTTCCCTATGGGGATTAATAAAGTTTTTCAGACTCTGATTCTGATTAAACACATTCCCATCAGCCTCAGCTGGACTTAATGTTTACTGCTAATTAGCAAATGTTTGTATGCTAACAAGCTAAACTGAGATGAATAACGTTACACCTGCAAAACATCAGCATGTTAGCATGGTCATTGTGAGCATGTCTACCTTCACAGTACAGCCTCACAGAGCTGCGAGCTCGGCTCAGTCTGCCTTTGTGTTTTGGTGAAACTTTTCCTTTATACGTTTTCTTCTCAGTGAGTCAGCTGACAGCACAGAGGGAGGCAGGCCAGAGTATAAAACCCAGGATGGATAGGAAACGCTGCTTACATAAAGGACCATTAGGTCCAGATTTCCTGAGAATTTGAAGACAGATTTCCAACAAACCGCCAAAGTGATGGTTCTGCCAAGGTTTTTTATAGTCAGAGGAGAAGAAGGTGAAGAACTTTTGGCCAACATGTCGACATGCAGCAGAGTCAGCTCAAAGGAAGGTCTCCAACATTTTGTGGAATTCATCAGAACAAAGGGAGGAACTGTTGGTGTGGTGATAAACAGCCCAGTGGGAGTGTTCGTAACGGATTCTTTGTGTCAGGCATCAGTCCAGCCTGAAGGGTTTCCAGATTCACCAAACCACGGCAGCATTTTACAGCTGCAGCAGTAACTTTCACCTCTGTTAAAATGATTTTGGGGTAAACAACTAATTAGCAAAGTGTTACAAGCTACAGACTACGAGTCATTTTACCAGATTCAATTTACCAGCTGGCCAATGCAGCGCCTGATAGTGATGAATGGGGCTGTGGAAAAGGTCCAGCCAACTAAAAGACATTCATTTAATCTCCTTTTACACTTACAGATACAGATGTCTGACTCCAGTTCAGCGAGTGTGAAATAAAGGGTATTTATTCATGTGCTCTACGTCAGTAAACACTGAGGTCCTGGGTCTTTAGTTAGTTAGTTAGTGGGACTTTGTACTTTTGCACTAACATTTTTTTTTTCAGATTTAGCTTAAACCACCAAAACGTAAAACACTCACTTAAACATGTCACCAGAAATTTAACCTGATGAATCTTGAACACAGAACTATTTCTGTTTTCACATAATAGTGATTGTATCAGCGGCTGAAGCTGAAACAATAAACTGAAGAATTAATCAATTCTTATTATTACTCCCTAATAAATTTCAATCAATCGACTGGCTACTTGCTTCAGCTAAACATTATTATTGACCAAGATGCTGTAACTTCTGACCACGTCACTGCTGATGGTGTTCTGATTCTGCTGTTGGACTCAGAGGCATCTGTCTGGGACACACTTTAATTTCCTTGGTAAAGCTTAAGTGCTCATCTGCAGCCAACACCTGAGACTCGGTGGCTCTGCCAGCTGGACTCTGAGTGTGTTTCTGTGTGAGTCTTTTTATTTTCCACTGTGGGAACATGGTTTCAGGTTTTGTCGGTGTGAAACAGAGCCATTGTCTGCTGCGTTCCATCTATTAGCAATTAAACTGTGTGTGTTAAAGAGAGAACGGCTGCAGACGCTGTAATGTTGTTTTATTTTATTTTTAGGCCAAAGAGATCCTAATCCAACTCTAGCTCATTTAGACTTTTTGTCTGTTGATCAATGAACTCTGTCAGCTTAGCTAAAACATTTTTAAAAAGAAGATTTCTCCACTAAATGTCAGAACTATGTTATTCCACCTGTGCTTTTCCTGCTATGACAAAAAAAAAGTTTTCTTCATTACTCATTAATCTGCACATTGTCCTCTCAAATAATCAGTGATGGAAAGAAACTAAGTACATTTACTAATTACTGCACTTTATTTTGAGGCATTTTACATGATTATTTCCATCTTATCTTACTTTATACTTCACAACATTTCAGAGGCAAAATATTGTTCAGCTTACTCCAATACATTTATCTGAAACCCATAGTTACTTTTGAATTTTTAAGATTTCATATAAAAAGCATACAATGCACTGATTAAAGCAGCAGTTTTTGGTGTGTGACCTCAAACAGATGTCTGTGAGTTATTAATGGAGTAGATTTCCATCGAAATTTCCCAGATGGTTTGATGGAAAAAGACAAAGAAAATCAGTCCCCAAAGAAAACACGCACACACACAATCACACACACACACACATACACACACACACACAGATGCCAAAGTTGTGTAGAAATACTTTCTATTTCTTCTGGTCTACCCCATTAATCACCTCGCAGCCCCACAGATCATTGTGTATTTTATCGTTTTAGCTGGTCATGGCTGAAAGGTAATCAGACTAAGGGTTGGTCGGTCAGTGCTTGGCTCAGTGCTTCTTCCACCACCGCATTTAACTGATTTACATTGACTTGCTTTGTTTGTTTGACCAGTCGTCCAAAACCCAAAGATACTGACTCTGTAATGGTTAGCCACAAATACAAGCAGCAAATCTCCAGTGAAGAAGCAGCAATGAGAGAAATTTGGGCATTTTTACACTTAAATATTGTTAAATATTATTGTGAATCGCTGGACTAACTGCATAAGCGAATGACTGATCCGGTTATAGTTTAAATCAAGTGTGACTAATTATTTTAGGTATTTCTACATCTAACCTTTCTTTGATGGGCTGCCCTCTGATCATTCAACACGTCGTCCTTTTTCTGGGTAATTATAGTTTTAAATGAGGAAATTATAAGAACACAGCAAGAACATCAGAATGAGAAAAAATCACTAGAGAAAGTGAGTTCCAACTAAAGCCGCAACAATTAGTCAATAAAAAGAATATATATATATATATATATATATATATATATATACCAAACTATTCTGATAACCACGTGTTTAAGTCTTTTTCTTGCATTCTGTGGTTCTACTTACACATATGTAAGGATTTGCTGCTTTCTTGGCATTTGTGGTAGTAAACTGAACTTCATCTTCTGGATCACTGGTTGGAAAAAAACAAGCAAGTAGTAATTTTGGACTTTGAATCACTGCTATTGTAAAAATAAAAAATAAATTAAAAATTAGGATTTTTTTTCATTACTTCTTGACATTTTATAGACCAAACTATTCAATTATTTAATTTAAAAAAATTAACTCTGGTGTGTGCGCGTGCGCGTGTTGACGGCAGGTACAAGTCATGTCATCATCATCTGCCGCTTATCTGAGTCCACAATGCACCGAAGTCCTACGGCACCTCCCACAGGTGGTGAGCCCATGGGAGGTGGTGCCGTCCGGAGGGGGGCGCAAACCTACGACCGTGAGAAACATGCTCTACCAACTGAGCTAACCGGGCGGCGGCAGGTACAGGTGAGCTCCCGAAATACATTCAGAGAAACACATCGGGACTTTTTCCAGGTCCAATGAATCCCATTGGAAAGTTTCAGGAATTAGTCAAAATCTAAAAGTCTTTTCTCTTGTGGAAATTAAAAATACATTGTGAAAACATTTCGAACAATGCATAAAGCTCACCTTTGTATGGCCTGTACAACGTCGCTCTCGCGCGAGGTATCTTCTTCGCCATTTTCTCTGAGCAGGAGCGGGTTCTCTGCTGCCCCCTGTGGCTGAAGAAAGGGAACGCTCACTGCTAATAATTCTTCTTTTTTTAATGTCGTGGTTTTTCAGATGAAATAATATATAATATAATAATCTCAAATAAACAAACAAAAACCAAATAAACCGTACATGTGTTGTGTCTCCTCCTGCTCATTTCCCGCTCAGGTGTTGTGATAAGCTGCTGTTCAGAAACAACCGACCTACAGAGGAACTACGACAGTTTACGATAGTTTTCATCGTTTTACGGCGACGTAAAGTCTATCAGGAGAGGTAAACATGTGGAGAGTTAAGTGACCAAAAAAACCAAATCCTATGGTAAGATTATGAACTTTTAATTCATATATTTTAGGCAGTAATATAACACAGGAGTTGAAGTTTATTATGACTCTGGTGTTTTTGCATCCAGCTGATGCCGTGAAGATAAACCGAGGCTGTGAGCATGAAGCTTAGTCGCACTTGCAAACACAGCTAATAACAAATCGCTGTAGTTTTCTGTCAGTTATTGAACATCTCTGTTCGACTGGTCGGTAACTAAAGTTTGGTTTCGCCCTCCTTTATCGGCGTGACGTGTGTCGAGCCTCACAATGTCTGTTACAGTCAGAAGAAGATCGCGCCGATTTCCTTTGGGAATACCATCGATTTAATCTTTTCCTCGTCTCAGGTGAACATAGACTCATGGCAGAACATTACAAAACAAGCGACTGAATCAATACGAAGCCTTCCATATTTCGGCATACATTCATCACACCTAACGCTATTGGTTTCCGTTTGTACAGATGATGAGCTAGCTTACTAACGGTAGACTTCACCAAACGTCTGAATGATTGATAGAAACATGGAGCTCACTGTAGATGTTTACACGTTAAATCACCGTGGAGGGAAATCAGTTATATCCCGAGCATGTTCGAAGAGACTCAAAAATTCTTCCAACCATTAATGTTCTTTCAGGTTTAAATGCTTTGCGATACACAGGAGAAATGTTGTGTGTCTTCTGGTGTTGTGTATGATGTGCGTGTTGTCTGCGGAGGTCAGTACATACATGGCTCCTGTCTGGTCAGGTTGATGGAGAAACGGTTCTGTGATAGAGGAGATGGACACTTTCTTCTTGCCCTGTCTAATGTCATCATTCAGGATTTACATACAGACCTTCAGTGTCACCTGCTGCAGAGAAGCAGAGTCTGATGATTTCTAATCTGATGATTTGGCGCCTCCCTGTGGCAGAGGGACAGGGTTTGTGCAGCTGAGTGGTTCCCAACAGCCTTGATTCTGTTGTGCAAATAAAAAATAAAAACAAAACGTTGTTAGAATTAACAAACAAAAGAAATCCTCAGTTCAAGTTCATGATTTTGTTGTTCAAATAAATTAAAATCCTTTTGTTAATAGTTTTAATTGGTAACATCTGTCTGTCCTCCATGTGTCTGCAGATGGAGAACTACAGGAAGGCTCGGACAGTGGAACAACCATCTGTCTGTCCGTTCACCAGTCTCCCCCCTGACACGCCAGAGGTCCGTGTCAAAGACGGCAGCAAGATCCGCAACCTGCTGCGCTACGCCCTGAGCCGTATGGAGGCCAAACCCCGAGCAGCTGAAGAGGAGGGACGACCCACGCCTGAGGAGGGAGGCATGGCTGTGGAGGAACAACAGGAAGCACCAGGCCGCCCGCTCTGCAAACAGATCATCTTCACTGCGAGCGGTAAGGGCGTCTCCAAAGCCATCACTTGTGCTGAGATTGTGAAGCGGCGCATGAAGGGGCTCCACCAGCTCACCAGGCTGCTGTACAGCACCGTGGTGGAGGTGTGGGAGCCACTGGAGCCCGCCGCTGGCCTCGACAGCCTGACAGTGAGCAGGAACCTGCCCGCCATCTGGATCCTCCTTTCCAGAGAGCCCCTGGACAGCAACCAGCCCGGATACCAGGCACCAGGCCGATACGACGCCCTGTGGGCTCAGTCCACTAACAGGGAGGAGGGTGGAGGTTTCACCGGACAGAGACCAGGACACAGGAGGAAGAGAGGAGGAGGTGGAGTGGGCGGAGGCGCCAGAGGAAAGGGATCCAGCCGTCAGACTGGACGGTCCAGAGAGGCCGCTAAATGACAGAGCTGATCTCTACAAACTGGACATAAAGGCGACTGAAACACTGTGAAGGAGCATGAAGTGAACTCTCAGTGGAAACTTAAAGCACAGGAGCAGCAGTTTGGTTCAGTGGCTTCAGTTTGTTTCTCTGAGAAGAGACTTCAAATTATTTGCAGAGAGATGATCCATCACAGCCAGCAGCTCTTCTTCTTATTGTTATTGTTGGGGAACACTGACTTATTTAGCCTTACAATCTCAACTCCAGGTCCAGTCGCTTGCTTGCTCAGGTTTTTGATAACAGCTGCTAACAAAGACTGAGTGATGCAGTCAAAAGCTCCGGATCAGGTGAGTAAGTGGACCTTGAGTTGAGGTTGTTTTGTTTGCTGCTTGATGTAAGTGACAGTTTTGGTGTTATTATGTTTGAAGAACAGTTTTCAGCTCTGCCTGTGATGATCTCTCCATCACTCCGTCACAGTGTAAACTCTCCGACTAATGAGGTATGATTTTAAAAATCAGACAAACATAAGCACATGACAGCTGTGGTCAGAAGCAAACAGCCGAAGGAATCTAAAAGTTGACGCGATGGATTAGCTAATGGGCTAAAACAGGAACCACCAATTTAAGTCTTTTCAGAATCTGCCTTTCTGTGTTCAGTCTGGGTTTTTCATCAGATGCCATCTGCTTTTTGTCTGTAAAGGTTTCAGTTCCACACAGATCACAGGTCTTTGACCTGACCTTGGTTTTCTGTCTGTTGTAATATGTTCATACATTAAAACAAGGTTTGTGTGTCGCTGAAGTCTGAGAAGTTTTATGAGTTTAACCCTGATACTGCGTCCAGGTTCTTTATTAATCAGCTGTACTTATTAAATTAAAAGTAAAGTCATCTTTAAAAATCTCACCTGTCCTCTGTGGGACGTACTGACTGTCCAACACTGTCTCACACTGAAACATCTGTGGGATGGACTGATGTTCATGTTCCCCTCAGGATGAACTGCCATGACTTTGGTGATCTGACACCTGTCAGCCTCACCTGTACCTGGAGGATCTTCCAAACATTTGGCAGTTTCCTCAAATATTTATGACAGCATTTATTCAGTTGTCAGAATAAACAGGTCGTTATCATCATTTCCTGTCAGTTAACTGATCAAACAGCCTGTCGTTTCCTCCTGTGTGAGAGCTCAGGATCCTGGTGCCATCTGTGTTGATGTTGATCCTTTTATCTCCTCAGTCGGCCTCCTCAGGCGTCAGCTGCTTACAGCACAAGAGGATTAGGGTTTCCCTGCAGGAGGCTCAGAGCAGAGCATCAGGCAGAGAGGAAAAGTGTCTGTAGTCGGAGCAGAGAATGGAGCGCTGTGGACGGGTGGAGCCGTTCAGGTTGCTGCTGGTCTGCTGGCTGCTGGTCGGCCCGGTGCTGGCTCAGGTCCGCCACCCTCTGCCTGTGCTGTGGATGACGCCGTCCGGGTCAGGGAGGGAGAACCTGACGGCAGGCGTGGGTCCGGCTGTAAGACTGGCTCTGCAAGACCTGAAGAAACAACCACCACCACTGGGAAACTATGAGATCCAGCTGCAGCTGCTGGACTCGCAGGTTGGTGTCACACCTCAGTTTTTTACATCAGCACAAGCTCCATCCTCAGTGAGTCTGCTGCCTCTGATCCTCATCGAAGCTGCATCGTCGTCATCTCCGTTAACGTTTCCTCCATTTCATGTTTTCATCATGTTCTTCAGTGTGACCCTGCTCCATCACTCAAAGCTCTGTTTGACACCATGTGGGCGGGGCCAAAGTACCTGCTGTTGTTCGGAGGGGTGTGTCCATCTGTGACCCTGTTCACTGCTCGCTCTCTGCCAGCCCTCAACCTGGTGCAGGTACGGTTGTTTTCATCTGAGGTGACTTAAAGTGACCCAGGAAACATAATGTGATGCACTAACTCAGAGAGGGACTTCATTCATTCATACGTTGTGTAAGAACACTGAGTTACAGCAGCAGCTCTGCTTCTGGATGATGTTTCTGGAAGGAAATGCAGTTCAGCTTCACCTCCACAGGCCACCTCAGGATGCTGGTTTAAAGACAGCACATAGCAGTTAGCTGGTTACATGTCCTGTGATGTTCCAGGTGTCTTTTGCAGCCATGTCCCCCGGCCTGTCCAACAGGAAGTGGTACGGGAATTTGTTCAGCACGATGCCGTCAGACCGAGCTCTGAACCAGGCCACCGTCAAGCTGCTGCAGCGCTACAAGTGGACCAGAGTCGGCATCGTCACACAGGAAAAACCCAGATTCTCACAGGTGAAGCTGAAACGCTGCAGGGATGTTCATGGTGATGTTGACCTCCTGACCTTTCCTCTGACACCACCATCAGGCCAAAATCACGCTGCCTTACATGTATTTGTCTGGCGTCACATCTGCTTTTCTTTGTTCCTCCAGATGAAGACGGATCTGATCAGACAGCTGCTGGAGGCTGAAGTTCAGGTGGTTTCCACAGAGAGTCTCTCTGATGACGTCTGTGACAGCCTGAGGAAGCTGAAGGTACTGAAGGACCAGCAGAGCAGATCACACCATCAGCAGGACAAAGACATGTGACTGACTCCAGATACTGATTCATGTTCCAGTACATTTAGCCCAGTTCGTTCAAAGCTGAGTTTAAAATGATTAAAATGAACGTGATGTTGTCTCTGCAGCATCGTGATGTGCGGATCATCATCGGACAGTTTGAAGAGGATTCTGCCTCCGAGGTTTTCTGCTGTGTACGTACCTGAGACCGTGACCTGAACAGCAACTGAAGCCTGCATCGTGTTTTTTAATGGTGAACATGTTCGAGCTGCTTCTGTGCGATGAAAACTGGGAACAGCATTTTGGGAAAAACATTGACTCAGCGAACCGCGTTTGTTCAAATCATCACACAGAAGGGAACGTTATACGATGGAACAGCAGTGTATCCATTCACAGTGTAGGCTGCTCACTGAGGCGTGTTTACATCTGGGTTAGAATCATGAAGGCAGGTCTGTGGGTCTGTGAATGAAATCCATCACATGAACTGTGAGCGGGCGTGATGCGTTTCCTCTGTGTGACTGCTCTCAGGCGTACAGACTGAACCTGTTTGGAGCTCGGTACCAGTGGGTCGTCATTGATGAAGGAACAGCTGGATGGAGGCTGGGGGGGCAGGTTTCCGGCTGTTCGGCCAACAGCCTCCTGACGGCAGCTGACGGGTCCATCAGGCTGCAGGTCAGACAGCTCAGCAGCACAAACACACCTGGAGTCTCTGGACAGGTCAGAAAATATGATCTCTGTTCAGTAAAGCGATCAGCTGAGTGTGTGAGGAAGGACAGACTGACTCTATCAGGTCTGACCTGCTTTGTTTGAAGTGTTTTAATGGTGACCCTGTCCTGCAGACTCCTCGGGACTACCAGGACGCCTACCTCAGACAGCTGATCCAGGAGGGGTCGCCTTTCAGCCCGCTCCACGCCTTCGCCTACGACGCAGTTTGGGTCGCCGCCAGAGCTCTGAGTCAGGTGATGGAGGCCGTGAGGCACCGAGAGAAACACAGCGTTCAGAGAAACGTGACGGTGGGAGAGGAGGAGGTTCAGAGGATGCTGCTGGAGGCCGTGAGGAGCACACGCTTCGAAGGGGTCACTGTAAGAACATGTAGAGAACATGTAAACACCTGTTCACAGTATGAAAACTATCTGAGATTTAACACTGGGAACAGTAAATGTAAATGGTACCAGTACTAACAGTGATATTGTAGTTGTGTTTTTTCAGGGACCTGTTTTCTTTCGGAACGAGGAGAGAATGACGGCGATCGAGCTGATCCAGTTTCAAGGTGAAGTAAATCACATGCAGCCGCTCTGTAAAGGTGTTCACATTCACATTCAGATGTTCAGCACCGTGTGTGTGTGTGTGTGTGTCCAGGCAGCAGTGGTGTGTTGGTGGGTGACTTCACTACAGCCACTCACCAGCTCCGACTCATGAACCACCTGCTGAAGTTCAAAGGTCAGAAACTAAACTCACTCTTGGCCTTTTATTTTGAAATGAATAACTGAAAGCATCATGTGCTGTGACTTTAATTTGAAATCTAAAGTCGGCGGCAGGATGTTCTCCACAGTGATGATTTGCTGCTTCCAGTTTACCTGAAGTTTTATTGTTTTAAATTGTTGGTCAGAATCCGACTTTTTAAATAAATCTGAATAATGATGAGAGTAATAACCAGCTGCAGCCCTGGATCAGTTACACTGCTGAATGTCTCTGTGCTCCTGCAGGTCCAGGACCAGCCAGAGACCGGACCCTGGTGCGTGTGCAGCATCGTCGTGTGAACCTCCTCCTGTATGGCATCGTGTCATCGGCCTCAGCCGTGACCATCGTCATGGCTCTGATCATCCTGTGCTTCATCACCATCCACCGCAAACACTGGTACCACCTCTGTCCATGAACGTCCACTGTCAGATCTTTGTGGAGCGTGTCACATGTTGTTGTTGTTGTTACTCTCCGCTCTGTGCGCCTCCAGGCTGCTGAGGTCGAGCAGTGGATCCCAGGACCAGCTGCTCCTGCTGGGCATCCTGCTCTCCTCCTCCTCGGTCCTGCTCTCTGGTCTGGACGGAGCCTCGGTGTCTGACCGGACCTTTGAGGTTCTCTGCTCTGTGAGTTCAACCAGATGCATTTTTTAAAACATGTATTTATCCACAAACAACAGAATCCATAATCTGAAGCTATAGTGTTTAGAGGCCAAGGACAGGACAGTATTGATGAGCTACACCTGCTATGATTTCACTGTCTGCGTTCAGGAGGAAATCCACTTCCTGTGCTGTTTATTCACGGATTCATCTGGTCTCTCAGGTCCGTCTGTGGACTCTCTCAGTGGGACACACCGTGGGCTTCGCTGTGCTGTTCACCAGAGCCTGGAGAGTGTATTCACTGTGCAGCAGCAAGCAGGAGGTAAACCACCACCATCACCACCACCCTGAAAGTCTTTGGCCCAGATGTTAAAATGCAGCTGTAAGTTTTCATTTGAATTGTTTTACGTTGTGTTGTGTAAAGTTGTCGTCACTGTGTCTGTGTTTCCAGCAGCAGACTCGTCTGCACGCGGGACCACGTGTCGTACTCGGGATGTTCCTGCTAGATGTGTTTGTTTTAACATCCTGGCAAATCCTGGACCCCCTCAGGCGGGTGGTGCTGCAGCATCGCTTCGAGGTGACGATGAGCAGGCGGATCTCAGATCATCCAAAACCAGTTTACAGCACGGAACAGGAAGAGGGCGCTGTTCTTTCAGAGTGAACACAGCTTAACCAGTTACTGGTGACACGTTCATCCTTTTAGGGGAAAGAGAAAGTGAAAGGGCTGATGGGAACTGTGGTCTTAATGTGGAGAGACACAAACATTAACAACACCAGCGGTGTGAGTGTGAGACCAGCGTGGCCCGGACACATCATTATTATTTATCAGATACACTGAGGTTTAAAAAGACAGTGAGGACAGTGAGGACAATGAGGACAGCGAGGACTTTAGAAACCAGTGAAAGCAGCAGAACGCTGCGGTGATCAGCTGACCTGCTTTTTCTTTATTTTCTCAGCGTGATGCTGCTGACGAAGGCGTCGTCGTCCGGCCGTACTCTGAGCACTGCAGCGGCGTGGACACAGAGCTGTGGCTCACTGCTGTCTACGGATACAAAGGCCCTCTGCTGGTCAGTGCTGACACAGCAGAGCCCGCGCTGCACCGGAGCCAGGACTCTGGGACGTTCCTCTGGGATGTGGGGACCCTGTTTGGCTTTAATGAAACCCTGTGTCTTTTCTTCAGGGTCTTGGATGTTTCCTGGCCTGGAACATCAGCTCTGTCCAGGTGGACCGTCCTGCTGTCAGCAGGAAACCCCTGACTCTGAGTGTGTTTGCTGTGACGCTGTTCAGTGTGTCAGGAGTGTCAGGATCACTGCTGACATCCCACAATCCTCCTGTCCAGTTCTGTCTGAGCAGCGTCCTCATTCTCTGCTGTAACATCTGCATCCTGAGCTGGCTCTTTGGACCAGCGGTCAGTGCGACGCTCGGGGATTTTTCATTCTTTTTAAACTTCAGTTTTGAATACTCAGAGAACTCAACCTCTGGCTTGTTCTTTATTTTGTAGATTTTCCACTTGTGGTGGAACGGCAGCGAGCTGCAGCAGCAGCCGAGCGAGCTGCACGGTGAAGCTGCAGAGGACGAAGACGAAGAGCAGCTGAGGTTAAACCAGCAGCTGCAGAGTCAAACTGCACAGGTGAGGACACACAAACGTTGGTACGGCTGTAGAACTGATCCTCTGAGGTGCTGAGACGCCTCGCTGGTCACATGGACTGACCTGTCCACACTGTCCGTTTGGTTTTTACATCCTAACATAATAACACTGTGGTTGTGTCTGTTGTGTCCTCTTTGCAGCTGGATGTAGAAATAGAAGCAGTCACCATGCAGCTCTCTGAGACGACACAGTGTGAGATGCTTCATGTGACGACAACAACAAACAACAGTAAACACAACAATGATGTATCTGCAATCCAGCCTCTGTTATCAGACTGAGACCATCACTGAATGTCTCACCTGTGTCTCTGTCTCAGCAGGTGAAGTCCGACCTGTGACGTGGACTCATGAAGCTCAGGTCTGTGCCGAGGACAGAAACCCGGAGAGGAAGCCTCAGGACGACATCAACTCTCCTGAACAGTGAGTTCAAACCAAACAGCTGCTTCCACGTTTCACCAAAAAATATATTTAACACAGATGAAAGGGGACATTGTGTTAGTGGGTTCTTCCCAGTGTGTAACGTGGTAAATGATTTCTGCTGTTTGTCCCTCAGCGTGCGGCGGCGTCTGTCCGTGCAGCTGCCCATCCTCCACCACTCCTACCTGCCCTTCGTGGGCGGCGTCAGCTCCAGCAGCTCCAGTCTGTTCGGCAGCCGGGACGTCTTCGTTCATCACGACGTGCTGATGGCCACGGGAACATCCTGCCACCCTGACAGCACACACCTGGAGCCACCTTACTGAGGAACCAATCAGAGGGCAGCTGTGAGCCTCACCTGTGGCTGCTCTTTGTGAACTAGAGGATTTTGGTCCCAGATGAATTTTCACGTTGTTATGTATGAAAATAAACACACGTCCATATTTCTACACTATTTCACATGTTTTCTGACGCAGAAGAACAGAAGCACGCTGCCACTGTGTGTGGTGCTGGCTTTAATCACACAGAAGACTGAGGCTGAGGCTGCTTGTTAATTTGGTTTGTAAGAAAAATAAAAAACACCTGGATGAAGAGTGTGTTTGCTCTCGCTGCAGATCCAGATTTTATCAGCTCAGGGAATTTCTGAAGTGATGAAATCATCCAAACATGAGCTTTGCCCTGCGTCAGGCTGCAGAGGGACCCTGGAAACCGTCCAACCAGAGGACGTTTGACTCCAGGTGTTTATGGAGTGGAGCTCTTCAGGTCTGTCACAGTTATGCCCAAACTAACTGTGGACGGATTGGGACAGATTTGGAGCTCTCTTCAGTCTCTGGGTGGACGTTTGAGAGCTCACAGGCAGGAGTCGGATCTGATCGAGGACGTCCTCGTCTCTGAGTCTGCTCTCTCCGCTTCCTCCAGCTGCTTTAACTTCTGAGCACTGACATCACACGCGGCGGCTTATCGGCCATTTTGAATATGAGGTCACAGCAGCTGTGGCTCAGGAGGCAGGGTACTGAACCACAACGTGTGTGTGTACATGAATGCATGTGTGAATGGGTGAATGGTGTGTAGTGAAAGGTGCTTTGATTGGTGCTACTTAAGCCCCTCCCACTTACCTGGAGACGGGGGTCCTGTGTTAGTCTGCTCACAAAGACACTGAACAGCGACCATGTGACTGCTTCAGCCAGCTGATGACACGATGACCACGCACCAGGGTCCGGTCTCTGGCTGGTCCTGGACCTGCAGGAGCACAGAGACATTCAGCAGTGTAACTGATCCAGGGCTGCAGCTGGTTATTAAAAAGTCTGGAAGGAAAACACTGACATGGTGTGGCGTGTCTCTGAGGCGGGGCGTGTGGTGCTCCTGCCTTCACTGAAGGAAAGGATCTGAAATCTCCTTCCTGTTGACTGATATACAACAACTTGAACACCGTTCTCAGTCTGAGTTATGGAGGTGGATTCTGGGAAATGCAGGAAAACAAGCTGAAGTCAAAGGAATCCTTAAAAACCTGAGCACTGTACAAACATGTGCTTTCACAACATGTTCAGCTCTCAGCTGAATGAAGTCTGGTTCTGGGAATTGATTGTCCCCTCAGTGTCCTGCTGTCTCCTCTGAAGTGATGAAACCTGCTGTGTTTACTGTCAGCAGATGCACTGTGTCCAAACAGGGAGGAGCGTCAGGACTCCATAAAACCACCCGTGTGTGAGACTGAGCTGAGACAAAGACCTCGTCCAGATTTAATGCGTCATGCTTCCCTTCAGGATGCTGCTGTGCGTCGTGGCTCTGGCTCTGCTGGCTGTGACGGTGGAGTCGTCCTCGTCGTCTGGCAGTAAGTCATCCAGAGTTCGGGTTAAAATGTTCTGTGGTCCTGGTTCTGGTTCTGGGACAGTCCTGTTTAAATGGACCTGTTTCTCTGACAGGTGGCTCTCGCAACTACAACTACGACCTGTCAGGCCCGGACCTGACCAGACTCTTTAACTCTCCAGTGCGTCATGCTGAGCGGGTGGAGAGGCCCATTAACGGCCCTTTGTCTGCGTTTGGAGTCAAACACTCGGGAGTTCGGTCAGTCCTCAGAAATATGAACAGGACGAGTGGAAAGAGACAGGCTGTGATGTCTGTCTGCGATGATTAACAGGCTGAGAATCCAAATGTTTCATGTATGTTTTATTTCACGTTACCATGCAGCGCAAATTAGACTAATGTGGAAATAAATGATCCTCAAAGGGTGACGCTGGATGATGACTCTCAGTGGCTCATCCATAAAGGCGATGGATACGGAAAATCCTCCCAGACCGTGGTGACGGACGCTCGACACATGAGCTCGGCCTGGGAGGTGAGAACCCAATCAGAAACCAGAAATGAGACGGGTCAACGTGTTAACGTGTCCAGTAACACTGCACCGTCAAACCTTCAGGTGTTTGCTCTAACCTTGTCCTCTCCCTCCTCCTCTGCAGCCTTCAGGCACTTCCAGAGATTTCGATGGGTCAAAGACAGTTTCTGATTTCGTGGCTGCTGGAGGTTCTGACTACAGGCTCCTCCGGGATAACTGCCACCACGCCTCTGGCCGTATGATGGGGCAGTAAACACTTTCCTCCTTGCACAGTGTGTTTCTTCTCTGCTGAACAGGAAATAAAGGTGAAACGCAGAGAGCTTCGTGGGCTTTTTATTTTCCCAGAGATGCACACAGACACACACACAGACTGTCACACACAGACTGTCACACACACAGACACACACACTTCAGGACTGTTCACTAACATCCCAAAGATTCAGCTGGCAGCTCTGTGCAGGTTCATCACAGCCACAGACCCACAGACTCCTCTCACTCTGTGGGATCACAGACACACTGAGCAGCATCCTCACAGTCAGCCACCGATAAATCTGATTCTACCAGTGAAACCAGTGAAACTCAAATATCACACACTGTAGCAGAACATTAAATATATATTATTACACACGTCAAAGTAAACCTGACTATAAAGAGCTCAACAATACAACAAGTCCTTACTCACACCGTGAAGAAACAACAGAAGAAATCCGCAGAGAAACAGAAGAGTAATCCCAGAGGTGCAAACAGGAGGAGCAGGTAACAGGTGAGTCCAATCAGAGCGGGGCAGACAATCACAAAGGCAGGAACTAGACAAGGGTGAGGGACAAGACTTCAAAATAAAACAGGAAATACTAAACAACACCCAGGAAACCAAACACAAGTAAATTACTACAAACTCAAACAGGAACCTGCTAAAGCAGAACACAAGAAACTAAGGAAGCGAAAAGGGTCCAAGAAGAGTTCAAAGCAAACCAGAGTTCAGAAAACTCAGAACCCCGTTTCAGAATCACAAATCTCTCTTCTGCTTCTTCTTCTTCTTCTTCTCATTAGTGTGTGTGTGTGTGTGTGTGTGTGTGCGTGCGTGTGTGTGTGTACAGCTAGTTTACTGTCTGAAAACATGGCTGATCAGGTCAGAGCTCTGCTGGGATTCACACTGTTGCACAACAAAACTCGTTTCCCTCTGTCTGTTGTCTGTCGTCTGTCGGGATCTGGAAGGTTCCATGATGTGACTCTGGCCGTTCAGCAGAATCACTGCTTTCACCTGTGACACTCAGAGTACGTTCAGCTGGTCACTCTTTGTCCCAAACAGGCTCCTGTGCTGAAGACATGAAGGTTGTCCTTGTCCTTGTCTCTGTAAATGAAAACACATTCGTCTCTCAGCTGCTGTGACGTTCATCTCCACAGTGTCCTGCTCTGTCTCCTCTGACGTGATGAGACGCAGCCAGGTGACAAACTCGGACTCTTACCTGGGACAGACGAACATGACTGTGTCCAAACAGGGAAGACCCCGGTGACCTGTCGCAGTCACACCTGACCAACCTCCACAACCAGCAGGGTCCAGTTCATCCAGAGCTGGATCCTTCAGCCACACTGGAGTCAGGTCAGTCCACATACACTGAGAAGACAGAACATCTAGTTTTATATAAATATAATGAGTCAACTACTGAGAAAAAATTTTCCTTTCTTCCAGCAGAGGGCTCCAGACCCTGGGTCATCAGAGGAAACTCACCTCACAGACACAGTCACAGTGTGTGTGTGTGTGTCTCCACCTTCAGCCTCGTGCTGTTTGTTCCAAGCTTCTTCCTGTTCGTTGTGAGTTTCATTCACGTCTGTGCACATGAACAGACGCTGGTTGAAGGTGTGTAATCGGCTGTGGTGACAGGCTGATGGAGATTACGTCACCGCACAGTTCACAGGAGTGTTTGTGGCCTCAGCAGAGACAGGATGTTTTTAATTACTCTTCTCTCTCTCAACGATCTGATTCTGCGAAAAGTCAGTGACATTTTTAAAAATACAAGAATTCAACGAGTGCTTCTGTCCATAAATGATGAAAATGTTAAATAGATGCTTCACCTCTGATTTTCTGCTCTAACAGGATTTTGTTTGTTTGATTGATGATTTTTCGGAGTGACATGTGAACCAAAACTTTGGACTCTGTTTTCAGGCCTCAGCACAAACCTGTAAACCTTGTCTCACTGTCTCACTGTCTCACTGTCTCTTTAGTGGGACACGAATCAAACAAAGCGGTTGTTCCATTACTGGAGCTGTTAGTCCCTCTGATCCAAAACCAGTTCAGCTAATTACAATCTTTTTTTTTTTTTAAACCAATGATATTGAAATGAAAAGTCATCATCATTTCCGTCTTCATTTATTACAACGATGGTTAATTTATTTTTTCTTGACAACAGACAAAACAAAGCCTCATAATGTTCAACCCAGAAAACACAAAGATCCATCATCTTTCTGAAAACATCTAAAACACATGAACTCAGGTCAGTTTATATCTGACTCTGATGGACGAACAGTGAACCAACATGCAGGAACAGGACAAGTCTTCTGGCTCTCTCTCTTCGTGTGAACGTGAACGAGGCCTCAGACATTTGGAAATGTTTGGAGAACATTTACTTCCCTTCAGCGTCTACACAGGTGAGTTGTGTTTTTATATAGAGACAAAGGAAGAAGTTCAGTGTTCAGTGTTTCAGAGAAGCTGAGGTCTGACTGAAGAGGAAGCTCATTGTTCTGCAAACTCCCACCGCAGGGATTGGCCGAGGGGGAGCCCCCCTCCCATCAGATAATGAGTGAGGCCAGGCTCCTGCGTCAGGCGGCACCTCTGTGAATGAAGCGATGGTCATGTGGTGCGGCGGCCTCAGACTTTCTGCACGGTTGGTCAGCAGCTACGCAGGACGACGCAGGTCAGAGCTTCATCAGTGGCATCACTCACTCATCACCTGCAGACTCTGACGTCTGACAGGTTCACTGTGACCTCTGACCTTCCGTCATACACGCAAAAACATTTTTATAATCGCAGACGTTTGAACTCTAATTTGCTCAAAATGCAGAATGAAAACGAGTCCATCATCCGCACGGATGGACATCAGCGAGACAAAGAGACAACACAACGCTGAGGAATGTTCCCTGTGAAACGTCCCGCTCCGGCCTCTGGGAAGAAGAACTGAATCTGATTAAAAACACGTTTCAGGATGGAAACAAATGTCAGCCAGTCGTTAGAAAGCGTCAGGATGCTTCAGAGCCGAGCGTCACTCACTCAACCGGTGAAATCTTTACAGGAGAAGATGAACTGAGTTTCTACTTACAGACTAAAACTCATTAAAGTCTCTTCCTCTGTTCACTGAGGACGTGAAAGCTGATAAAAACTTTCATCCATCACAAACATTCCACTGTACAGAGACGGACCACCAGGGGTCACATGACCTGGATTAAAACAATAACACAAACCACCTGTGAGGTTCGTCAGTGCTGAGTAAAAGTCGAGTCTCTTTCAAATCCTGTTTTCTTTCTGGTTCTTCCTCTTGGTGTAAACTCCCCCTCCTTCTTCTTCTTCCCTTTTTCTCGCCTCAGTGGTCCAGGATCAGAGGTGGAAGTCTTTGTCCTCTGCAGAGGAACCATCACGGGGTTTTCCCTCTCAGTGAAAGTGAAAGTTCAGACTTTCCTCTCCAGTCTTCGCTGCAGATGATGAAAAACACCCACTCAGTCTCAGTCTCAGTCCGTTCCGTCTCTCGTCCTTCAGCTGATGTTGGGGAGAGTTTGGTAGCTTCTCTTCTGTGATCGCAGCAGAGGCGTCTGAGTGTCCACGTCTCGAGATATAACCGTCCTGCCGGCCTGGCGGAGACGTGCGCGCGTCCATCCATAAACCAGACAGTTGAGGAAACCCTGAGAGGCCGAGGTGGACGCCTGAGGACAGAGGACGGACTCAGTTCACTGCTGTGACAGAAGAACCGTTCTAACAGTTTTACATGTTTTGTGCCAGTTGTTCTGAACTTTTTTGGCTTTATTCTTTTGTTTTATTTATTTTATTTCTCTCCCTCTGACCTGGCACAGGCCCAGGGGCCAAAGGTGCTGGGGGCCCCTGGACCAGAGCTTCTGCTTTATGGTGGATGGATAATGTCCACAGAGAGGAAAAGACTGTCCAGGTTGTGAAACGGTTTCTGAAACCACCACCTCACCCTCTCACTCTCTCACCCTCTCACCTCCTCACCCCCTCCCCTCCCCTCCTGTAGCAGCAGACTGACCTGTGATATGTAGAGGACGACCCCGGCCTCCCCCTGACACGCTGAGGGCTTCACCAACCGTAGAAACGCCAGACTAACAGCTGAGGGAACAACACACAGACACTGATCAACATTTTAGGAAACTGACGCCGCGACTCTGCTGCTTCCATCACTGAGTCATTGCAGCCAATCAGAACTCTCCAAACTCCAAACCCTGTCGCCCCCGGGCGGTAACCATGGTGATGTGAATTAGGATGAAGAAACACACCTGGGCCCCAGCAGAGGACGAAGACCAGCGGGTACAGGAGCATCCGCCGGTCCATCACACGGAACGAAGTCCGCTGCTGGTTGCCTAGGTAACCGTTTGACGTGACGACCCGCCTGTAAATGCGACAGGCTTTTACCACGAACACCTGAGGACGGAGAGGAGACGTGACGTGAGGCCGCGGTCTGAGCTGTGATCCGGATCACTGACAAACCCTGATTGGGTCAGCTCAGCGTGAAACTCACTGTGATGCCGAGGAGAGTGAAGAGGAAGGAGGAGAGGAAGACGCTGATGCCGTAGGTGTGCAGCAGGCGGCAGGCTCTGATTGGCTGCTCGTGCTCTGAGATCAGGTACAGTGCCCCCGTGTCCATTAGCAGACACCTGGTTCGGTACAGTGCACAGTGAGGGTCAAATTTCATCATCTGACTCTGCACAGGTGAAATACAAACACCTGGACGTCTCCTCACCTGTAGGGCTCACTGAAGTTGGCTTGGCAGTGGCTGATGTTTCCTTGTATGAACACAGGCGTCATCAGCAGCAGAGGAACCAGGCTGCAAACAGGCCAAACATCTGTTAACATCTGTCCCTCACAGCTGCCAAACAGCAGCGTGAAGGTCAGGCTGCTTCCTTCGGTCTGTACTCACCCTGAGAGCAGAGCCGTGCTCTTACCAGCCGTGCTCACCCTGTTGGAAAACTGGACAGAGACACAGGAACAGCTTCTTTAGCAGGAAGAAGAATCAGCTCCACAGGTGATCAGCTGCAGACTGAGAGGTGTGTGTCAGGTGTGTGTGGGTGTGTGTGTCAGGTGTGTGTCCGGTGTGTGTGGGTGTGTGTCAGGTGTGTGTGGGTGTGTGTGTGGGTGTGTGTGTCAGGTGTGTGGAGCGGTCGGTGTCTACCTGTACGGGGTACCCATCAAAGCAGCTGTAGAACTTCTCTCTGATTCCTGTGTAGAGGTTCCACACGTAGTTGAGTGTGTAGAAGAAAGAGGCCATGTACAGAATCTGGCAGAACAAACACAGAGTGAGCGCTTTGGTCCAATCTCACCTGAAACACAGTCTGTGCTCTGTTCACCGCGGAGTCACATGTACGCTCAGGCTGCCCGAGCAGTGAACGCCCCACACAGCCCGAGCAGTGAACGCCCCACACAGCCCGAGCAGTGAAAGCCTCACACAGCCCGAGCAGTGAACGCCTCACACAGCCCGAGCAGTGAACGCCCCACACAGCCCGAGCAGTGAACGCCCCACACAGCCCGAGCAGTGAACGCCTCACACAGCCCGTCGCTGACCCGGGCTCTGTGCCTCTGAACAATGGATGTAGGTCAGGAATGTTTTGTGGACTTCTTCTGTTTTCCACTCTGCGGTCTGTCCTGGTTCTGCTGCCCCATTTCATCCCAGACTGACCCAGTTCAGGATCGGTTCTGAACCTGGTCGTCTGGGACAAACTGCCCAAAGCATCAGGACGGGACGGGGTCACTTCAGCCAGTGATCTGTTTACTGTCCAATCAGCATTTCACCAACGTCTCACTGTGCTCTGAGCAAGACGCTGCTGAGTAAACAGCATGTTCACAGGGACGGACAGTTTGTCCTCTGAACAGCTTCCTGTCTTCCTGCCTTTGCAGTGTATCAGGTCGGTCACTGAGCAGGAAGAAAAAAGTGTGTAAACTGCAAACAGGGAAACACGAGGGTCAAACCATCATGCTGAGTAAACCCTGCAGCATAAAGGCAGGTCCCATGCAGTGCAGTGGTCAGGACTCCTGGTTTTCACTCAGGTGGCCTGGGTTCAGTTCCTGGTATGGGAACAGGAACCTTCACACTTATTTATGTGGTTGTTCCCAGACGGGGATTTCAGCCTTTAGACGAGGTGGAGTGGATCATTTTGGTAAATGCATGTTGTTCATTAGGAGCTTGGTTTGCTGTGTTTTCTGGTGCATTTCTCAGCAGGAAGTTGAGATTTTCCATTTGTAACCTGTCTGTTTTGCTCAGGAGGATTTAGAGCACGTTTTATTTGACGGTTCCTTATTTAGTCTGAATTCTAAGGAAGCAGACTGGTTTGTTTTGAGAAGAAGGAATCACCTCAAACTCTTCCAAAACTTTCCCCAAAAATCCAGCGTGAGAATTCAAATGACCTGTTTGAAGTGTGGATGTTTGACTCTGGTGTTTGACTCTGGTGATGTTCATCAAAGAAGTTCCCAGAACAGGACGAGACTCTGACTCTGATGTTTGACGGGAACTATTTTCAGTGGCGGATTGATCCACATGTAGTTCTGTGTGTGTGTGTGTGTGTTGTGTTGTATTACCTGTTCCACAGTGTGCAGGTTGTAACAGTGTGTGTTCAGTCTGTTGCAGTGTTTAGAAAACAGAACGGCTCCAAACAACCAGCAGAGCGCGAGCAGCAGGTCGGACACACTGAGCAGGAACAGAGGCTGCAGCTACACACACACACACACACACACACACACACACACACACACACACACACACACACACACACACACACACACACACACACACACACACACACACACACACACACCATGATGGTACAGTTTGAGTATTTCTTACTGGTTCAGGAGAATCATGCTTATTTCTGTTTCAGTGTGAATGTTCTCATTCATCCAGGTCATAGTTCTCTCTTTGAAAATTGAATCGAAGGCAACTGGACATATGTTTGTCTGGGAAGACGTTTCGCCTCTTATCCAAGGGGCTTCAGTTCGTATGCATCGGTCTATCTAGTCCGCACTAGTCTGACCAAGAGGTTCTTGACAAACATATGTCCAGTTGCCTTCGATTCAATTTTCAAAGAGATTTCTGTTTCAGCGTTCGTAAACATGATGAACATCTAAATGTGCTGTGTGAGGTTCCACAGACGTTAGCTGGAACGTCTGCACTCTGACTCTGTGGCTCGTGGCTCAGGTTTGCAGAGGGTCGTATATTTAAACTGATGACTGAACATCACAGACACAGACCAAACCGAGCGACTGACCTCCGGCGTCCGGCTGAGTCTCTGCAGCATCACACAGACGATGATGGAACCTGAACCCAGAACGCTGCAAATCAGATCCACACAGGTGTGTTACTTACTTCATCAGTAACACAGGGGGTCACATGGTCACACATGGTCACATGGTCACACATGGTGGCGTCATCTTCTAAAAAATGAACTTCTGTCCTGAGCTGCTTCTGAAAACTTCACTAACATGAAAATTCTGCAGAAACTAAACCAGTGAAACATAAAGAGCTGTAACCACATTATTTCCTGTTGACTGGAACATTTCCTCTTCCCATTGTCTGAGTGCTGTGACCTCTGACCTTTCACCATGTTCCCATTGGCCCCTTGCAATGTGAACAACCCAGAGCTGAAAGCGTGGTGTACTGAGGAGTGTGATTTCACAAACATCGGAGTAAAAACTACACGTCTGATTTTTTTGTGTCATTCACGAATCTGATTTTATTCCAGTGAAACCAGTTCACCCATCAGGAGAATGCACCAGTGAGAAGTGACTGACCTGAGCAGAGCCATGACCAGCTGGATCCACCTGACTGCGTCATACACCTGCGGACAGGAGACGTTTGGTTTAACTTCACCACAACAGAAGTCCCCGAGTTTCATATCAGACACGAGTGTTTCTAAATGGAGTTTCAACAACGTGAAGCGGCTCACTGATGAGTTCCTAATCACACAGGAGCAAGAGTCAGGCGGAGACAGTGCGTGGGACTGTGGACGAACAGAGAAACAGACTAATCACACTCGTCCTTTAAATTCAGGTCTGTGTTCGCTGCAGATGTGAAGTGTGAAAGTGTTCAAAATAGAGAAGAACACAAACTGTGAAAGACAGAAAATCCCCACAGATCTGAGTGAGGAGCCGCGAGCAGCAGCTGCTTCAGTCCTCTGTCACAGTCTCTGACTGAAATCACTGGCAGCAGTTTGTTCTCCTGCTGTTACACCTGAGCTTCACACTGTTTTTACATTAGATTTTTTTTTTAATGTTCTCATTCAAAGTGCTGCACTCTACTGTTTCTTTACTTTAGCTTCAGTTAGCAGAAACACTGGATATGAAAAACATGATGATTAAACTAATGCTCACTGGGAACGTTTGTCTCTGATCAGCATGTTTCCCTCTCAGATGGATTTATTTGATGAAAAACTTTATCGAACTTACTAAAAATAAAGATCATTTATACAGCCAAACCTTTTCTGTGTCCTTCACCATCTCCTGACTCTTTATTGATCTAAAGCAGGTAAAATGAGCTCCACAACATTAAACTGCTGCTTTCATGTGAATGCATTAATAATAATGAAAGTACAGTAAATACTAACTTAATGCTGCATCATTAGATTAATATGAATTTGACGTCGGATACTTTCAGTCCTTCTGTACTTTGGTAAAACTCTGATTATTTTTACGTGGTGTTCTGACTCAATGCTGACTGAACAGTCTGAGTGTCTCTGGTGTCTCTGAGTGTCTCTGAGTGTCTCTGTCTAAACTCTCACCTCGGTCCAGTCCTGAGCTCCGGTGGTGTTTTTCACAGTGCTGTTGGGGAAATCCTCCTGCAGCCTTGGTGCAGTCCACATGCTGAAAACTCGCAGGTTTAAAAACAGGGATGAAAATGAGTCTGAGTCTGAGACTGAGTCTGAGTCTGAGTCTGAGTCTGAGTCTGAGTCTGGCTGTAGTCTGGACCTGAAGCTGTCATAATAAACATGCAGCAGCCTGACAGGGGCTTTTATCCTGCACCTGACTCCACCTACTGTCTCAGCCTGACTCCGCCCCCTGTGGGAGCTGGACCAGGAGGCCGGAGTCAGACCAGAGCAGGAGTCCTGATGAGTCAGAGAAGTCCAGTCCCTGTCCCTGTAGTGCCACCCTCAGGACAAATGTGAGACCAGATAAACCAGCATCATGTTGCAGCCTCTGGGGGACGTTAACACAACTTTGTTTTCAGTTTCTAGAAAATAAAAATTTATTTTAAAATGTTCCTGCTCCCCTCGGGTCGGGTTCTGATCAGGTCTACACACAGGTGCTCAGCCACGTTCACTACGACCTGCTGGAACTCAATGATCACTGCTCTGCAGTCACCAAACCATCAGCCATCCGGCCACCGTGATCACACCGAGCTGTGTTTTTCATTCTAGATGTTTGTTCCTGACTGAAAGCTGCTGGGTGAGCAGATGACCACCTTGTTACCGGGCAGTTTTAACAGGTGACCTACACACACAAACATCCCGCGTGAACTCCGTGCTGAGATCAATTTCTCATCCTTTGGTTCAAAGGTTCTCAAAGGAGTTTCCAGTTCAGACTCTGAGATCTGAAATTAAAACAGCTGGAAAACCTCTGACTGAACCCAACGGACAAAATGTTGAATTCTAAATCAGCAGAATGAGGAAAAGAAGAGCAGGGTCTGGACGGTTTAGCAACCTAACAGTCTCACACCGAGCTCTGTTCACACCATCACCAAAGAAACATGGTCAACTTTAATCTGGATTAAGCATCAGATCATTTCTCCTGATTCGATTTCAGTTCTATTCTGTTTATTTATTTAACGCCTTCCACCATCAGGATGATGTGATGAATAAAGATTCGTGACAGAAGCTTTGAAGGAACTTTACTGAACAGTTAACTTTACAAACACAGAGTTTCTGTGATAAATTAGTGAATCTGTCACTGACAAACTCTCAGTCGCTCTGGTTCCACCTACGGACGCTGACACACTCAGCAGCAGCAGAACGGCCTTGTGGGTAAACACAAACCGTCTTTGGGTTGACTGATCAACCCTGGAAAGTGTCCTTGAGCAAGGCACTGACTCCCTGCAGGCTGTGGGGGGGAGGGAGGGGGGGCTCTGTGGCTGACCTTTGACCTTTATATGGTGACAGTGTCAACAAACACCACAGTCACATGTGGCTGATGAATCTGTTCAGTTTCCATCAAACATCAGAGGTGATGTTCAAAACGTAGTATTTTCACAATAACAGCAAAGATTTTGTTGTGATGACTGATCACTGATCGATGACCGATCGATGACTGATCACTGATCGATGACCGATCGATGACTGATCACTGATCGATGACCGATCGATGATCGATGACTGATCGATGACTGATCGATGATCGATGACTGATCGATAAGCGATCGATTTCTGGGTGAGAAAATGAGCAGGGAGTCACTGTGATGGACGGCCAGGACGTTTGACCAGCTGACTCCATGGTCCTCATCTGTCCTTGTTAATGTGTGTCTCTGCTGAGCTGCAGTGGAGGGACAGTGGCAGTAACGGTGGAGCATGTCCTCTCAGTTTGTCCACAGGGATACTGGACCTGTTTTAAGACAGACTTGGAACATGATGGACCTGTCCTCTAAGGACACTCGGGGGCTGTCCAACCTCTGAGATTGTCTCTGCATCCTCGGGTCCTTCTCATGGCAGCGACGTTGGCGTTGGCGATGATTTCACTGACTCGTGTTTCTTCATGTGGTTGCGGAAGATCCTGGCTCCGCTCAGGTTCTTCTTGCAGATGTTGCAGAAGTACGGCCGGGCGTCTGAGTGCACGTCGACGTGGTAGGTGAGCTCCAGGGCGCGGCTGAAGCTCTTGCTGCAGAGCGGACACTGGTAGCGGATTCCCGAGTGCGTCAGCTGGTGGCTCTTGAGCGAGCTCTGCTGTTTGAAGGTCTTCTGGCAGACGGAGCATTGGTACGGCCGAGCGTCGGTGTGCAGCCGCTGGTGTCGGCGCAGAGCGCTGGAGAAGGTGAAGCTCTTTCCGCAGTCGGTGCAGGTGTAGGGCTTCTCCCCGGTGTGGATCCTCCGGTGCTCCGTCATGTGGACCTGCTGGGTGAAGCTCTTCCTGCAGGTGGGGCACTGGAACGGACGCTCGCCGGAGTGGATCCTCAGGTGTTTCTGCAGCGCTGACGCTTTGAAGCAGTCCCGACCGCACACCGGACAGCAGTGCTTCCTTTTACCGTCGCCACCGCTGCCTGTCTGCGCCTCTGAGCGGCCATCTTGTTCTGTCGGAGGAGAGCGGCGTGAAGAGGGAAACAACAAACACAATCAACAACATCAGTTACTTAACTCTTTAAATTAAGACGAGGCATCAGACTCACAGACACCTTCAGCAGAACAAAGACTTAATCAGGTCAGTCAGTAAAGTGAGGATGACGTACCAGTGAGCGCCGGCCTCCAGTCCTCTTCCTCTCCGTCAGAGTTTATCAAACCGCTCACGTCTCCTTCTCCGTTGTCCTCCTTCAACAGAAAACCACCACCGTCGCCATGGTTACCAGAGAGCGGTGCAGATTTGGGGATGAAGGACTGTGCGTTGGTAAAAAGGTCCTCTGAGTCCTGGAGGATCATTAGATTCTGTTTAACACAGGAACAAACAGACGACCTCTGACCACGCGCAGCCTGACGTTATTTCACTTCCTCACACGCTGATGTAACGAACCTGCCACAGGTCTCTGAGCACCTGCTGGGAATTTTCCACAGCTTTCCACCACGTCTCGCGTTCTACAACATTTCAACATTTTTCTGTTGCCTGAGCGACAGAGTCATCTCGAACGCTGACGCTGTCTGAGTCGTCTGGGGACAGATTTTACACATCCAGCCCAAAGTCACAGGTTCGCCTCCACCCGTACAGCACAGGACACACCCCCTGTCCTCACAGAGGGTGTGTCCTGTGCTGAGGAGACGGACAGACAGGAAACTGATGGTGACTGTACAGAGCAGAGCGTCACTTTCCCATCACTGCCTCCCATCCATGACCTGAATGCAGCACAGACATGCTGTGTGCTCCAGTTTAAAACAAACAAACTAACGAGCTTCACTTGAAGGCAGCATTTTGCCTCCACAGCTAAATGTCTTACCTGCTCATCCAGGCCTTCCTCCTCCTCCTCCTCCTCTCCCATCCTCCCTCCCCTCTCCTCTCTCTCCTCCTCCACAGTCTGCATGTTGAACCAGAACTCCTGAAACAGACAGACATCTCATCAGTTCCACATCAGAAACGTGACGCTCACATGCATCAGCAGACGCGGCTGCAGGTCGCGTTCACAGAGAGCAGCTGGTTCATGAGACGTGCTCATCTGTTCCGACTCGTTACTGCTGAACAGAAACCAATCAGCTTAAAGCTGTGTGCCTCTGGTCCCACCTTGTCGGCGGGTTCAGCGATGAGCCCGTCTCTGATGTGGATCTTCATGTGTTTGCGGAGCAGGCAGGGCCTCAGGAAGCTCTTGGGGCAGATGCTGCAGGGGTGGGGTTTGTCGGCCATGTGGATCTTCTCGTGCGCTCTCAGGCTGGCGGCGGTGGCGAAGGCCTTCTCACACACCGAGCATCGGTGCAGCTTCTCCGTCACGTGGATCTTGGAGTGCTCTTTGAGCCTGGACGGCCTCGGGTAGCTCTTCCCACAGACGGAGCAGCTGTGAAGCTTCTTCATACCAGAGAGACTCTCTTCTGCAGGACGGAGAGGACAGGGACAAAGAAAGGGACGGAGTTCAGGATCAGGATCTGGATCCTGAATGGATGTTAGAGCAGGAGTTTCATGTTGGCTGATTCCAGCTCAGATATGCTTTATTTCATTTATTAAATTCATATTTCATGTAACAGACTGAGGTTGATTTCAGTTGTATGGAAGCTGCTGTGCTACACACCATCACCATTTAAATTCTGTCACGCACAGAGTCTCTGCTTCATCAGGTTTAACTGTGCAGTGATGTGAGTGTTACACACACGCGTGTTGTGTTACTGTGACGTGAACGTGTGATTCTCTGTTTCAGTGTGAGATCTTTGGATGTGCGTGTTTCCTACCAGGCAGTGAAGGCACCGCGTCCTCTCTGTCGTCGTTTCTGTGCTCGACCTTCGGCTCCTGCAGCTCGTTCTCGCCATCGCCACCTGCTGACATCACCTGCGACAAAGACTCACAGTGAGACGAGTTAAACTGCGTCAGCTGTGCTCTTAGCGTGAACCTCTGCTCTTTCTAAACCTGTTATTTGAGTTCGTCCTCACCTGGCGGTGGTGCCCTGATGGCGCTGAGCCGCCTGGAGCTGTGGCGGCGCCGTGTCGCTCCCTGCTGTGGATCTCCTGGTGCTTCCTGAACACTCTCTGCATGGAGAATCGCTTCTTGCAGACGTCGCACTGGAACGGTCTTTCTCCGGTGTGAGACCTCACATGCTCCTTCAGCCGGGACGCTCTGCTGAAGCCTCGGCCGCAGACGTCGCAGACAAACCGCAGCGCCCTCTGGTGGAGCTGCTTGTGCTGCTGCAGCTTCTCAGCAGTGGAGAAATCTTTGTGGCACAGGAAGCAGCGATGAGGCGTCTCCTGATGTTGAAGACACAGTGTGGTCATTAGGTTTAGTGATGAGACAGATGAGACTTCTGTGTGTCTCCAGGCTGCGTCCATCAGAGGTTTTCCCAGACGCCATGCTGTGGAACTGCCTGAACGTTTTTAAGGATTGAGTAAAAATCTTTTCTCAGTCTGAGGCCACAGAGAATCCACTCACACCAGATCCAGCTCTGCCTTTTTCTGTTCTAATGTAGAGCTGTCGCACGGAATATTTCTCTAACCAGAAAACGTGTGCAGCTCAGCACTGGTCAGCGCGACTGACGTAACGTGACCCTGAACGTGCACAGCGTGTCTCTGTGATCACGACAGCAGGCTGAGCGTGGATCTGATGCCAGAGCAGTAACTCTGAACCGTACGGCTTCACAAAGCTTCATACACTCACCCTGCTCGCAGCATCTTCTGCTCGAAGCACGTGTTCTTCCTCTGCGTGTTTCTGCAGGTGTTTCCTCAGCAGGCCCGGCCGGTTGAAGCTCTTGCAGCACAGAGAGCAGGGGTGGGGTTTCAGTCCCGTGTGGAGCCTCACATGATCCCTGAAGGACGACGGGGTGGAGAACACCTTCTCACAGAACGAGCAGGAGAGCTGGTTCTCCTCCTTGTGGGTTTTCTGGTGATCGGTGAGGCCCGTCCTGGAGGCGAAGCGTTTGGGGCACAGCGGGCAGGAGAACGGCCTCTCTCCGGTGTGCGTGCGCTCGTGTTGTACGAGGTGACGCCGCTGAATGAATCCTCGCCCGCACACCGAGCAGTGGTGGGGCTTCTCTGCGGCGTGTCGGAGCCGGTGCCTCCGCAGGCAGCCCAGCTGGGCGTAGCTGACCCCGCAGTCCGGACACGAGTACGGCCTCTCACCGGTGTGAACCCGCTGATGCACCACCACATTTATCTTCTTCGTGAAGCGCTTCCCACACACGGAGCAGCTGTACGGTTTGTCGCCTGAGTGCGCACTCATGTGGTCCGCCAGCCGAGACGGACGAGAAAACTCCCTGCCGCACACTGGACAGCGGTGACAGCGTTTTGACTGACGGGCGCTCTGTGTTGATGCAGGTTCCTGTGGTGCACATGGCGTCTCAGCGTCCTCGCCTGCAGGAAACGATACAGACGTTAATGTCTCAGACACATCTATGTGATACATCAGCCCCATTTCAGGCTGAGTACTTTTAGAATCGGGCTGAATTCTGACCCAATCAGCTGATGTTTGACACGTAGGCGTCTGATTAACAACCTGAACGATCAACCACCTGCAGCACCTGGGTTCAGACACGCCACCTTCCTGTGCCACAGCAGCAAACATCTGGTGTGACTCTCAGCAGTTGGGAGACTTTTATTGTGAAACAGGAACTGCCTGATGTGTGGCAGCATCTGTTTGACCTGTGTTATAGGAATAACCTGTTGTCAGGTGTGGGATCTAAGGTGCAGGACCAGCTGTGAGGACGGTAACGTCTCCTCACGTGCAGGACTTCAGCTCCTCTCACTTCTGTATCTGAATATTCAGGTTTCAGACTGTTTTCAGAGAAAATGACGCAGCATCAGCTCCTGTACCAACAGAAGCTGATGTTTTTTCATAAAGCAGCAGGAATTAACCTCTGACCTTGAGCAGGAAGCTGCTGACAGTCCTCTCCTCTTCGCTCTGCTTCCACTGTCACTCCGTTCATCTCCTCATCCTCTGCTCGGTCTGCAGGAGGACGGCTCTCCTCAAGGCCTCTGGAACCAGAACCACCACACATCAGTCAGTGTCCTGACCCTCGTGTCCTGATCTGGCCTAAGTCTGACCACAGCACTGAGCATGCTCCTGGTAAGGTCTCACGTCACTGGATCTCAGAGCTGGACTGGGAGACGGACAGTAAAGACACGGAGTTCCTGAAGGCTCCGTCCTGATGACACCAGGTGACTGTGGACCCCAGTTTAAATATTCAGACAGAGCTCAGCTTCTGGCCTCTCAGGTGGTCTGGGACAGGTCTGCTTCCTGTCCCCAGAGTCCAGGCCTCTCAGGTGCTCTGGGACAGGTCTGCTTCCTGTCCCCAGAATTAAAACCAAGGACAGGGAAGCTTTTCATTTTCTGATTCTCACATCTGAACCAAGATATCTGAAGTGACTGAGATTTAACAGGACAAAACAATTAATCGATTAAACGAGGACATGATCGGCACATTAACGGCTGATGAGAATCATCACCCCACTGCCAGTGTTCGTTCCTCCGTCTCTTCTGAGCTGTGCGTTAATGCGTCTCATGAACAGTGACAGTCCAGTGAGGGACCGGAGGCTAACAGGCTAACATTTAGCATGCGAATGGTTAACTAACGCGTTAACGTCCGCCACAAACACGCACCGTTACCGTCGTTTTCAGGAAAGAGGAAGCGAACCAAGACGTCCTGAGCGTGAAAATCCCCCAGAAGCCACCGGCTGCTCTGACCCCGGTTTCACATCACGGGAGCGGAGCTCCGTCGGCTCCGCTCGATGCAGGCGTCCTGCTCTGAGACCCGTCCCGGACAGCTGCTCCGGCCACCGCAGCCATCTCCGTCCTCTACAGCGAATTACGCCTCGTATCTGACCGGAAAGCGGAGCTTCTCCGCGGCGCGTCAGGTGAATTCACGCCGATGTCAGGCGCCGTTAAATGACCGAAAACACACCTTACAGCGATGACGTCCAGGTGAGGCCAGCGAACACGGAGCAGACGTCCTCCTCAGTGCTGCCGCTGGCGGCTGGAAGGTGAACTGCAACAACACTGAAGCAGCACACAGCACGGTTCATGGTGTGTGTGTGTGTGTGTGTGTGTGTGTCCACAGAGGGCAGAGTGGCTGCAGGTTTTTGTCCCAACCAAACAGCAGCACACCAGACTGGACTCATTCAATCAGCTGATCTCAGTCTTCAGACAGCTGAGTGGTCAAACTGTGTGCTCTTCAACAGAAACCTGCAGCCACTCGGCCCAGCCCCCAGCCCGCGGCGGAGCCCTCTGCCTGCGGCGGAGCCCCCAGCCCGCGGCGGAGCCCCCAGCCCGCGGCGGAGCCCCCTGCTACAGGCAGATGTTTGTTGTGTCGCTCGGAGACTAACTGGTCTTCCACACAAACACATTTAAACTGGAACAGCTTCGTCTCTCAGCAGAAACACTGGTCCTGTTCTCACTGGAACCACAGCAAACAGTTTTCACTGAGAGCACAGTTGTTCCTGTGACCGTTGGAAAATATGGCACATTAATAATATAACAGTATATCATGTAAATTAGGCTTTGGTTGATATGAAGTGTCGGTATGTGTGTGTTTCCATAGCAACACACTGCAGGTCGGTATAACTGCCTGACGACATGAACACATCTTCACCAGCATCACTGTGGAATTAGGAGAACACACATTTATTACACAGCTGTGACACTGACAAACATTTCAATCGCACCAGCGTCCATCTCTCATTCTACTGTTTCTTCTTCACCACGTGGGCACAGTCATATTTGCCTCTGACCACGGTGAGTTTGACTCCGGGCAGGTCCTGCGTCCTCCCGCCCTGCACCAGCACCACGTTGTGCTCCTGCAGGTTGTGTCCCTCCCCGGGGATGAACACCACCGCCTCCTTCCCGTTCGACAGCCGCACCCGAGCACACTTTCTGTTCGCAGAGTTGGGCTTCTTGGGCTTTCGAATGATGGTCTTCAGGATCACCGCTTTCAGCTGCGGGCGGCCGAATGTGGCGCCAACAGGTTTAGGAGGCGGTTTGGGCTTCCCCTGCCGGTGCATCTGGTTGAGGGTGGCCATTGTCCTAGAGAGGAGGGGACCTGTCCAGGCAGAGGCATGCTGGGAGGCTGCAGAGAGGAAAAAGTCATTTTACATGTAAATTTAAAAAAAAAAATACGAAAGAAAATAAATCAGATTCATTGTTTGAAACCACAGATCATGAGAAAGTATGGAGGAGCAACAGGCGACGATGGGACAGAGGCAACTTTCAGAGACCTTTACTTCAATCAGACCCTGTTTTATGACCACGCTCAGTCCCGTTATAGAGACGTCTCCATGTTCTCTGATCTCTTAATACAAACTCAACACTGTTGCTCAACTGATACATGAAGTTTTTAGGACAAAACCAATACTGATATTTAAGACTTAAAACAAATCCGATAATAATCTATGACACAAACACAACTGAAAAACATCACTGCTGATGGACAAACTCTAACGTGGTGACAGTGTGAGAAAATATCTTTGGCTGAGCTGAGCCAATTTATCAAAACAAAAAAAAATCAATAAAAATCAAACATGTCCATTTTGCTGTGGTTAGACATCCAAGTACAGTGCGGTGAACTGTGCACCTGAGGTAGACTCTGACAGTGCACAGGTGTGGACACTTACCTTGACACAGTGCTGTCAGCATCGGCCTCAGGCTCCATAATGCAGACATTCCTGAAACAGACCAGAGGAGATGAATCTAACGTAGCTCAGCTCATCCTCACCACGAGACAAACAACCGAGCGCTTCTGTACACGTGTGTGAGAACAATCGAATCATAAAACTGTTGAACCGTTTTCAGAAATGGACAACAAGCCAGTGACTCCTGAGCCAACTGTACCTGATTACTCATGTGTGACTTCCTGAAGGACAGGGAACTCTAAAATGCCAGATTTTGTAAATGGAGTCTGGCGCTCCGTCTGTTGCACCTTTAAGAACGGAGCCTAACGATGAACCTGTGAGTTGCTGTTTATCTGCAGCTCGTATGAGAATTACCGAACAGTTACAAGAACACATTGGTCTACGTGCTAATGCTAACTTGTGCTTGTACGTCCATGTAGCCTGGCTAACGGTGAGCTAACGGACAGGACACCGCTCAGAGGTTATGTGTGTTTTATGCACAGACCTGCTCAGAGTCCCGGACTCACACCGTCAGAGTATCAGAGAAAATCCGGGCAGAGAAAACGGAGCTTTTACACACAGCGTCTGAAACGGTTTACCGCATTTTAATCAAAAATCAAACCAGAACTTCACAGATTAGCGTGAACGACACGAACTCCCCGGTCACCCGGAAGTTATCCCGTTGGTACGTAGGTGCTTCCGGATTGCGTCTCTCACCAAAATAAAAGACGTGCAATGACTGAAAAGGAAACCAGCACATTTTGAAAGCAGATTGTGAATCAAACACTTTTTTATAGTTTGACCTGAAAATCAAAACATCAACGATCTGTTATGTTACCACCAGATAAACCAGCAGGGTAAAGTCACAGGTAGAAACATGGCAGAGTTTTTGTTCTTTAATTCAAAGTGAGAACTAAAAAAATAAAACATTTAAGAGACACCGTTTGAACCTGTGACATAAAAAAAACTCTTTAAGTCTTTTTTCTAGGTTTTCTCTCAGTTGTGTTTTACCTCAGCCCCGTTATGAGAACTGCTGTGTCCTTGAGTTAAACATGTGTTGATGACATGTGGTTGAAAGTCCTTGAAACCTTGGACCTTGAGCTCAGACCTGTTCCAGTACCATCCATTCCAGTGGACCAAACCTTTTTGGCCTCATACAAAAAAAACAGCAGGTTTTTTTTTTCCATGTTCGGTGTCTATGAGCTGTCAACAGTTCTACGAAAGAGACATTTCACCTCTGAACTTCTCACCTGGTTTCAGTTCAATATCACAATAAAAAAAAAATCAAAGATCAGAGAAAAGTCTAAAAACTGAAGCCAACCTGGATCAGTCAACCTGGTCATTGTTTCTTCTTCTGTCCTCCCCATGAATCATCTTACCCCAGTTATCTATAGGTCATTTACTTAAGTAAAACATGTGGATACTTCCTGCTTGTTCGCTGCTGTCACGTTGACAAAGTTCTGGCCTTGTGGGCAGCGAGCAGCCGAGGCCACAGATTACTGATGCTGATGGGCGAAATCAGGCCTGATAAGAATCCATTAGAGCTCTGCTTCCCGTCGAAGGTCTAGTTCTTCTTCAGCAGATCTCTATCAGAGAACCACAGTTACACATTAACCTGGCAGGGAGCGACAGGTGTGCAGCTCAGGTGAAGCCTTGCTGAGCTGCAGTCAGTCGGTGTGAGGATGAAGATGAGGCTGGAACTCCTCCTGGTCGTCACAGCGCTGATCTGTGCTGCCGGCAAGCCGCTGAGCAAGGCAGCGGCCAGGAACAAGCTGCTGCTGATCTCCTTCGACGGCTTCAGGTGGGACTACGACCAGGATGTGGACACGCCCAACCTGGACCAGCTGGCTGTGGACGGGGTGAAGGCCAAATACATCACCCCCCCGATGCTGACCATGACCTCCCCGTCCCACTTCACCACCATCACAGGTAACACTGAACTGCTACTACTACTACTACTACTAATAATAATAATAATAACAATAATAACAACAATAATAATAATAACAATAATAAAGCTGCACCTGCTGCACTTGCACCACATTACACTCTACAAAATAAAATCACGATTATTACTGGAGTAACAGTAACATTATCAGTACAGGTACTACAACTGATGGAAAAATATTCAGATCTTTTATTTTAGTAAAAGTATTTATACCACAGAAAAAATACTGTTACAAGTAAAAATATTCAATGCTGTGATAAATCATTGGATAATCAGTGGAGCTGGATGTGTGAGACTGAAACTCATGTTTTCATTATGAAGCTTGAGCTGTGAAATATTTGGTGTTTTTACATGAAAATGACAGGATGATTGAAACTAACTGTTTCATCTTTATTTGTATTTATTGTTGGGAATTTAATTATGACAAAGTGTCATATTTTATAAACACTTCATTTGTTTTCTATGAAAAACCTCAGTTATAAAATACAGAAAACCGTGATCTTACACTGTGAACTGAATATTCACTGTGCAGCAACAGTGATGTGTGATGATGTGTGTTGCACGTTATGCTGCAGGATCGTTCATAGATATTAGAAATGATTAACTTCACACTGAACATTAACCCTCACAGGAGGAGACAGTAAAAATAAAACTAACAATTGCTCTCAGTACAAAGTACGTCCTCAGTCAGGGAACCGGACTCACGTCCCTGTGACTGTAAAGCACTTTATGTTCTGTAGTTATAATAATGTTCATATCAGATCCTGCACAGTAACTTCTGTCTTCGATTTGGAGACACATGGATTTTACAGATGAATCAAAGCAGATTCCTGCAGAGAGGTGAAGTTTTTCCAGTTCAGTGTCTTCATTAGACCAATATAAAATCAGGTTTAAAGATGAGAAAAACGGAATCAGACGAACATTAAAAATACTGAAATCATAAAAAAAGCAGGTTAATAATCAGTGACACACGAAGAGCACATCAGCTTCTGCTTCCTGTTGCTGTCACTGTTTAATGCTGCAGATCTGTTGATTTTCAGCAGGCGTCACTTCAGAGCTTCACAGTCTTACTTTGAAATGCTGTTTCCTGTGCGTTAGGCAGGTGGGTGGAGGATCACGAGGTCGTCCACAACATGATGTTTGACACCAAGACCAACCTAAAAATTCCTCACAAACTGGCTCTGACCCGATCAGAGTGGTGGGACAACGGAGTCCTGCCGCTATGGATCACAGCTCAGAACCAGGTGAGTCATCAGGATCAGGATCAGGATCAGGATCAGGATGACACGTCAGCTTCCTGCCTCAAAGAAACGTTTGTCAGTTTCAGCAAAAACTGCTGAAGTTTGAAAAGTAAAAGTCCTCAAGTGCTCCCTGTCAGTGTTTCACTGCTACATCTGATCTGGATCAGTGTCGCTGCTGCCTCCAGTTTCTGTCAGACCATCATCTGTCATCCATCCTCCATCCTTCACTTCTTCCTTCAGTTTGTCAGAAACAGTCATTTGAGTTTTTAATTTACAGGAAGTTTAGAAGTAACTGCAGCTTTCAGACAAATGTAGTGGAGTCATAAGTACAGTACTTAGAAGCACTGGGATTTTACTTCTGGAACTGGAAGGTAGAACTGGAAGTTTTAGTTTCAGGTTGGCTCTATAAATCCCAGCGACAGAGTCAGAACCAAACTGATCTTCTGTGCTTTGTGTTTCTTGTTGTGTCAGGGTCTGAAGACCGCCTCCTTTTACTACCCGGGAGGTGGCGCCAACTACAGCGGTCAGGCGGTGAACCGAGTGCTGGTGGAGGCACCAGGCCACCCAGATGACAACGAGACCGAGTGGCAGCAGAACATTGACACGGTGATGAGCTGGTTCTCTGAGGAAGACTTCCACCTGGTGACGCTGTACTACGGCGAGCCTGACAACGTGGGCCACGCCAAGGGCCCGGATCACCCGGACAGGAAGAAGATCATCCAGCAGATCGACCGCACCATCGGCTACCTGAGGGAGGCCATTGATCGGCATCACCTGACCGACAGCCTGAATGTCATCATCACCTCCGACCATGGCATGACCACCATCAAGAAGCGGCCGCAGGTGGATGAGATCATCCTCAATAAATACCTGAATTTACTCAAACTCGCCAGCTTTGAGATCCTTGACTACGGCGGGTTTGGCATCCTAACGCCACGGCCAGGGAAGGAGCAGGAGGTTTTTGATGCTCTGTCCAACGCACCCAATCTGACGGTCTACAAGAAAGACCAGATCCCAGAGAGCTTCCATCTTGGCAAAAGTCAGCGGTTGCCTCCCATCGTGGTTGTCGCAGATCTGGGATTCAACCTGAACTCCGTGAGTTTTCCACAGACCCTCAGATCACGTCCTACTGTTTGCTGTCAGCGTTTCTCCTTTAGAGAACATGTCTGGGACAACACACACAACGACCGCCCCAGACTGGACTCAAGCCTCTGATCGATGAGCCCTGAGCCGCCATGACCCTCCATCAGAAACAAAAACTGCAGCTCATGTGTTGTTGTTGTTACACCTGCTCCCTGACATTTAACAGACAACTGAATACAAAACACGTTTGCTTAATGGTTTTTATTCCTAAGTTTGTGAGTAAAAACAAATATGACGAGAGGGAGCAGCAGCTCAGACATCTGACATCTTCATCTCTTTGTTTCCCGCCAGAGATTCATCGTGTACGTCAACAAAGGAGACCACGGCTTCCATAACGGAGAGATGGACATGAAGACCATCTTCAGGGCCTTCGGACCCGACTTCAAGAGCAACTTCCTGTCCGAGCCGTTCGACAGCATCCACATCTACCCTCTGATGTGTAAACTGCTGCAGGTCCAACCAGCGCCGCACAACGGATCGCTGACGGTGACCGAGAAGATGCTGCTGCACAGCGGTGAGGAAAAGTCTGACTTTATTAAATCAGATTTTATAAACTCTTTGTCTGTGAAGATTCTCAGTGATCCAGGCCGAGGTGTTTCCAAAGGCTATACGAACACTATTCATCAGAGTCCTTCCTGTGTTGTATTGCTAACAGTGAACTGTTTTTCAGGTGGATCACAGAAAACTCCAGTGTCTGCTGCTCTGCTGCTGCTCATGCTGCTCGTGCTCTCTGTGCTGTAACAGATCCAGGATCAGCTTCAGCCCATCTCAAACGTGGTTTCTTAGGTTTTAATCTTGTGGACCATCGCTGTGTTCTGACTTCAGAACAGGATATGTAGCTGAATTCTTGTTGGTAATATTTATAGCCAGTACTAACTTATGATCGTACCTGTCGTTTTCTGGCTTTCACTGATGCTGATGCATCTGATGAGGATCAGCTGTTAGTTTTGTTCAGATTTCTGAAATAAATTCGAAGACTTTCATTTGCGTGGTTTTTCATTTTGTAGATAAAATCAATCAAACAAACATGGATGTACAGACCACTGTCACTGACCTGAGGTCAGAGGTCACTGGTCATCAAAGCGTCAGACAGATTCTGATTGTCGTCACCAAACTGATTTTATTAAAGCTTTACGAAGGAACTATGACAGCGACTGTGACGTCATTCAGTCGCCACTGTAGGCAACAAGGTGAGGTACAACAATGATCACGCACACATACACACTCCCACACACACATACATAAAAAATACACACTCACTGACACACATACAACTTAAATCAGCATGATGATTAAATAAAAACTCCGTCCTGCGTTGGACCTGTGGGAGGTGAAGAGCCTCGTCTGCTTCGTGAAAGCAGGAACAGAAAAACCATAAAATTAAGCTTCAGGTGTTTTTCAGATCATCAGTCTGGAAAAATCAGGCGTCCGTTGAGTCCGTGTTTCAGTCCGATGCTTCAGCAGCCAATCACAGAGCAGCAGCGGGCCGCCCAAATAAAAACCAACCAAAGAAACCTGAGGAAGCTGCTTCCTTGAGTGGCGGCCATATTTGCTCCCAGTGGTGGAGTCTCCGTGTTTCACCATAAAACGATGAGAAAATAAAACGTTCACCTTCGTCCGAGAAAACGCAGGATGAGAAGTACGGCACGACGAGGTGAATCCTGATTGGTCCAATGACCTTTCACCTCGGTTTAAAAACGACACAGGGCTACAGGGTCCCATCAGTAACAGCAGCCCTCCTTGTCCCCCAGCAGCCCCCCCTGGTGGCAGAGAGCAGCAGTGGATCATAGCGACGTCTCGGCGTCCACGACTCTCCGACCGTCCTCGTTCTCCACGTTTATCTGAATGCTCGGCAGCTTCTCCAGGCTGGAAAACCACAACATCACCATCATTAGGCGTCAGCAGGGTGAGACTGGCCTTCAACAGTTATGAGTTTATTGATCAGTCTGTGAAATATTGTTAAATCCCACGACAACTGTGGCAAACATCTACTAATCCCCCGGCAACTTTAACACCATGAGGTGATGTATTACCAACCACCCAAACTTTAACCCCACCCACCGAACATACGAACCAAATCAAACACCTCCATCCCCTCTCCCAACCACCTGACACACCTCATCACTAACCGACGCTTAGAGACCATTAATACCCTAGCAACCACCTAGCAATTACCTTTGACAACCTAGCAACCATGTAGCAATGTATGACTGACCATATCAAACACCTTGGCAACCACTAATCTCATAGCAACCACCTCCAAGACCAGTGGAATCCATTACAAAGGACGACAGACAACGTTCAGCGATATGTCGATAACATCGCAGATGGTTTCAGGCTTTTACCTGCTGCAGCGTTTCAGAGCTTTGCTGCTGTCAGAGTTCATGGAAACTGATTTCCAAATGCCGCTTTTGGCCATTTCATCGGAGATGTTCACCTCTGATGGGTCCACGCTGCTCGAAACAAACACACACAGACACACACACACACGTTAGTCTCTGCAGCAGTGGCTCGGCGCTCACTGGTCTCCGTCCGTCCGGTTGCTGACTCACCATCCTTTCAGGTTTTTGATCGGGAACTTGATGATGTTTCCTCTGTCGTACGGCGGATCGTCCTCTGCCTCCTCCAGAATCCGCTGAGCATCCTGGGAAAAACAAACAGACAAACACACGAACACAGCAGAGCCAGTGAGGAGACTGAAGCAGAGTCAGTTTGTCCAGTGTCCAGTTTTAGCGTCTCACCTCCTTCTCCTTCTTCTTCTTGTCGTCGTCCTTCTTCTTCTTGCTCTCTGGGATCAGGTCGTCCAGCCAGCTCAGCTCTCTCTTGGTGAAGCAGAAATCCAGAAGCTTCCTGATGAACACCAGAGCCAGAACCTGCGGAGGACAGCAAGAAGACACAAGTTATCGTGTTCACTTGTTATGATCAAACATGTTGCCGGTCGTGTCTCCGTTTGTCTCACCATCATGGGAAAGATGACGGCGGCGGCTGAGGCCTTGATGACCCAGAGGACGATGAGGCAGGACAGCTGCACCACAGTGAAGGCGTGGACCTTCCACAGTGGGACGTAGCGCAGGTAGATCAGGTCCGGCTGGTGTTTGGCCGGCATGCCGAACAGTTTGATCCTGTCGAACAGCTGCAGACGGACAGAAAAACGGACGGAGGGACAAGAGATTAAAGACACTAAAACACAGTGATGGAGTTGCCGCTGGACAAATGGACACACGCCGAAACACACCTGAATGCCTTTGAGCGAGGACGCTCCCATGTAGAGAAAGACTCCGTACAGGACAGGCATCGGGATGAACTGAGGGACAGAAGGAAAAGTTCAACTCAAGCACAGAAAGTCTCCAGACTGAAGACGGAGAAGAAGCGAGAGGTGAGTGATCCTACTGGATGAGGAGCTGAAAGGAGTGAGTGAGTGAGTGAGTGAGTGAGTGAGTGAGTGAGTGAGTGAGTGAGTGAGTGAGTGAGTGAGCTCACCTTGAGGGCGGAGGTCATGAAGACGGAGCAGCCCATCAGGACGAAGATCATGAAGCCGGTGACTCTCTGCTCTCTGATGCCCAGGAACTTGGGCTGCTCGCCAGGCGCAGCGCACTCCGACTCCAGCTTCAGACTGTTGACGTGGGAGATGGAGAGCACGGTCGCCGCCACGAACCACGGCAGACCCATGATGGAGCACACGCCCAGCATCACCGCCACCACCAGCAGGTCCAGGTGGTAGCCACAACCTTTCTGCAACCAAAGCACGCACAGGGAGGGGGGGGGGGTTATCGCCCGACTGCTCTGTCAGACACCCACCTGTCAGGTCAGTCAGTCGTCCCCACCTTCAGTTTGTTCTCCTTCCTGTTGATGATGACGGCGGTGATCTGTTGGTCCATGAAGATGAGGATGGTGCAGAGCAGCGCGGGCACGGCGGCGGCCAGCAGTGTCCACCAGGGGTTTGGTCCCAGCGGGGAGATCAGCCACCCTCGAGTGTTGGACGTGGGCTGAAGGGACAGAGACAGACAGCAGAGTTCAAACTATCCAAACCCACAGATGCTTCTGGGCTTTCTGAGACTGGATCCACTGAGTCTGAGGATCAATCAGTCAGACAGAAATCTAAGCACGAACTTTTATGATGATCCAAGAATCATTTTTGTCATTTTACCAGCAAAACTGTCAAATATTGGTTTCTCTCTTCGTGCTTTTCTTTGAAATTAAAATAAACCTTGAACTTTTTTAAATCTCATTCCTCAGTGAACAGACGGGTCTAACTCTGCAGACAGAGCAGAGCTGCATGATTCTGAGTGTGTCTGTGGAGGTAGGATCTCACAAATCAGTGGCTTTGATAACAAAAACAGCCTCAGCCTTCAGCCCTGCAGCCACAGAAAACACTGACCTGGAAAACCTCTGTACACAGTTATGTCATGTGGCGTTTGCCCTGTAACACAGATAAAACAGGAGACAGGCAGCGTCCTGTGACCTGTTACCACACTGAGCTAACAGCCGCTGCAGTCAGCTGTTACCTCGAAGCGGTCGGGTACGTTGAGTTTGGGTGAAGGAACTCCCACCAGATAATCCACCAGAACCATGATCATGATGGTCAAGAAGACGGCGAAGTCACTGATGGTCGATCGAACCTGAACATACAAAACATTCGAATCAGCGTTTTCTCTACGCTCATGTTTCCTTCGCCCAATAAAACGTGATCGTTTCCAACCAATCCGTCCGTTTCCTCTAAGTTTCTGGAACAACCTGATACAGAAACGTCTGTCGGGGTGTCCTCACTTCACCTTTACAGCCTAAAACTACGAGTAAATGAAAGCAGCAGCGACGGCTGAAGCTGTGTTTCCATCAGCTGTTCAGTGTGTGTGTGTGTGTGAAGGACGGACAGATGAACAGACCTTAGTCGGGAAGTATCTCTTGGTCTTGAACTGTTTGAGGAAGGAGGAGAGGAAGAAGGTGGTGAAGAAGAGGATGACGGACCAGAAGAGGACGTCTGGGACGTAGGGGCCGTCGTGGCTGCAAGCGGAGCCGACGAACTCCCCGTGTAAATGATGACAGTCCTGGAGACAGACGGACAGAGACGGCTCGGTCAGAGCTCAGCGATGAGCTGCACTTCCTGTAACGTCCACCAGCTGCTGCTGTGACCAAACTCTGCCGTCAGCAGGTTCACTGAGCTGCTGTTCACGTCCACCCCAGGGTTTATATTGATTTTTAATTAAGGTGAAATTAAAGCATAAATAAAGGAATGTTTCATTTGATTGACAGGTGTCAGTCATTAGTGGGGGTTGCAGACCTTCACTTCTACACTGTCTTTGCTGAGACCAGGATTTTCTGTCCTCAGTGACGGACGAAGACAGAGACAAACTCAGAGCATTGAAAACCTCTGTGATGTCACATCATCTTTTCCACAGTTAACAGGTCTGTATTCTGTATTCAGGTCAGGGTTAGGGTGTGTGTGTGTGTGTGTGTGTGTGTGTGTGTCAGACCTTCACACTCAGCTGCTCCCACTCGATGCTTTCTGAGGTTAAGTTTCTGTTGCTCCAGATCTGCTGGACTTCAGCGGAGGCGTTGGCCGGTGGAGAACAGCGACACCTGCGACAGAGACAGACAGGTGAGTCAGGATCACATTAGAAAGAGAGTAAAAGTTTTTACTTTGGGTTGAGAGACGGGAAAATATTTGTTTTAAGCTCAAAACCATCACGCTCTGAATCAGGACCTGCAACAACAAAACACTGTCACACATGACAACGTACCAATCGTCTGTCAGGATTATTATTATTACTAACGAGGACACAGACGCAGCTGTTATCTTTTGTCATTTTTAATGAAAATGCTGTAAATAATTCGCTGATTCTGAGTAGTAGCAGATTAATTTCCTGTTGACTGAATAATAAACTTGTTGCTCTGTACAGGAAACTAGCTGAGTTTACCTGAGAGCTGTCTTTTCTCCACCACCCTGTCATTTGATCCGTTCTGGTTTCGGTGTGATCTCTTTGTGGTTACGTACCAGTAAAAATCTGAGCTTTAACTTCTTCTAAATAACTTTAGTTCAAATACAAAACTTGACTAAAAGGTAAAAAGCTCTGAGGCCTGTAACACGGCTCTGCCTTACGTGTAGAAGGTGAGGTTGTCCAGCGGGTTGTTCATGTTGATGGGGTACAGCTCCCCGAGGTGGACCAGCTTCTCCAGAGCCTCGTAGATGAAGATGATGCAGATGAGAGCAGCGAACGCCTCCTCGGTGAAGCGCGTGATGTAGCAGACCAGAGAGCTGGCGTCAGTGGCGACCAGCAGCAGGCACAGGAAGGCCGTCCAGAGTCCGATACTGGTCCTCAGAGACAGGTAGGACAGACCGTAGTCACTGAAGACGGACAGAAGGGGGACAACCAGAGAAGAGAAGAAGGGTTATATCAGTGTAATTTAAAGGACGGTAACAATATGTTTTATCTCATTAGCTACAAACACAATCACATGATACTCTTCCAGTCACCTGTTAGCTCTGAGTTTGATGGAAGCTGCTGTTTTTAGTTCCTCTGAATAAAAATCCACCTGCAGAAGGTGAAACGATGACCTAACGGTCACATGATGAACACAGATTTGTTTTTTGTTTTGGACTTAGGACCTGGCTGCTGAACAGAAACACGCCACGTACAGCTGTTTCAGGAAATTATTAAAACCTGTTTCTAAAGACTGTGGACAGTGGACAGATCCTTTAATGTCTGACTTCTGGGTGTGACTCTCTGATTGCAGAGCTCATTGGCAGCCAGTCTCCAATCAGCTTTGGCTCGTCACTCCTAAAACGAAGCCATGTCTAGATGAACCCTCTCATCACAGATTACACACAACACGTCTATGAACTATGAGAAGTTCCACCAAACAGTCACTATCACTGCTAAACCCCTCAGGTAAAGACGTCACCTGACCTCTCAGACTCGTCTCTGAACCCCTCAGCACGTCCTGACTCGTCGTGTCCTCAGGGAGCAGAGGCTTTAAAGGCCATGCATTCAACCCAGAATCACTCAATGCACACAAATACATGCAGTATGTACAGAGAGTGACTGGGAGTCTGTTAGCTCCCTGCAAGCTGCAGATAAGAAGTCCCGACCCCTGAGATAACCAATCAGTGAGCAGGTTGATGCTGCATCAATCAGTAACCAGAGAACACACATTCAGTCGACCTGTGGTTCAGATGACTCAGGTTTGCTGAACCTGACCAGTCATGATGCAAGCAACTAAAATTTGAGTGACATGAACATTAATGAGCTCGTTAACTTAAGCAGGTCTGTACAGAATCTGTGCATCAGGGTAAAACACACAGGAGACCAGTGATGCAGACAGCAGACAGACAGACAGACAGACAGACAGTCAGACAGACACTCAGACAGACAGACAGACAGTCAGACAGACAGACAGCAGCTGCTCAACACAGTGAACAGAGTGGAGCTGAGGAGTGGAGGAGCGGAGGAGTGGAGGAGCTGAAGAGCTGACGAGTGGAGGAGCTGAGGAGCTGAGGAGCTGAGGAGTGGAGGAGCTGAGGAGCTGACGAGTGGAGGAGCTGAGGAGCGGAGGAGTGGAGGAGCTGAGGAGCTGACGAGTGGAGGAGCTGAGGAGCTGACGAGTGGAGGAGCTGAGGAGCGGAGGAGTGGAGGAGCTGGTGGAGGCCAAACACACACATCATGTTTCTGAGTGCGACACTGGACAGGCTGTATGCTGATGCAGCTCATTATCAGTGACCCCAGGTATCACTGATGCAGAGTCAGCACTGACTGTGTTGACCCTGTCACAGTCAACACTGACTCAGGAGAGGACATCGACCACAGAGCGTGTGTGTCTATAAGAAGCAGCTCGTCCTGTCTCGTCGTGCAGCTCTGACTCTGCAGGCACGATGTCTCTGCGTCTCGCCCCCCTGCTGCTGTTGGTCCTGGCCTGCCTGGCCCGGCTCGGCTCGGCTCAGCCCGTCGACGGGAGGGCCGAGGTGAAGAAGGTCCAGGCCGCTCTGGAGGAGCTGAGGGTCGAGAGACAAGGTGAGACTACGTGTCCTTCCATCAGTGGCTCAGATGCATCTTCATTCTACGTCCACAGACGTCTTGTCCCTTCAGAGATATTTTCTAACACAGTTCATCTTTAGCTCTGATGATTCACTTTGCTTTTAATGCTGCTTCTCACTTCACATGAACAGCGATGAGTGAGCGTCTGGCAGCGACTGAGAGGGAACTGAAAAGAATCCAAGGTGAGAGAGGTCAGAGGTTAAACCCAGGATTCATGAGAACCATTTAAATAATGAATGAAGTGTGTGTGACGGAGAGTGAAGCAGCTGGGATCAGAGCAGCTCTGACTCCTGCTGTGGACGCTCAGCACTCACTGCGACAGATGACTGGAGGATTTTCTTTTGCACAGAAACACCTAAAGTTGCATTCGCTGCCTCGCTGGGAGTTAACGGCCTCATGAAGACGACGGACGGCAACAAAAGGCTCATTTACAAGGACGTCCTGACCAACGTGGGCGGGGCTTACAACAGTTCAACAGGTAAGATACAACAGTCAAATTCAAAAGGAAATGAAACTCGGAGTAAAGCTCATTTCCGTCCAGTCCTCGTCCTGTTCGAGTCCACGAAGGATCAGAGATCACTTGACACCGTGTCTTTGTCTTCAGCTGCGTGTCTAAATTGTCCTCCCCGCCCTTCATTTTCCCTCCAGGTGAATTCACCGCACCGATTCGTGGAGTCTACTACGTTCGCTTCACAGCTAACGGTCCCACCAACTTCCCCATGAGCGCCGTGCTCTACAAAAACGAGGTCGAGATCCAGCTGATCGCCCACGAGCAGCCGTCTGGCGAGGGCAGCGACACGGCGTCCAACGGCGCCGCCCTGCTGCTGGAGCGGGGCGACAAGCTGAAGATGGTGCTGTGGGACAACACTCAGATCTGGGACAACAGCAACCACCACAGCACCTTCAGCGGCTTCCTGCTTTTCCCCATGTGAGCACGTGGTTCATGCTGTTATTGCTACTTCCTCCATCATAACCAACAACAATCGAGCGGTACAGACAGTGGATGGATGGATGGATGGATAGA